>NW_022630995.1:94980777-95508709 GCF_010015895.1 Lontra canadensis
AAAAAAAAAAAAGAATAAATAAAAGATGTGGTATGGTGAAAAGACAAATTGTAAAAGCAATTTGATTTAAAAAAAATCTGGCACCATCTATGATACTCCTCAGTATGTGGTAAAATGAAAAGAGCATGAGCTTTGGAAAAAGATAACCCAGACCCAAATCTTTATTCACCTTTTGGGTAACAGATATCCTCTCTTCATTTCACCTCTAATCCCGAACCTGAAAAATGGAGACAAAAATACTCTGCTTTCTATATTGTGAATAGATTAAGATAATAATTTAAATAGTCAACAATAATATATTATACACTTAAAAATTTGTAAGAGAGTAGCTGTCATGTGAAGTGAAGTTACCACAACAAAATGAAAAATTCTGAAAACGGTAATAGTTGAAGAGCAATGGCTTATTGGACGTTTTCTCTTGCAGACACAAACTCCTCCAAAATAAGATAGGCATATAGATCAGGAATTACAGAAAGTAAGCTAAAGCCTCAACAGAATGGTAGATCACTAATGTTTTACCAGGCAAATCTTGTAATCCCTTTTAAATGTATGCTATCAATCAGTGCCTCTTTCAAACAACCTTGTAACCTCTGCCTAGCTGATTCCAACCTTGCTCAGCCTGCTGTCCTGAGATCTCCCCACTCCTTTACTGTTTGATTGGCAGTGAGCTTCAGGTCTTCCCAACAGTCTACTAGGCCCCTTTTGGAGAAGGAGATATCTTGCTTTGTTTTGTTTTTAATTCTGAGTTTGTGCTAAGCACTTTATATCCATTAACTCATTTAATCTCATGGGACAGGTATTATTTTGGTTTTTTTTTTCTTATATGTTGTCTTTATTTTTTATTGAGATATAACTGACAAATAATATTGTCTTAGCTTCCATTGTACGACATAATGATTCAATGCTTATATATATATATTGCAAAATGATCACAATAGGTCTAGTCACCACACATAGGTGCACATTTTTTTCTCGTGATGAAAACTTTTTGTAATTTACTCTCTTAGCAATTTTCAAATATATTAACACAGTATTATTAACTATATTTGCCCTGCTGTACATTACATCCCCATATCTTATTTTTTAACTGGAAGTTTGTAGCTTTTTTTTTTTTTTTTTTAAGACTTTATTTTTAAGTAACCGCTACACCAGCGTGGGGCTTGAACTTACAACCCCCAGATCAAGAGTCACATGCTCCACGAACTGAGCCGGCCAGGTACCCCTGAAGTGTGTAGCTTTTGACCCTCTACCTACTTTGACAACTCCCATTCGCACTCCTCAAGACAGGTACTGATTTTACACACATTTTACAGAGAAAAAACCTGAGGCAACCAAGTTGAAGCCTGTGCTCAGTACAGTAAGCCAATAGCACCTGTGACAATTGCGCACTTGAGACATATCTGGGGCGCCTGGCTGGCAGGGTCTGTAGAGCCTGTGGCTCTTGATCTCGGGGTTGTGAGTTTAAGCCCTAAGTTGGGTGTGGAGCCTGTTTTTTTTTTTTTGTTTTTTTTTTTTTTTTTTAAGAAAGAAAGAAAAATGTGGCTTATCTGAACTAAAATATAGATGACTTAGTACAAATTAAAAGAATGTAAACTCCATCATTAATACTGGTTTACATTAGTTACATGTTGAAATAATATTTTGTGTATATTGGTATAACTAAAATATGTTATCAAAATTAATTACATTTGTTTCTTTAACTTTCTGTAACTTGGCTGTTATAAAAATTTTTAATTACTTATGTGTCTCATAAGGAATATAGGTCTCATAAGCTTCTACGGGACAGCACTGGTTTAAGCAATTTGCTCAAGATCACTCCTGATAGTATCAGGGGCAGAGTTGGAACTGGGTGGTCTGATTCCTGGGCACACCCTCTTTACCCTTGTGCTCTGAATCTGCATAAAGCTCGGAATGCCTTGAGGCACATAGTAGAACTACAAATTGAGTGAATGTGCATCCTTTGGTCTTTTTTCTTCTATATTTACTACTAATATGCTCTCATCCTGCACCTCTGCTTCCTTCTCAAGTACTTATTAAGGTGGCTCAGTTCGTTCAGCATCTGCTTTAAGGCTCCAGTTGTGATTGGGAGTCTTGGGATCAAGCCTCGTGTCAGGGTCCCTGCTCAGTGGGGAACCTACTTCTCCCTCCCCCTTTCCCAGTACCCCGTGCTTATGCTCTCTCTCTCTCTCAGTGTGTGTCAAATAAATAAAAACTTCAAAAAAAATAAAAAATAAAATACATATTAAGTAAAGTAAGTCTAAAAAATTAAATAGCAGTCTCTTAGAGAGCCCATGTGGTACTGAAGTGATCCTTTTTTACTTTAACAGTTTTCAGCTGACAATTATTTAACCCACTATGTGTAAAAACCTGGGTCCAAGAACAGGCCTACAGGGGCGCCTGGGTGGCTCAGAGGTTAAAGCCTCTGCCTTCGGCTCAGGTCATGATCCCAGGGTCCTAGGATCGAGCCCTGCATCGGGCTCTCTGCGCCGTGGGGAGCCTGCTTCCCTTCCTCTCTCTCTCTGCCTGCCTTCCTGCCTACTTGTGATCTCTCCCTCTGTCAAATAAATAAATAAAATCTTTAAAAAAAAAAAAGAATAGGCCTACAGTATAACTTGGTATATTTCTGAATACAATGGACTACTTTAGTCATGGACAATAGATGGATTTGAGCCATTAGCTCAACGTTTATTATGTATAAGTTACATCTGTATTTTTTTTTCTTTTTTTAGAGATTTTATTTATTTTAGAGATAGGGGAAGAGGGAGTGGGGAGGAGCAGTGAGAGAGGGCCAAGCTGACACTGTTCTAAGCATGGAGGCCCACGCAGGCCTTGATCCCACAACCCTGAGATTATGACCTGAGCTGAAATCAAGAGTCAGACACTGAGCCACCCAGGTTCCCCTAAGTTATACTTGAATTTTCTAGCAATTATCTTAATCATGGCATCATATACTCAGAGCTGGGATGGCTTTGTGATGACTCCCTCCATGATGCTCCCTAGTGAACAGGCTAACCAGAAATAGCCTCTGTATGTTAAAATTATGGTTTGGTGTACATTTTTGTTTTATAATCAGTTTTGTTTTCAAGTTGATAAACATCCGTGGTCCTAAGGTGCCTGGTTGACTCAGTCAGTAAAGAACTGACCCTTTACCTCAGAGCTGGGAGTTGAAGCCCCATGTTGGGTGTGGAACCTACTTAATAAATAAATACACACATACATAGTCCTAAACTGAACAATTAAAATCATCATCATCATAATTATTATATTTATTACTTCATTAACTGATTATTTATCTATAAATAGAGATATTAATGGTACCTACCTTAGAAGATTGTTTTAGAGGGACGCCTGGGTGGCTCAGTTGGTTAAGCGGCTGCCTTCGGCTCAGGTCATGATCCCAGCGTCCTGGGATCGAGTCCCACATCGGGCTCCTTGCTCGGCAGGGAGCCTGCTTCTCCCTCTGCTTCTGCCCTCCTCTTGGCCTACTTGTGATCTCTCTCTCTCTCTCTGACAAATAAATTAAAAAAAAAGAAGAAGAAGATTGTTTTAGAGATTAAGAGATTTAATATGTGTAGAGAGTAAAACAGTGTTGGCACATAGTAAATGGTCAATAAATGTTAGCCATTATTATTACAAAGTATTATTAAACTTTGGCTCACTGGCTTATTTAGTCCTCAGGACTCCTGTGAGAGAGAAGTGAGGTTCAGAAAAGTGAAATAATTTGTCAAAGTTTATACAGTGGGTGAAACAACTGGACTACAACACAGGACATCAAACTCAGGGCCAATGCGCTTAATTGCTATGCTGTCATTCAATAAATGCCTTTCTGTGTGCATTCTTAATTGTGCAAATAATATAAGATTATCATAGAAAAATAAAAAATACAGATAACAAGGTGAAAAAATAAAAAAACTGTTTATAATCCAATTGGTTCTGACCTAGTAACATCTTGGTTAATTCTTCTAAATATTTTTCTACTGATTTATGAAAATGCAACATCTGGGGCACCTGCTTGGCTCAGTCTGTAGAGCATGTGACTCTCGAGGTGTGAGGTCTAGTCCCACGTTGGAGTAGAGGATGGAGATAAATAAATAAATAATAAATAAACAAACAAACAAATGCAACATCTAATTTATTTGGTTTAAATTAGTACTATATTACAAATATCTATTTAATGCCAATAAATGTGATTTTACTGCTTCTTTTTACTTTATGACTGCATAGAATTCTATTACTTTAGTAAATTAGGTGCACCTGGGTGGCTCATTCAGTTGAATGTCTGCCTTTGGCTCAGGTCATGATCTCTAGGTCCCCGGATCGAGTCTCATATAGGGCTCCATGCTCAGCAGGGAGCCTGGTTCTCCCTCTGTGCCTCTCCCCTTGCTCGTTCTCTCTCTCTCGGTCACTGTGTCTTTCTCACACTCTATCTTTCTCAAATAAAGAGACTCTAAAAAAAAAGAATTCTATTACTTTAGTAAATTATTATTCAGCTTTTTATTTTTGACTATTCAGATTGGTTCTAGTTTATTTCATTATAACACGTATATGCTATGCTGTTATGAAAACTCTTATAGTTGAATATTCTCACCCCTCATTAATTATGGTCTTCAAATGCATTTTCAGCACTTCAAAATGTATATGTAAAAATATACATTATTAAATATACATTATATTTTTATATATATTTTGAAGCTTTTCTTTTTAAAATTTTACTTATTTTTTTGAGAGAGTGAGAGAACAAGCACAGAGGGAGAAGAAGAAGCAGACTCCATGCTGAGCAGGCATCCCAAAGTGGGGCTCTAACCCAGGACCTGGAGATCATGACCTGAGCCAAAGGCAGACACTTAAAGGACTGAGCCACCCAGGCGTCCCCATTTTGAAACTTAAAAATACATAATACAAATTTGGAAGATTTTACAAAATTGGACTCAAATGAATGATGAGTATATGAGTGGCATTTTGAAATATATCTATAAAGTGTTCACTGATTTTTAAAATACCTTTGAATTTGATAGGTGAAATACTACATATTGTTGTAATTTTTTATTTTTTTTAATGACAAGTGAGGTTGTCCATATATTCATGGGTGCATTTGTTTGGGAGAGTACAGCAGAGATTTCCTCACTCGTATATATGTATCTTGGTGATAATAACGACAGCTGGTTTTTGCTGAGCACATACTGTGTTTTACGTACTATGCTAAGTAGTTTATAGACACTATCTGATTTTTTGTTTCTTTTCAAATTTTTATTTAAGTTCTAGTTAGTTAACATATAGTGTAATATTGGTTTCAGGAGACTTGAGTGACTCATCACTTATATATAACACCCAGGGCTTATCTTAACAAATGCTCTCCTTAATACCCATCACCCATATAGCCCTTCCCTCACCCACCTCCCTCTATCAACCCTTAGTTTGTTCTCTATGATTGAGTCTCTTATGGTTTGCTTCTCTCTTTCTCTTTTTTCCCCTATTCCAATATATTCATCTGCTTTGTTTCTTAAATTCTACCTATAAATGAACTCATATGGTATTTGTCTTTCTCTGACTGACTAATTTCACTTAGCATAATACACTCTAGATGCATACATGTTGTTGCAAATGGCAAGATTTCATACTTTTTGATGGCTGAGTAATATTCCATTGTATATCTACACCACATCTTCTTTATCAATTCATCAGTCAATGGGCACTCTGTCTCTTTCCATAGTTTGGTTATTGTTGATAATGATGCTATAAACATTGGGGCCATGTACCTCTTTGAAGCCTTTGAAGCTCTATTTTTGTATCCTTTATGTAAATACCTAGTAATGAAATTACTAGGTTATAGGGTAGTTCTGTTTTTTTAATAGATACTATCTTATTTAATTTCAACAACAAGCCTACTAGTTACCTGCTGTTATTATTCCCAATTACAGACAAGAATACTGAAGTTTGGAGAGGTGAAGTCCATTGGCCAATATCACAAAGCCATTGAAGTGCTGAATAATTGTGGATTATGTACCTTACTTAATAAGGATCATAATATTCAATCTACCTCAATTGTCTGAAACAAATATATAGAGCATGCACTATGGAACCAGTGTTTCTAGGTAATTATTAAGACTGTGACAAGGAGGGGCACCTGGGAGGCTCAGTTGTTGGGTGTCTGTCTTCGGCTCAGGTCATGATCCCAGGGGCCTGGGATTGAGCCCCACCCACATCGGGCTCCCTGCTCCACGGGAGGCCTGCTTCTCCCTCTCCCACTCCCCTGCTTGTGTTCTCTCTCTCTCTTTCTCTGTCATATAAATAAATAAAAATCTTAAAAAAAAAAAAAAAAAAGACTGCAGCAAGGAGTTTGAATTCAAATTTCAGGTCCCCATCATATTCATAGAGACACAAACTCAGAAAAATATCAAGCAATGACTACTACCATATTTCTTCTGTCATAAGCTATATATAATTTTCAGTTTAGAGTAATGTTAATCAATCTATCTATCTATCTATCTATCTATCATCTATCTATTTTTTTAAGTAAGCTCTAGACCCAACATGGGGCTTTCTTTCATGACTCCAAAATCAAGAGTCACATGCTCCACCAAATGAGCCAGCCAGGTGCCCCTCAAAATATATTTTTTAAGATTTTATTTATTTATTTGATAGAGAGAGTGAGCACAAGCAGGGGGGGTGGCAGGCAGGAGAGGGAGAAGCAGGCTCCCCACATAGCAAGGGAAACCAGATGTGGAACTCGATCCCAGGACTCTGGGATCATGACCTGAGTAATGAAGGCAGTGGCTTAACCCACTGAGCCACCTAGGCATCCCTCAAAATATTTTTTAAATACAATCAATCAAATATTCCTGATTTGGGGGAGCGCCTGGGTGGCTCAGTGGGTTAAGCCTCTGCCTTCAGCTCAGGTCATGATCTCAGGGTCCTGGGATGAGCCCTGAATGGGGCTCCCTGCTCAGCGGGAAGCCTAGCTTCCTCCTCTCCCTCTGCCTGCCTTTCTGCCTTCTTGTGATCTTTCTCTCTCTGTCCAATAAATACATAAAATCCTAAAAAAATATATTCCTGATTTGGTATACAAGGTACATCAGAGTACCTATATACCAGATGTCTAGTAGCTCTCATTGTACAGCTCTGCTTAGCATATCTTATAGCACTGGAACATTTTGGAACTTTTCAGCTTTCAAAACTGAAATTAAAGAAGAAATGAACTTAAGGTGCCCTTATTACTAATCTTTGAGATAATGCTGAGGGAAGAACTCACCATTAACCTTTTGATGACTAGTACTTGTTTTTTAATTTTCAAAAAATTAATTATTTGGGCTCCTGGGTAGCTCAGTAGGTTGGGCATCTGCCCTTGGCTCAGGTCACGACCCCAGAGTCCTAAGGTCCTAGGCTCCAGTCCCGAGTTGGGCTCCCTGTTCAGTGAGGAGTCTGCTTCTCCCTCTGCCCCTCCCTCCCATGCTCTCTCTCACTCTCTCTCTCAAAGAAATAAAATCTTTAAACAAAAATTAATTTTGTATATAGCAAGGAAAAAAACAAAAAAATCCCGTGCTTTAATGGAGCTAACATTCTTACCAGGGAGGTGGAACGGGAGAAAGATGTTGCAAATAGAAATTATTTCAGGTTAAAGGGGTTGTGAAGAAGAAAAGGAGGGCAAAGTCACAGAAAATGCCTGAAGACTAATGGATGGGAATAGTGCTATTTTTAATACAAGGATCTGGGAAGTCCCCTCTGACATGCTGACATTTGTACAGGACTTAAATGAAGTGATGGAACAAGACTTGCAGTTATTTTGGGAAAGAGCATTTCAGGCAGAGAAAAAAGCAGGTGCAAAGGACCTTGGGCAGAAGGAAAATAGCTAATGTAGCCAGAATGGAGTGAAAAGAGGTAGAAGATGAGTTTAGAGGGAAGTAGGGTGGGGCTGGGTGCAAGGGGCCGGGTGCAAAGGGCCGGATTGGCCCCTTTTGATTATTTTGATTGACATTGACTATCACTGGGGGTTTAGAGCCCAGGAGTTTTGCATTCTGAGCCATAATCTTACTGCTCTATAAGGAATAGACTGTAGGCAACAAGAACGGAGGTAGGGAGGCCAGCTCAGAGGTGGTTGTACTTGTCCAGCTATGCAAGTATGATAGTTTAGACTAGAATGGTATCAGCATAGGTGACAAAAAAGGTCAGATTTGGGTTGTTTATAGAGGTAAGGCTGCCAAAATCTGAGAATGACTTGCATGTGAAATGTGGAGACAAGATAGCAGTTAAAGTGGCCTAAATACACAGGGCCTTGTCTTGTTGCATTTATTCATGTGTTAATTCTTTTATAGATTTATTTATCCAGTATGTCTGCAGGCTGACAGAATGCAAATAAATATGCTGGATGCTGGAAAGGCAAGGCAAGAAAACTTTTCCATCTAGCATATTATTTTATTTTATTTTATTTTATTTTTTAAAATATTTTATTTATTTATTTGACAGAGAGAGAGGTGGCAAGAGAGGGAATACAAGCACAGGGAGTGGGAGAGGGAGGAAGCAGGCTTTCCCCTCAAGAGGAAGTCCAATACAGGGCTTGATCCCAGGACCCTGGGGAACATGACCTGAGCTGAAGGCAGACGCTTAACTATTGAGCCACCCAGGCACCCCTTTACTGTTATTTCATATCAAAAGTAGTACAGTTATTTTAAAAATTTTAGAAATACAGAGAGAAAGAGGTAGGAAAAACAGCTTACTCATTGTCCCACTATCCGATCATCGCTGTGGATAGATGGTAGTTTCCTTCCAGTTACTTTTTTTTTTTAAGAATTTATTTACTGGGGCGCCTGGGTGGCTCAGTGGGTTAAAGCCTCTGCCTTGGGCTCAGGTCATGATCCCAGGGTCCTGGGATCGAGCCCTACGTCAGGCTCTCTGCTTGGCGGGAAGCCTGCTTCCCCACGTGCCTCTCTGCCTCCTTGTGATCTCTGTCTGTCAAATAAATAAATAAATAAATCTCTTTTAAAAAAGGAATTTATTTATTTATTTATTTGACAGAGAGAGAGAGAGAGCACAAGCAGTCGGAGTAGCAGAGGGAGAGGAGAAGCAGGACTCCCTGCTGAGCAGAGAGCCTATGTGGGGCTTGATTCCAGCACCCTGAGATCATAACCTGAGCCTAAGGCAGAGGCTTAACCTACTGAGCCACCCAGGCATGCCTCCAGTTACTTTTTTAATGCTTAGATTACTTTTATTTAAAAAAAAAAAACAAAACAAAACCCTCTTTGTACTACTATAAATACATTTTTATATCCTGTTTTGTTCATTTGACATTTTTCCAACCAGTTTTCACAAAAAATACTTCTTTAAAAAAAAAGATTTTAACTTATTTGACAGAGAGAGACACAGCAAGAGAGGGAACACAGGCAGGGGGAGTCGGAAATGGAGAAGCAGTCTTCCCGCTGAGCAGGACCCTGGGATCATGACCTGAGCGGAAGACAGACACTGAACAAGTGAGCCACCCTGGCCCCCTCAAAATACTTTTTTTAAAAATAAAAATAATGTTCTGTGGAACTTATTTGGGTATCAATATGGTTTATATTTGACTATTGTTAACCATCAGGATTTAACTAGGTTAATTTAGCAAGTGAAGTGATTGTTTTTGTCCTCCCTTAACACCCACATTCACTGAACACACTTTCCCAAAGAGTGGACGTGTGTTTGCAGAAGTCTCCATGCTAGATTTTCCTTAACTATTCACCCATTATTTTAAGTTTCCTCAATTCTATCTTGGTGCAGCATTTGTTCCCACCGAGGCTTTCCAATTTCTTAGTTTTTCACTTTTAGTATGTTGGTAAGTCATCAAAAAATGCATATGAACTGTAATCTTCATCTTCATCTCCTTTATTAAAAAGGCAATACCTAATTGTTTTTAAAAAAGAATCTTATAAAATAGACAAGGAAAAGGAGATACAAACATTGTAGTCCAAGGAACAACAGTAACTCCTGGAATATACCATTCTGTATCTTTTTTTAAATGTATATGTATGTGTATACGCCCCTTGCATTCCATCTGCACTTATCTGTATTGTCATTAGCAGTGAGGAAAAACCAATTTTTCATCTTGGGAAAAAAATAAAAGCTGCCTCCTTGGACTGAAGTTTCATACCCTTATGGTGTTTTTCTCAAAGGGATTTCAGAAGCCTTATCTATTCTGTTCAGGGAACAGAAAACACAAAGTGAGGGAAGGTTGATCCTGGATGTAAAAGAAAATGGAAAAAATAAGTCAAGGTCGAAGAAGAACAGGTTCAGAGGCCCTGAATCCTCAGCGGCTGTTGCTTCTCATCTTGCACCTGGCCTCACGCCGAACCCAAGTGCTTGCCCTTGACTTCCCTCCTCCACCCTGCCCTTGAGGAGACACGCATTAAGATATAAGCTTAAACTTCCGCTCTCCTGTGCTAACCCTACGAAGCACATGATCATGATATTCCAGCTGGTACCAAGTGATTTCTTAGGAGTTCCAGTGATTGGCACTGCCTTACGAGACTTCCTTGTTTGGTAACATTGGTGCCTCAGTAAAAGATAGAAGAAATCTCTTGCCATAGGGATACACAATTGAAACAGTTTAATGACGTTTAATGTTCCACAGAATAATGAATATATATGTGGCCTGTATGCTTGATATTTATTTATTCTATTTTATAAAATAGATATCCTATTTTTAACAGTCCCACTTGTGCTGATAAAACATGAACTTTGGGGCGCCTGGGTGGCTCAGTTGTTAAGTGTCTGCCCGGGGTCCTGGGATCAAGCTCTGCATATGGCTCCCCACTCGGCAGGAAGCCTGCTTCTCCCTCTCCTACCCACCCTGCTTGTGTTCCCTCTCCAGCTATCTCTCTCTCTGTGTCAAATAAATAAATAAAATCTTAAAAAACAAGAACAGGGGCACCTGGGTGGCTCGATGGGTTAGGCCTCTGCCTTTAGCTCGGGTTGTGATCCCCGAGCCCCGCATCTGGCTCTCAGCTCAGCAGGGAGCCTGCTTCTCTTCCCCCCACCCCACCCCTGCTTCTGCCTGCCTCTCTGCCTACTTGTGATCTCTGTCTGTCAAATAAATAAATAAAATCTTTAAAAACAAAAACAAACAAACAAAAAACCCATGAACTTTAACAGCAGATACACTTGAATTTCCTGACTTTGCCACTTACTAGTTGTAAGAACTTCACCAAGGATTTTAATTCTCCAAGCTTCAATTTCCTTAGACAAAATGAGCCGATAATATCTAACTAAAAAGTTAAGTCTTGGGGTGCCTGGGTGGCTCAGTGGGTTATGCCTCTGCCTTCAGCTTAGGTCATGATCCCAGGGTCCTGGGATAGAGCCCTGCATCAGGCTCTCTGCTCAGCGGGGAGCCTGCTTCGCCCTCTCTCTCTGCCTGCCTCTCTGCCTACTTGTGATCTCTGTCTGTCAAATAAATAAATAAAATCTTAAAAAAAAGAAAAGTTAAGCCTTAAATGCAAAAATATATTCAAAAAGAGGAATATATGGCCAGGAAGATAGTTTCTTAAACCTGTATTTCTTATCATAGCCAGAATGGTGTCTCATGTGTTTGCTGCAACTGAAGAAAATTGATGAGCACGTGTAAACATGTGTTCAACTCCTTGCCAGCATAGGCATCTGAGAATTTTTGCAAGGGAGAGAGAAAGCTCCTTGTTCTTTTAATGCTGCAAAATGGTGTCCAACACTGCCATTTACTCATCCCACGTTAAGGAGTCTACTTGGGTGGATGTCAAAGAAAAGAAAGGGATTAAGAATTTGAAAGAGTGGCCAGTAGGACAACCAGGAATTTTCCAGCATGCTGCTATAGGGCCTGCCCTACTGAATCAACAGCAAAGATAATGGAACTTCACATTAGCCATCAACTTCAGAGAATCTTGATATAAATCTGAATTAAGCAGAGAATTTAGAAAGAAAAGAGAAGAGTAATAATTGCTCTGCCAGGTCCTAGAAAGAATTTAGGACTCAAAAGGAGAGTCATGCATATAGCATTGAATGAATATGAAGACCTAAGTGTTGGTCAGCATTTTTTTTTTATGATGAGTTAGCAATGATGGGTTTTCCTTAATGATGGGTTTACAGTAAGAATAATATTTCTGGAACAAGGTAATCTGAAAGTTTTCTCTTTATTTCCTATTTTACCTCTTCTCACTGAAAGAGTAGTTTCATTCTCACACCACCAGCAAAATTCAGGGCACTGGATGGCTCGTCTTTTCTGTAGATAGGAAAGAGAAAAAATGAAGTGTTTTTATAAAGAAGACCACCCCCCTGACTAAAAATATCTATTTCTGAAATTCTTTCAGAATCTCCTTATTAAATACTTATCAGGGCACCTGGGTGGCTCAGTCATTGAGTGTCTGCCTTTGGCTCAGGTCATGATCCCGGGGTCCTGGAATCAAGCCCCACATCAGGCTCCCTGCTCAGCCGGAGGTCTGCTTCTCCCTCTTCCACTCCTCCTCTCTCACTGTGTCTCTCTCTGTCAAATGATTAAATAAAAATCTTTAAAAAAATAAATACTTATCATAGTGCCTGTACATGTTAACTGTTCAATATATGTTGGCTATTTCTAATATCATTATAATACACATATTACATATTGTTATTACTTTATCTCTACAATTTTGTAGTCCTGAAAGGGATAGTACTTTAAGATGTTTTAGACATTATTCTGCTCAAAACCCTCCAGTGGCTTCTCATCTCCCTCAGAATAAAAAGAAATGTTTTTTGCTGTGATTGCCAAGGTTCTATAACATCTGACCTGCAGCCCGATGCTGAGTCTCATCTCCTGCCCCTCTCGCCCTTATTCATTCCACACTAGCCAGGCTGTCCTGCTTGTCAGACCTTATATCAGAGGTACACTCCCACCTCAGGACCTTTGCATTTGCTCTTCCTGAGCCTGAAAGCTGATTTCTCCCTACCTCACACTTTTTATGTCTCTGCTCAGATGTCATTTTTTCGGTGAGACCAATCATGAGTGCCCTATTTAAAATTGCAATGTCTGCATATACACCAGCCACTTGAATTCCCTATCTCCTTTCCTGGCTTTATTCTTCATAGTGTGTATCATAATCCAACATAGCGTGTGTGTGTGTGTGTGTGTGTGTACATTTATATGTAAATCAATTTATTGATCTATTTCTCGCTATTTCCCTCCACTAGAATATAAGCTCAATAAGGGCAGATATATTATTTTATTACTGATGCTTTAGCCCATAATAGCTGTACAATAAATATTTGCTAAATGAATAAATGAATCATATACATTGCCATTTGTCATGGAAGATCTAAGAAAATATTTTAACAAACGTACAGTCATGAACGGAAGCATGAGAATCAGATGGACCGTACTCAAGGAGGTGAAGGACATGGAATGGACAGCCCTTTTTTTTTTTTTTTTTAAGATTTTGTTTTTAAGTAATCTCTATACCCAGTGTGGGGCTCAAACCCACAACCCTGAGATCAAGAGTTGCTTGCTCCACTGACTGAGCCTGCCACAAGGCCTGAGAATGGGCAGTCTTGGAATCAGAAGATAAACCTGTCTATGTGATCATTTTGCAGAATGCTAACCCTCTTTAGTGGGCCAGAAACAAGGCGGCATTAATCCAGGCAACTGAGGAAAACCCAACCCTCATTTCAGAAATTCCACTGCTGTATGGAAACCTTTTTGTGGCCATTTCTCAATTACATTAATAGAGCTCTCCTTTTCCTCTAAGGGTACTAACACCAAAAAAAAAAAAAGTACTTCAAGGGCCTAGAAGGGAATGACTGACTAAATATAGCCACATTGTACTGTAAAAAATAAAGACGGCCAAAAGAAGTCTGCCAAAATAAAAAGCCTGTCAAGAAGGCACACATTACGTTCCTGGTTTCAACTTCGAGATAGGAAAGTTTAAGAAATTGTTTAAGGTTAACAATTGCCTCTTTTACATATAATAATCAGGAATTTTCAATGATCTGGTATTTGGCTCATCCTTTCAAAGCGTAATCTGGATATTTAAAGGCAGGGACTACGTGACTCCAGGCAAAAATATATTGTATCACACTGGAAGCTCTGTACGCCTTCCCAGCTGCCACGAGAACATTTGTCATGTAGTGACAGCATTCTCACTTCTGAGAGCACGAACAGCCTCCAACCAGTACCGTGGCCTCTGCTACAGTTTCTGGGTCTTCAAGAAATCAATTTTCAATAACCTTTTCAGAGAAGAACCACATAAGGAAGGTCTTGAGTCCCCTCCTACCTTTTCACACCATGCCAAAGAGAAGTATATAATCAGAAGAGATGACATTTCAGTGATAGGCAGTTTGGGGCCAGAGGTGTGGTGAAACCCAACACTTGTTCAGGCCTGGACAGTCTCACAAGTCTGGGATTAAACATCAGCTTTGGATGCCAACTAAAGCAGAGTCATCAAAAACGTGTTCTAGAAACTTTTGATTATAGCTCTCTCTTGGCATGGGGAAGTTGGACAGGAAGCAGTGATGGAGGGCAATTCTATTATAGAGGATGGTGGTCTTTTTTTCAGAGAGGCTTTGGGGAAGGAAAATTAAATATAAACAAAAAGGGGGTATGAAGGAGGGAAGCAGACACTAGGTTCACTCATAAGGGAATACAATGTGGGCTTAAGCAAGCAGAAGCCAAATGATACGCGAAAATTTGGTGTATGAGGTAATAATACACTTCCATGTGGTTAGTGTCAGATAATCATGAAAACAGTGGTCCTCAAAGTGTTCCTGGACAAGCAGCATCGGCGTCATCGGCGTCACCTGGGAACTGGTTTCAGATGCAAATTCTCAGACCTTTCCAGACCTACTGGATCAGAAGCTCTGTTGGTGGAGAGTTTAACAAGCCCTCCAGGTGATGCCAATGGCACCCTGAAGTTTGAGCACCACAGGGTCTCGTGCCCTCGGGCACTCATTCTCCAACATTTAATGGGCGTCAGGAACCTGCTGGCAGTTCATAACTGCCAGTGTCCCGCAAAGAACCGGTTCTTCATCTATTATGGTGGGCTCGTGGAGGACAGGAAGGGAGGGAAGGGGGAGCATCATCACATAAATGGAAGAAGCAGAACTACTCAACTTCCATCACTCTCTCTTACTTTTTTTATTGTTTTATTATACTCAAATTTACAGAACAAAAGCTAATCTCTAGGGATGCCGGGGTGGCTCAGTTGTTTAGGCGGCTGCCTTCGGCTCAGGTCATGATCCCAGGGTCCTGGGATCAAGTTCCGTGTTGGGCTCCTTGCTCAGCTGGGAGACCGCTTCTCTCTCTTCCTCTGCCTGCTGCTCCCCTGCTTGTGCTCTCTCTCTGTCAAATAAATAAATAAAATCTTAAAAAAACCAAAACCCTAATCTCTAATACCCTTCACATTGTAAGAAATAAATGTACATAACATTTTACTGAGTTGAAGTCAGTATATACATACTAGGTCGTGATACAATCTTTATTTTTATTTTATTTTTTGTATATTTATGCTTTAGCTTTATTAAATTGTTCGAGGCTTTTTTTAAAAAAAGATTTTATTTATTTATTTGTCAGAGAGAGAGAGCACAAGCAGGCGGAGTGGGAGGCAGAGCAGCAGAGGGAGAAGCAGGCTCCTAGCCGAGCAAGGACCCCAATGCAACTCTTATCCCCGGGCCCTGGGATCATGACCTGAGCCGAAGGCAGATGCTTAACCGACTGAGCCACCCAGGTGTCCCAAATTATTTGAGGCTGTTGGGTTTTTTTCTTTCTTTTTTTTTCTCACTTGGTTTATGTGCCCAATTCCATGTATCAGTTTAACCCATATGCTTGCTATATTTATGCCTTGCAATCTTTCTTTGAGCACAAAGCCTTTACAGTGGCTTACAAATATTAAACAATTAACTCTGACATTTATGACAAGTAGTGGCAATAGCATTTGAACCTCCCACAGAAGACAGCAGTTAGTGCTACAGAGGGCTAAATTCAGCTCAAATAGCAAAGAAACAAAGAATCAGCCCCAGTTCTGTAAAGTCAACAATCACAGGAAGTAATTTAAGGAAATTAACAAGGACCACAGTGAGAAGCACCTCAGAGCTTAAGTGATTGGGAATATGCAGTAAATAAGTGATCAGAATGGGAAAGCTCCCTGGAGAAAACTAAGTTTTGGATGGGCTCTGAGAGGAAGTGATGGATACAGATTGGCAGAGACTGGGAAAGCTATTCCAGGTTTAAAGAATGGCCTTTCCAGGGGCCCACAGAGAGGAACTAGCAAGTCATGTGCTGGGTGCTATCTGCCAATTAACTTGGCTCAAGAAGAAGGTCATGTTAGGGAATAACAAAAGATGAGGTTGGGGAGTTGACAGTGAGCCCAGAATGCTAAGCTAAGAGATATGGTAACCAGTAAACAGGGACTCGATAGATTCACAAATGAGGCAGAGATGTGATAAAAGCAATTTTGAAAAAAGTTGACATCTAAAATGAGCATCGATATAGAAGTAAAATCCATGAGTTATACTGTTGGCAATATAAGCCATTTAAAGCAAGAATTACTGTGCATAAGATAATATAATAATAATTTGCACTATTAGCCTTTCTCCTGTTGTTTGTATACTTAATGTGCTTTCACAGCTCCCTGTCCTATTTCCTCCAGCATCATCACGTAAAATAGTTCTATTGTAAATGTGTGCCAGAAAGAATAGCCTTGGACTGATACCCTGAACTCGATCATGCAAAAGTAGTTCAAGTTTTCCCAAACCAATCTCAATACTGTATATCTGAAATACTTTTCTGAAGCCGCTCCACCTGCCCTGAGCTGAAAAACCTTCGATGTTCAGCCTCAAACCAGGGCAGCCCTTGCTCCCCAGAACCTTTGTGTACGCTGTCAGCTTCATTGAATGCAATTGCATCTCTACTCAACATTTCACAGCCTTCAACTGGAGTAGAAACAAGGCTGAAAATAGCTCTTAAAAATCTTAATCTTTTAGATATGCCAAGTGTATTCAAGAAAAGTGAAAATGTGATGTTACACTGTCTGGTTCTAGCATGAACTTCTATTTTTTAAAATTTTAATATTCTACATATATAAGAAGCAATCTGTAATTGAGCTGTAATTGTTCACTCGGGGGTCCACATAACTCCAGGATACTCTGGTGAATTTCAATCAAAAGCAGAGCGGATGGATAACAAATCGGTGTGGGAATTTTGCCAAGGCTTGATAGCCTCTGGAGGAATGATTTCCAAGTGATACTTTTTCAAACCCATTAAGGAGCTAGGCAGAGCAAAGTACTGAAAAGTGGAACCCATAGATTCAGTTCCAAATGTTTAAATAGCAGGACTAACTTTTTGGCCAAAATTATATTAAGAATTGAGAAATGAGGTCTGGGGTTTGGGAGAGCAAGTTATTGGAATGGTGAGAAAAAAAGGGTAATACTTCCTACCTGATGTAAACCGAAGAAAATCACCAGGCAGATTCTTTGATAGCAGATGCTTATCATTCTCACACTTCCTTCTCTGTTCTCATTGTTCCAGTACCTCTAGTATTCCTAAGGGCCTATCAGCCTTGGTGGGGTCAAGAAATATATGCATTTGCCTTAAATAACAAACCCTCCAAACTGAGGAAGGAGAGAGGGAGAAAAAGGAGTGAAGCAAAGAAAAGGAAGAAGAGGAGAGGAAGGGCAGTGTAATAATTTAACTGTATGAAGAAGTCTTTTCTTTTTATTTTATTTATTTATTTGACAGAGAGAGAGATCACAAGTAGGCAGAGAGGCAGGCAGAGAGAGGGGGAAGCAGGCTCCCCACTGAGCAGAGAGCCCAATGTGGGGCTCGATCCCAGGACCCTGGGATCATGACCTGAGCCGAAGGCAGAAGCTTAATCCACTGAGCCACCCAGGCACGCCTATGAAGAAGTCTTAATTGGGAAATAGGAATAAACTCTTCCCAGGCTTCGTTTTCTAAATTCTTTTCAGAGTGTGAACATTGAGCTACACTTGTGTGTGATTCAGCATTTAAAGATTCACTTGTGGGGGGTGCCGGGGTGGCTTAGTGGGTTAAAGCCTCTGCCTTCGGCTCAGGTCGTGGTCCCATGAGCCTTCAGCTCAGCCCGCAACGGGCTCTCTGCTCGATGGGGAAGCCTGCTTCCTCCTCTCTCTCTCTCTGCCTGCCTCTCTGCCTGCTTGTGATCTCTATCAGATAAATGAAAAATAAATAAATAAATAAATAAATAAATAAATAAATAAATAAAGATTCACTTGGGTGCCTTGTCAGCTCAGTGGGTTGTGACTCTTGATCTCAGGGTTGTGAGTTCGAGCCCCACAACTGGGTATAGACATAACTTAAAAAAAAAAAGATTCACTTGTCATAGGACACGACCTTCTCATACAACACTGTCCACCGGAAAGAATAGGGACTGCTTCTAGTAATGGGAAAATTGGCTTTGTTGAACTTAAAAAATTAATTTTTCTAATGAGGCTTATTCCTGGGGGATTCTTTTTCTCCTGGATAAATTTGACAATTAGCGGTGTTTTCCTAGTGTTGGCTTTAGCACCTAACTCCAGCATCTGGGACAATTCCATTAGTCCTGTGACTTTGGGTTAGTGATTGAATAACTCAGGACTTCTGCTTTTCATCTGTAACATAAGGAATATTTACCTGATGATGCTTGGAATGATTATTCCAAATGCAGCCCTCCTTTCTCAGACCTATCTGTCCCTGCTTCAGAAAGAATCTGAACTTTTAGAACCATCAATAAACGTTTAACCTGTTGAAACTATTCTACATTCAAGGGATTTTTAGTTCTTATATTACAGAAATTAAAGAAGTTTCTAAATTAATTACTTATATAGATTTAAGACTGTGAGTTTTTCTTTTTTTTTTTTAAAGATTTTATTTATTTATATGAGAGACAGAGAGAGAATGAGTGGGGAGAGAGCACCCCTCCTTTATTGATTTTAATGGAAACTGTGTTTTGGGGTGCCTGGGTGGCTCAGTAGGTTAAGCATCTGCCTTCTGCTCCAGGCATGATCCTAGGGTCCTGAGATCAAGCCCAGCTGGCTCTCCCTGCTCAGTGATGAGTCTGCTTCCCTTCCCCTCTGCCCCTCCTCCTGCTTATGCTCCCGCTTCCTACCTCCTTCAAATAAACAAATAACATATTAAAAAAAAAAAAAAGGAACCTGTTTTATAAGGGAAAATAAAATAAAATAAAGTAACAAAAATGAGGAATTTATACAAAGAACTAGAAAAGAAACTGAAGACTGAAAATATAAGAATGAGAAAAGAAGAATGAATAGAAAAAATTAGGTCAAAGAAATGTGCAAAATTTGTCAAAAAAAGGAAGATTACTCATGTTTGCTTATATGTCAGTCAATAAGCATTTTTTGTTGTTCTTTCACTGTGCACATCAAAATGATATTTATTACCTTAAGACCTGAAAATTCTTTAAAAATTAAGAAATAGGGGCATCTGGGTAACTCAAGCAGTTGTGTCTGACCCCTAATTTCAATTTAGGTCATGATCTCAGGGTCATGAAAGGGAGCCTTGCATAAGTTTCTGTACTGGGTGTGGAACCTGCTTAAGATTCTCTCTCGGGGCGCCTGGGTGGCTCAGTGCGTTAAGCCTCTGTTTTTGGCTCAGGTCATGATCTCAGGGTCCTAGGATCGGGCCTGCTGTGGGCTCTCTGCTCAGCGGGGAGCTTGCTTCCCCCTCTCTCTCTGCCTGCCTCTCTGCCTACTTGTGATTATTATCATATTATCATATTCCTTCTTCAAAGATTATTCTATCATTTATATAAACAACAGTTAATATCTATTAAGTTATTGGTAATTGCAATATAAAGTAATATCTTTAATATAGATAAAATGTCTTTGAAAAGAAAAGAATCCGGATTCAATTTTGATTCTTACAGTAATGACCAAGTGTAAAGCCCTTGCTACATGCCAGAGTGCTCCATGCTAAGGCACAAAAAGGTAAAATAATTTACCAAAAGTAGTTAGCTACTAAGTGGTAGGATAGGGTTTTGAGTCCAGAATCATAAACATTATGAAATACTCCCTATATATCCTACCAAGGTTGCTGTCTATGATGGGCAATATTCAGTAGAACCCAGGTCTACAGTTAATATGCTTCCATATGATTTCATAGATGTCGGCCTCACAAATTAAACCAATGGAGAAAGATGTCTAAATTGGTTAAAATCTGATTTAAAGAATAAATGAAAAGAATTACATTCTTGGGGCACCTGGGTGGCTCAGTGGGTTAAGGCCTCTGCCTTTGGCTCAGGTCATGATCCCAGGGTCCTAGGATCGAGTCCCTCATTAGGCTCTCTGCTCAGCAGGGAGCCTGCTTCCTCCCCTCTCTCTGCCTGCCTCTCTGCCTACTTGTGAACTTTGTCTGTCAAATAAATAAATAAATAATCTAAAAGAAAAAAAAAAGGATTACATCCTCTATTTTGGCATATATTTCTTGGCAGTACTTCATGATGGACTGGGTGCAAGAAAATGTCACTAAATAGGAATAATTTGAAGTTAATATTATATGTAAATGAATATTTCTTCAGCAATAAAAAATAGTTTATTCTTTTATAATTAAAATAAACTTAATCTATAATCTTTTATCTTTTTTAAGGGTGGACAACACAATGATTTATTTAATATATACACTGTGAAATGAGAGCCAAATCAAGTTTTTGGGTTTTTTTTTAAGATTTTATTTATTTATTTGAGAGAGAAAGAGCAGAGAGCATAAGCAAGGAGGGGGGAGGGGGAGGGGAGCAAAGGGAGTGGGAGAAGTAGACCTCCTACTGAGCAGGGAGCCTGATATAGGATTAGATCCCAGGATGCCAAGAGATCATGACCCCAGCCGAAGGCAGATGCTTCCGACTGAGCCACCCAGGCACCCCAACCACACTCAAGTTAGTTAACACATCCATCACCTCACAACAGTTACCAATTTTTAATTTTTCTTCCCTTTTTTGTGGTGAGAACATTGAAGATTTACTTTTATGCCACATTTCAAGTACACAATATAGTATTATTTTTTTAAAGATTTATTTATTTTAGAGAGAGAGAGAAAATGCATGAGTGGGATGAAGAGGGAGGGGCAGAGGGAGAGGGAATCTCAAGCAGACTCTGTGCTGAGTATATAGTGTAAGGGTCTGATTTCATTCTTTTGAATGTATCTGTTCAGTTTTCCCAACACCATTTATTGAAATTATTATACTTTACCCATTGTGTATTATTGGTGCCCTTGTAAAAAATTAGTTGACTATGTGCATGGGTTTATTTCTGGACTGTCTATTCTGTTCCATTGGTCTGTGTGTTTGCTATTATGCCAGTAACATTTTTTTTTAATACTATAGCTTTGTAATATAGTTTGAAAAATCAGGGAGTATAATGCCTCTAGCTTTGTTTTTTTTTTTTTTTTTTTTCTTTTTTTCCTAGCTTTGTTCTTTCTTAGGATTGCTCTGGCTTTGTGTTCCCATACAAATTTTATGCTTTTTTTTTTCCTATTTCTGTGAAAAATGCCATTTGAATTTTGATAGGGACTGCAATGAATCTATAGATTGGTTTGGGTAGTAAGGACATTTTAACAATTTTAATTCTTCCAATTCATAAACATAAGGTATCTTTCCATTTATTTGTGTCTTCTTCATTTTCTTTCATCAATGTGTTATAGTTTCCAGTATATAAGTCTTTCAGCTCCTTGGTTAAATATCTTCTGAAATATTTAATTTACTTTTTTTAAAGTAAATTCTACTGCCAATGGGGGACTTGAACTCACAAACATGAGATCAAGATTTGCATGCTCTACTGACTGAGCCAGCCAGGAACCCCATGTTTTATTCTTTTTATGCTATTGTAAATGGAAGTATGAATAGTTCATTGTTACTGAACAGAAATGCAATTGACTTTTGTGTGTTGATTTTTTTATCCTTCAACTTTGCTGAATTCATTTAAGGGTTTTAACAGTTTTCGGAGGAGTGTGGAGTACTTTTTATACATAAGAGCATGGCACCTTCAAACAGATAATTTTTAAGATTTATTTATGTATTCGACAGAGAGGGAGGACAAGCAGGGGGAGCAGCAGGCAGAGGGAGAGGGAGAAACAGACTCCCCACTAAGCAGATAGCCTGATGTGGGTAACGTGGGGCTTGATCCTAGGACCCTGGGACCCTGAACATGAGCTGAAGATGGATACTTGACTGAGCCACCCAGGTGCCTTGATAATTTTATTTCTTTCTTTTCTATTTGGATGCATTTTAGTTCTTTTTGTTGCCTGATTGCTTTATCTAGGACTCCCAGTATATATAGAAGTGGTAAGGATGGATACCTTTTTCTTGTTCCTCATCTTAAAGGAAAAACTTTTAGCTTTTCACTGAGTATGTTGTTAGCAATGGGCTTGTCATACAAAGTGTTTATTATGTCGATATATATTCCTTCTGTACCTAATTTGTTGAGAGTGTTATCATGAAAGATGTTGAATTGTCAAATACTTCTGCATTTATTGAGATGACCAACATATTCTTTTTCTTTTTTTTTAAAGATTTTTAATTTTATTTATTTGACAGAGAGAGAGAGAGAGATCACAAGTAGGCAGAGAGGCAGGCAGAGGGGGAGGGGGAAGCAGGCTCCCTGCTGAGCAGAGAGCCCAATTTGGGGCTTGATCCCAGGACCCTGAGATCATGACCTGAGCCGAAGGCAGTGGCTTAATCCACTGAGCCACCGAAACGCCCCAAACATATTCTTTTTTGATGGTTTCTATGCACCAGGCACTTATCGAGGCACTGCTGAGACCTGGTTTGAAATCCCAGTTCTGTGGCATCTGGAGGGCTCAGCTGGTTGACCATCTGCCTTTGGCTCAGGGCATGATCTTGGGGTCCTGGAATGGAGCCCTGAGTTGGGTTTCCTGTTCAGTGGAGAGTCTGCTTCTCTCTCTTTATCTCCTCCCTCTGCCCCTCACCCACCCCAATTCATATACTCTCGCTCTCTCAAATAAATAAGATCTAAAAAAAAAAAAAGAAAGAAATTCCAGTTTTGCCATTTACTAGCTGTGTGGTCTTGGACAAGTTTCTTAATCTCTCTGATCCTCAGTTTCTTCATCTATAAAATGTATCTATCTCATAGGATTGTTATAAGAAAGTATGACTTAGGGGCACCCGGGTGTCTCAGTCAGTTGAGTGACTGCTTTTGGCTCAGGTCATGATCCTGGAGTCCTGGGATTGAGTCCCACTTTGGGCTCCCTGCTCAGTGGGGAGTCTACTTCTTCCTTTGACTCTCCACCCTCTCGTGCTCTCTCGCATTCTCTCTCTCTCTAATAAATAAATAAAATCTTAAAAAAAAAAAGTATGACTTGAGAAATTTATAGTGCTTGCTATAGTGCCTGGCACAGTAAACACCTGTATTAGTTTTTAGTATTAATTAATACAGAGACGTATAAATTAAATGTGAAAATCTACACCCCAGCCCACTCTGCAGATATAACTAGTTAATATTTTGGTTTATATTTGTCCATATTTTTTGTATGCATATACAAATTTTATATCTGTATGTATGTATACACTTGTTTTATATAAGTGAAATCATTCTACTCTTCAACTTGCTTTTTCACCTAACTATACTTGTTTTACAGTCAGAAAGAAATGGTACCCAATGTATTACATAGGATTAAATACACTATGGGGGGTGCTTGGCTGGCTCAGTCAATGGAACATGCAACTCTTGATCTCAAGGTTGTGAGTTCAAGCCTCATACTGGTTGTAGAGATTGCTTAAAAGTAAAATCTTTAAAAATATACACTTGGGGTGCCTGGGTGGCTCAGTTAAGTGTCTGTCTTCAGCTCAGGTCATGATCTTAGGGTTTTGGGTTTGAGGTCTGTGTCCAGATTCCTGCTCAGCGGAAACCTACTTCTCCCTCTCCATCTGCTCTACCCCCACCCCCTGCTCACATTCTCTTTCTCTCTCAAATAAAATAAATAAGATCTTTAAAGAATAAAATAAAATAAAATAAAATAAAATAAAATAAAATAAAATAAAATACACTATAGGTTAGGTCTCTCCTTCCACATACTCAAAATCAAATATGGATAGGGAGATGAACTTCAGGCCACCTGGAAAATGAAAGTGGATAGTTTTTGGTTAGAGAGGATAAATATATAATAGAGAATATGGTCCATTGTTAAACTGAAAAATCTATTTATTCATTGACACTGAGGTCAGCTTTTCTCCTTTAAAAGTAATCTAAGAGAATTTGAAATATGATATATTAAAGCTGAGACCAATGCCAGCATCATCCAAACCAAAATATGTCCATAGAAGCAGAGAACAGTCTTGAGAATTTGAATCTTGGGTAGGATCAATGGGGAATTCAAGTCCATACTATGATATGATCAGAGGTTTGCAGACAGCTTATTCTTAGAAAGTCAGTTTTTAAAAAAAAAATTTTTTTTAAGATTTTATTTTTATTTATTTGACACACAGAGAGAGAGATCACAAGAAGGCAGAGAGGCAGGCAGAGAGAGGGGAAGCAGGCTCTCCGCCAAGCAGAGAGCCCGATGTGGGGCTCGATCCCAGGACTCTGAGATCACAGCCTAAGCTGAAGGCAGAGCTTAACCCACCGAGCCAGTAAATTATTTTTTACTATTTTTAAAAAAGTAAGCTCTGGGGCGCCTGGGTGGCTCAGTGCATTAAAGCCTCTGCCTTTGGCTTGGGTCGTGATCCTGGGGTCCTGGGATTGGGCCCCACATCAGGCTCTCTGCTTGGGGGGGAGCCTGCTTCCCCCTCTCTCTCTGCCTGCCTCTCTGCCTACTTGTGATCTCTGTCAAATAAATAAATAAAAATCTTAAAAAAATAAAATAAAAAGTAAGCTCTATGCCCAATGTGGAATTTGAACTCACAACCCTGAGAGCAAGAGGCACATGCTCCACTGACTGAGCCAGCCAGGCACCCCAGGAGGCAGTGTTTTTTATCAGCCCACCAAAACACTAAACCCACAATTGGAAAGAAACAGCACGTATGAGTATTTATTATGCTGGCATGGATAGAAAGCAACAGCTCAGGTGGTACTCAGAAGCATGACAGGTGTATTCAGAACATGAAAAATTTATACTGCCGTAAAAATGTCTAATGTTTTCCTACGTTCCAGATTCTCCTATTTCATTCTGAAGATGGAAGATAATGTTCTATAAAGTGGTAGGAGAGGGACATGCCTATATTATTTCAGTGTAAGACACATATGTCAACCCCTCAGCTCTTCAGACATCCTTGTGATGAAAGCAATCCTCTTGGAGTACCACCACATGACTTCAGCTTGCTCCTGAGAGACCTACCACCTGAGAGAGAAGATGATCCGGCGTCCAGTGGCAAACCAACTGAATGGGATTTGATTATGAGACTCCCTAGAGACTCCTGACCTCTCTGAGGTCCAGCCCACACATTTGTCTTTGGCTCTGGTCTAGTCAGTCATGGTCGTGATAGCAAGGTAGTTTCTTGTCATACAGGCCAAAAACCATATCAATTTTACAGGAGAGGAAAAAAAAAGTGCTTTCAGAATGATTTAGCAGGCTCTCAGGACATGTAGGTGACGCAGCTGGTTAAGCCTACAATCCCCGGCTTCGGGTCAGGTCGTGATCTAGGGTCATGAGATGGAGCCCCACCTCAGGCTGTCCACTCAGCAGGGAGTCTGCTTGAGATTCTCTCCATCTACCCCTGCCCCTCTCCTCATTCCTGTTCTCTCTCAAATAAACAAACAAATCTTAAAAAAAAAAAAAAAGCAGTATTTAGCAGGTTTTTAGGAATTCATGGACCCCCCTCCTTTGTATTCTACCCCTTATCTGTCATGAACACTTCTAGGAATTTTTTTTTAAGATTTATTTATTTATTTTAGAGAGAGATTGAGAGCATGAGTGGGAGGGCCAGAGGGAGAAGAGGGAGCACAGATCCTGATGCAGGCCTGCGCCCAGGACTCTGAGATGGTGACCTGAGCTGAATTCAAGAGTTGGTTGCTCAATCGACTGTGCCACCCTGGTGCCTCAATACTTCTAGGAATTTGGCCTAAGTACACACATAAAATAATAATAAATTAGAAAACCAAATGTTAAGCAATAATGATTTGACTAATAAGTTATAGCAGGGGGCTAACCCGGCTCGCTCAAGTCAGTAAAATATGTGACTCTTGATCTCAGGACTGTAAGTTTGAGCCCCATGTTGTGTGTAGAGATTATTTAAAAATAAAAGAAATCCTAAGCTATAGTAGATAATATAATGGTGTACCGAGTAGCTATTCAAAATAATGATGCTATTATTGAAAGATTCACAACTGACCGACTACCATATACCAAGAATGTGCTAGATGGTACATACTACTACTATCTATATATTCAGATTCAAAACCTGCCTTGGATGGGCATCTGGCTGGCTAAGTCGGAAGAACATGCAACTCTTGATCTTGGGGTTGTAAGTCTGAGCCTCTTGTTGGGTGTAGACATTACTTAAAAATAAAACTCTTAGAAAAAAAATAAAAATTAAAAAAAATCAGACAAGATAGGATCTATTGACAGAAAAATCTTTACAGTATACTCTTCAGTAAACATGGGAAGTTATGAAACAGTGTAATAATATGTAAAAAATTTTGGTCACGACTGGGCTCAGTCAGTTTGGCTCAGGTCATGGTCTCAGGGTCTTGGGATGGAGCCCCACATCGGGCTCCCCGCTCAGCTTCTCCCTTTCCCCACCCACCTCTCCCCTGTCCCCCACTTGTTCTCTCTCAAATAAGTAAATAAAACTTAAAAAAAATTGATGACTTCTTTTTCCTTTTTGTTCTCATATATCTTTCTGTTTTTTTTCTTAGTGAATTTGTGTTATTTATGTAACTCAAATATAAAAATAGGGGAAGAATTTTTTTTCTTAGAAAATTTTTCTTTAAATTTCGTTAATTAGGCCCAACACGGGGCTCAAACCCATGACCCTGAGATTAAGACCCAAGCCAAGACCAAAAGTCAGATGCCCAACTGAGACATTCAGATGTCCCTCCATTTTTAAGTAGGCTCCATACTCAACCTGGAGGCTTTAACTCACAACCTCAATATAAGGCCTGGCTGGCTTTTGGTAGAGCATTTGACTGTTGATCTCAAGGTTGTGAGTTCAAACCCCATGTAGGGTATAGAGATTACTTAAATAAATTTCAATTTTAAAAATATAAAAATTTAAAGTTATTGGGGTTTCTGGCTGCCTTTATGGCTTTTTTTTTTTTTCTTTTCTTTTTAAATCTAGTGACAGGGCAAATAGAGTTGGTTTCCTTAGTAATAGCTGCTAAAGCTCCCAAACATTCTTTTCTTTTTGTTTTTTCCATTACTTTCTTTTAAAACTGTTTGGATTTCCTGAGTAATAGATAGGCATACTAATTACAGTCTGATTTTATTCTAGGGAGCTTGAAAATCATGACTGTGAAAATGGCCTGATTCACAGTTTAAACCAACAATTTTAATAGTTTAAATCAACAATTTTAAGTGGGTTACCACTCACTCCTAGAATTTTCAGACCATTTTCAACACTGTAATTTAATTTCAAAGGCCAATGTCTTATTACACAGTTGTCAACAAGGGTTTTCAAATTAAATGTGAGGATTGTATTTGAAGGATTCTTCAACTTCTATTCATATTTTTAAAATTGAATAAATTTCATGTTTATTAAAATATGCAAACAGGGGTGCCCGGGTGGCTCAGTTGGTTAACAAGGCTAACTCTTGGTTTCCGCTGGGGTCATGATCTCAGGGTCCCAGGATGGGACCCCCAGAGTCGGGGCTTCATGCTCAGCACAAAGTCTGTTGGCCCTCTCCCTCTGCTGTGCCCAACCCCCTCCTTCCCTCACTGATCACAGGCACTGTCTCTCAAATAAACAAAATCTTAAAAAAAAAAATGCAAACAGGACACAAAGACATAAAACAAAAAAGGCTGTCTTCAATTCTTCACCAAAGGGATCAGTTATCAATTTCCTGTGTATTATTTAAAATGTGTTTAGGGGCACCTGTGTGGCTCAGTTGTTTAATCAGCCACCTTTGCCTTGGGTCATGATCCCAGAGCCCTGGGACTGAGGCCTTCGTTGGGCTCCATGCTCAGCAAAGAGCCAGCTTCTCCCTCTCTCTCTGCCTGTCTCTCTGCCTACTTGTGCTATCTCTCTGTCAAAGAAATAAAAACCTTAAAAACAAAATGTGTTTAATGTATGTAACAGCACACATATGATACATGCTTCTGTAAAGTGGACACATTAATGTATTTACCCAGATGGGCTCATAATTTATTAATGACTTGTAACATCTTTCATCCACTTCAATCTTAACCTTTGCAGAGCACTCAATTGCATAAATGTATGCCAATGTAAAGAACTAGTTTCTTTCTGATGATTTAGAATTTTTCCTGGAATGAGCAAACCAATGACACAAAAGAACATCTAAACATTTGATTCTATTTATGTAAAATACAGTATCAGGTGAAACTAATCTATGCCTCCTCCCTTTCCAGAAGGAGTAAGAGTGACTGGAAGAGGGCTCCTAGGGTGCTTATGTTTCTTGATTTGGGTGCTGTTTATCTACGAGTTCCTTTTGTAAAATTTCATTGCTCTTTACTAAACTTCAAAGTACAGTTTGTTTTTTTTAAGAAATCTTCACCACTCCATTTTTTTTTTTTAATTTTAAAGATTATTGGCTTTTTTTAGAGAGAGACAGACGGAGAGACAGAGCATGAAAGTGAGAGCAAAGGGAGGGACAGAGGGAGAGGGATAAGCAGACTCCTTGCTGAGTGGGGAGCCTGACATGGGGCTCAATCCCAGGCCCTGAGATCATGACCAAACTTGAAGGCAGTCTCTTATTGAATCACCTAGGCGCCCCCAAAGTTCAGTTTTCTATTCGTGCTATACTATTTAAGAAGTTGACAAGGTAGTTGTTCGTGCAATTGCTATTTATAGAACATAAACACTGGTGCTTTATGCAACATAAAGTGATTAGTTAGGTTACTTTAACTGAATTTTAGCTGTGCTTTTGCATATTTAAATGACTAAATATAGAACTGTTGCAAATATATGACTAAGAAATATAACCTTATACTCCTAGAGTATTGCTCCAGCATCACAGCTTCGACAGCACAGCTACGGGGGGAATCCCAAGTCCTTCCTTGTATTTGGCCTCTTGCTAGTATCTGATTATAGTTTCTGTTTGTCCAACAATTTGTTGGACATATTCACGGAGAACCCCACCACCATATACATACTAAAATGTTTACAATTACCATCCTCACCCTAGCAGCCCACCTCCTGAAAATTCCACTCTCGTCCTTTTTTTTTTTTTTTTTAATTAACTGCTGTGTTTGGTCACCTAGCCTAAAATATTATAAATAGCTTTCACTCTTCCATTTCCTCCAACATTTTTATCTGATCAGTCACCAGGGATTGTCAGCTCTTCCTCTGACCCTGGCCTTGCATTCACAGCATCTTTTTTAATTTCACTGAACTCTTGTTTCTTCATGACTGAAGTATTCTAGTCGCTTTTAACCTTGATTCACTGATACCTGTCTTCTTTTTTCCTTCCAATAGCTGACATACTGATGTTTTTATTTATTTTTTTCAAAGATTTTATTTATTTATTTGACAGACAGAGGTCACAAGTAGGCAGAGAGGCAGGCAGAGAGAGAGGAGGAAGCAGGCTCCCTGCTGAGCAGAGAGCCCGATGTGGGGCTCAATCCCGGCACCCTGGGATCATGACCTGAGCCGAAGGCAGAGGCTTAACCCACTGAGCCACCCAGGCGCCCCCCTGATGCTTTTTTTAAATTGTTTTTTGTTTTGTTTTGTTTGTTTTTTAGATTGATCTTTTCTGTTATCTTTCCCTTATTTAAAATCTACAGTTGCTACAGGGCAATCTGACACTCAAAAAATTTCTACAGATGGATCCTTATCAACTTATCCCATTCTTTACGTTCTCCCATTTTCTTTTTACCAATTTTCTTCAGCTGCTGAGATTTTTTTGCTGTGTCCCAAACACACCAGGCAAGTTCCTCCTTTAGTATTTTTACACCTGCTGTCTTCTTAACTCTACTGATATAAAAGAATTAGCAGGTTAGATGGTAACAAAGGTCAGCTAATGACCTTTGCCCTTTTTATTTTATTTTATTTATTTATTTATTTATTTATTTATTTTTGAAGATTTTATTTATTTATTTGACAGAGAGAGATCACAAGTAGGCAGAGAGGCAGGCAGAGAGAGAGGAGGAAGCAGGCTCCTTGCTGAGCAGAGAGCCCGATGTGGGGCTCAATCCCAGCACCCTGGGATCATGACCTGAGCCGAAGGCAGAGGTTTAACCCACTGAGCCACCCAGGCGCCCCTAGAATATCAATTTTAATATATCCATCCAATTTTTGCATATATCACTTAATTTGAAATGAGGATTAGGCAGGTGTTTGTCTGAATGGTTATTTTGTAAGTAATTCCATGAAAAGTTCTTCAAAAATAGCAGGAAAAACCCCCTTAAATTCTGACATTTTTAAAGCTGTATGCCCAAATGGGGCATAAACTCACAATCCTGAGATTTAGAGTCACATGTTCTATGAGGCACCCCTGACAATTTTTCTTTTAAAGATTTGAGAGAGATAGAGACAGAGCACAAGAGGGAGTGGCAAGGGAAACTCGAGCAGACTCTTGACACCAACGCGGGGCTTGATTTCATGACCCTGGGATCCGGACCTGAGCCAAAATCAAGACTCAGGGCGCCTGTGTGGCTCAGTTGGTTGGGCAACTGCCTGTGGCTCAGGTCATGATCTTGGAGTCCTGGATCGAGTCCCCAGTTGGGCTCCCTGCTCAGCAGGGAGTCTGCTTCTCTGCCTGACCCTCCCCCTTCTCATGTTCTCTTGCTCCTTCTCTCTCAAATAAATAAAATCTTTTAAAAAAACAAAACAAAAACTCAAGAGTCAGCTGCTTAACTGAGTCACCCAAGTGCCCCACTGACATTATTTATTTATTTAAAAGATTTTATTTATTTACTTGAGAGAGAGAGACATGGAGCGCACAAGCAAGGAAGAGGGGCATAGGGAGAGGGAGAAGTAGGTACTCAGGAACCCCTGACAATTTTTATTGAGTTACATCACTAGAGACTTAAGGAAATATAAATTTAGATCTATTCCAATCAAAAAATAACAAGGCTTATAAAATGCATTCAAGAAATAAAACAGCTCTTGCTTTCCTGGTATCAGCTACGTATTTTTTTTTTTTTTTAAGATTTTTATTTATTTATTTATTTGACAGACAGAGATCACAAGTATGCAGAGAGGCAGGAAGAGAGAGAGGAGGAAGCAGGCTCCCTGCTGAGCAGAGAGCCCGATGTGGGGCTCAATCCCAGGACCCTGGGATCATGACCCAAGCCGAAGGCAGAGGCTTTAACCCACTGAGCCACCCAGGTGCCCCTATTTTTTTTTTTTAATTTTATTTTTTATAAACATATATTTTTTCCCCAGGGGTATAGGTCTGTGAATCGCCAGGTTTACACACTTCACAGCACTCACCATTCAGCTATGTATTTTTGTAGAGCTATAAAAGTTTTGATATGGGGTGTCTGGGTGGCTCAGTCATTAAGCATCTGCCTTCCGCACCCCGCATTCGGCTCCCTGCTCCTCGGAAGCCTGATTCTCCCTCTCCCACTGCCCTCCCCCGCGCTCCTACCCCCGGCCTTTGGTCCCTCTCTCGCTCTTTGTCAAATAAATAAATAAAACCTTTAAAAAAAAAAAAAAAAGTTTTGATATTCTCAGTTGAGGGGGACCTGGATGGCTCAGTTGGTTAAGCATCTGCCTTTGGCTCAGGTCATGATCCCAAGGTCCCAGGATGGATCTAAGCCCTGCACTGGGCTCCCTGTGGGAAGCCTGCTGCTTCCCCTGCTTGTGCTCTCTTGTGTGCTCAAACAAATAAAATCTTAAAAAAAAAAATATTCTCAATTGATTCTTTCAGTAATAGTATTAGTTATTACTGTAAATACCATCATTGATTTCAGTTGCACTGTGGTTCCTCCAAGTCAGTGCTATCCAACTGACTATGTGAGCCACACAATTTCAATTTTTCTATTAGCCACATTAAAGGTAAAACAAAAAAAAACGCAAGTCAAATTAATTTTAATACTATATTTTAACCTAATAAATAAAAAATATTATTTCAACATGTTATTCAGTATGAAAGCATTATCATTATTTTTCAGTAAGCTCTATGCCTGGGGCACCTGGCTGGCTCATTGGTAGCACATGAGACTCTTGAGTCTCATGAGTTCAAGCCCCATGTTATGTGGAGAGCTTTTTTTTAAAAGTAAACTCTACGCCCAACGTGGGGCTTCAGCTCATGACGCCAAGATCAAGAGTCACATGTTCTACGGACAAAGCCAGCCAGGAGCTCCCAAAACACAATTAAAAAAAAAAAAAAGATATATTTATTTTAGAGACAGTGTATGCATGCACACATGGGGAGCAGGGGCTGAGGGAGAGAAGAGAGAGAATCTCAAGCAGGCTATCTGCTGAGCATGGAGCCCAACGCAGGGTTCGATCTCATGACACCGATCATGACCTGAGCTGAAATCAAGAGCCAGATGCCCAACCAACTGAGCCACCCAGGTGCCCAAGACACTTTTAAGACCAAGCCCTGGTTAGGCAAGATAAAGCAATTCTAAAACCTTCCAGTAGTTAGAATATAGTTATGATTATAGCTTTAAGCACTGTTACAGAAGTTTTTCCTATAATGGTTGCAAAATCACAAGGTGACAGACAACATTTAGAAATCCCTGTTCTAATTCTTGTCCTTGAAGTACTTATTTCAATGACGATCTAGTCTGTAAATACAAATCACGACTCCAGGTTTGAATGATCTCAGACCTGGACTACTGTGGTAATCTATATGAATGTTAGCTTTTTGTTTTGTTTTGTCATGTATGGTGTGCAGACTGTATGAATGACAACCTTGATTGTGATATCTTTAAATAAGTCAATAGACACATGGGGAATAAGTAAAAATGATAATGTGGACTCTTTCCTAGTGTAACTCCTTCCTATTTTTTATCCTAACTGCTCGTTATATTATAAACTTCCCAAGGTATTTAAAAAATAAAATGTGTGATTTATTTTTTAAAGAAAGTATTACTTTAGTTGAGGTTGTATTTGGCTGCAAACAAATTCACTTGTGCTAATTCAAGATTGATTCCTATTAATATGTCAATCTTCTGGGCATCAGAGAATAAGAAATGAAGACAGGACTCATAGGCCCCAGACTGGGAAATAATTTTCTGTTAAAAGCAAATTAAAAGATACAGCTCTGTAAAAATATAAAATATTTACATAACCAAGTTGAAAGGCAAGTGTTTGAATGGAAGAAAATATTTACAAGCATATGTTAACTTAAAAAGTTTGGCAGATAAGTTATTAAGAAAAAATTATCCATCCTATAAAATCTATGAGAAGCAATTTGCTAAGTATATATATATATATATATATATATATATATATATATATTTATAGTTAACACGCATGTGAAAAGTATTCAGTCTCAGAGTGATCAGGGAAATGAATATGAAGGCAGCAATGAGATACATTTTCACCTCTCAGAACAGCAAAAATGAGACTTAAAAAAAAAAGGACAGATTAGAACCTGTGTTTTTCTCTTCAAGTAAACTTTACGCCCAACATGGGACTCCAACTCACGACCCTGAAGTCACGAGTTGCATGCCCTACTGATTGAGTCAGCCTGGCACCCCACATTCTGTATTAATGAGTCTAGGGGCGCCTGGGTGGCTCAGACAGCTGAGTGTCTGCCTTAGGCTCAGGTCATGATCCCAGAGTCCTGGGATCAAGTCCCACACATCGGGCTTCCTGCTTAGTGGGGAGTCTGCTCCTCCCTTTCCCCTTGCTACTCTCTGTTGCTCATGCTTTCTCTGCCAAATTAAAAAAAAATTAAAAAAAAAAAAGAGGCTTTGGTACAAAAAAGGAAAATGTAATTATTGGTGATGAAAATTTATATACCATTTTAGACTATTTCAGACCTACTATATAAAAGATAACTTTTGGAGTGCCTGGGTGGCTCGATTGGTTAAGTGTCTGCCTTCAGCTGGCATAGTGATCCCAGAGTTCTGGGATCAAGTCCCACATCCAACTTTTTTTTTTTTTTTTAAGTAGGCTCCATGCCCAATGTGGGACTTGAACTCATGACTATGAAATTAAGAGTCATATGCTCTATGAACTGAGCCAGCCAGGTGTCCTTAAAAGATATCTGCCCCAGCAATTCCTATTCCAGAAATCTATCCTGCAGATACACTCACACACATTAACAAAGGAGGACATGATATTCACTGCAGCATTGCTCTTAGCAGTAAAAAAGGGGAGACAACTATAAATTCACAGAAATCATTGTTACGTAAACTAGTCTATCACTACCATAAGATACAAAACATTGGCTGGAATGAATAAAATAAGGAATAAAGGAAGGAAGGCAGGAGGGCCGGGAAGAGAGGAGGTATAGTAGTTAAATGTGTGGTCTTTAGAGTAAGAGAAACTGAGCTTAAATCTCAGACTAGCTAGGTATTACAACCTTTGATAAGTGCTTTAGGTTCAACAACTAGTAACAACAAACAATGGCCAAGCTAGCGGTACTGATTTAATGCAAGGTGATTAAATAAAATTAAGTTTTGCAGTTAAGAAAGCAAATCCTACTGAAATGCACAAAGACAGGGACCTAAGCAGGCACTTAAAAAAAAGGAATGTGAGTAGAAGAATCATCAAGTATAGAAAGAAAAGTATTCCTCATGCAAGTTCGCCCTTGGGGAACACCTGAAACATACATTCAGTTCAACTCAACTAAACAGTATCTATTAAGCAATTAATATGTGCTATGTGTTAGATAAAAAGGAAATTCACTTACCCAAAAGAACAAAGGTTCACAAAAACCTTGGAAGGTCATTCAAAATTGTGACTTCTCTTTCAAGAACTATCCCAGGTCATCTGGGGCTACTTGTCACATCATTTACATTGTATCATAATTACATTGGCTTGTCTGTCTTCCCCAACGCTGTATACTCCTCAAGGGCAGAGCACCTTACCTTTTCGTTTTATCTCTAAAGTTTACAGTGTCAGTGTCTAATATGTAGTAGGGGCTACATAAATATTCCTTTAATTAAATGAATTAAAGAATAAACAAAAATAAACAAACAAATGGAATGTCTCCTCCTTCCCCTTTTCTGTTTGTCCTAAGGAGTTACCTAACAAAGTATGTAACTTTACTTATTTTTGTTTACTGTCTCTATCTACTGTTGGATTATAAGGCCCATGCATGAAAATTTATCTGATTTGCTTCACTAGTATCTCCCAAGTGCTAAAACTGGCCAAAGATAGTTGCTGAATGAGCACTTATATTGTTTTAAAAACTGCCATGGGGAAAATTTCTGAAATTTTGATAACCTTTCCAAAGTCATCTAAAGAGAGTCCTCACTGATATCAACTGAATCCTTGAAACAGACATCTAACTTCTGATTATTCTGAAACATCTGAAGCATATTTGGTCATAATCCTCATAATAAGCTTTAGCAACTATTTACAGATCTTTCTTTTCCTCCATTAGACTTTGTCTGTTAGATTTCCTTCATGAAGAAAAAAAGGAGTCAGTGGCAACTTGCTAGAATTTTTACTCGTAATAAGCTATTGTCACCCCTACTTTTGAGGCAGACAATCTCCTCAAATCCTTGGCCCATAGAAGTAGTTTCCTGACTTCTGGTCTTCCACAGTGCATAGAAAGGACACCAAAATTAGGCGTACTTCTGGACAAAGCTGATGGAACTACAAATGGTTTACAGCCCAAGGAAATACACACCTTGGCTGTCTACAGTATGTTTTTGATATTCTGATAAGGGATTAAGATGCCAGTCATGAAAGACCCTGTAGGTTCAGTTCTAAGAAGGCCTTAAATACGCTGGGTCTGAGATTTTTCTGAATAAAATGATAGAGAGTTCCGTTACGCCTAAGGCTGATTCTTAGAAGATTTCTTCCTCGCTGTGTTCACAGTATCTGGTATTTTGGTTAGAGAAAATCAAATGTTTAACTTCATTTATGAGAAACAAACTCAATACTTTTAAAGTTTAACATTTTAATTGGAAACAGTTGATATGGCCCATTCAGTGGAAGCTCAGATAAGGAAAGTACAATAAACAGGATGAAATATCACACATAAGTCTGTATAAATCAACATGAAAAAATACTTGAAAAGGAAAAAGCAAATTACAAAATAAGAATTACAGTGTGTACACGGTCAAATATTTTTTTCTAAACTATGTAGTAATATTTTTGCAAATATTATTGTTTTTGTAATATAAAAACAAAATTAATACTAATGTTCAAAACATATTTACTGAATCACTTTGAGGTTGATTTGTATAAATAATTTCAGCAAATAAAATGTTTAATGAAAAACTGTGGTATACAATGTACTTGTCCAAAGAAAAAGTCTTACAAGTTAAAGAACAAAGGTGTTTCTTCTAATTAACATAGGATTCAGAAAAACACTATTTATTACTACCAAAATAAAATGGATTTACTACGAAAAGTTCAAGTATCCAATGAAATCTTAAGAGGTGACCCAAAACTGTTTCTCAGTCATATTCAGAAAACCTTATATGTTTACTTGCTTGTTGAGTCTTCGCAAGTCTAATCTTTTCAGCTTTGGTGATTAACTGTGGAGAAAGAAATTAGAAATTATAAGGTATTGGATACACAAAACAAAAAGATAATTATGAGTAAAAAATTTCACAACTATCAGTTTGAATAAAATTGTTTTAAAAGAGGGAAAGTAGACAAATGAGATAAATTAAGCTTAGCCCAAATCAATTACAGAGAGAAATGTTTAGGATTGTGGTTTATTAAGTATAATAGATTTTAAATCTTAGAATTACTAAAACATTCCCACTTTCCTTCCACATCACTGAGAATTAAAGCCTCTTGTCTTCAGCTCAGGTCATGATCCCAGTGTTCTGGGATCGAGCCCCGCATTGGGCTCTCTGCTCGGCATGGAGCCTGCTTCCTCCTCTCTGCCTGCCTCTCTGCCAACTTGTGATCTCTGTCCATCAAATAAATAAATAAAATCTTAAAAACAAACAAACAACCCCCCCCCGAAACAAAACAAAACAAACAAACAAAAAACAAAAAAACCCAGCCCCTCCATGCTGGCAAATTTTAAGCTTTTAGGCCTGGAGGAAAAGAAGGCTCAGAGAAGCCTGTCTAAAGTTTGGTCAGAAAGAGTGTCTTTGGAGCACCTGGCTGGCTCAGTGGGTTAAAGCCTCTGCCTTCAGCTCAGGTCATGATCTCAGGGTCCTGGGACAGAGCTCCACATCTGGCTCTCTGCTCAGAAGGGAGCCTGCTCCCCGCCCCCCTGCACTGCGCCCCGCCCCCCACACCTGCCTCTCTGCCTACCTGTGATCTCTGTTTGTCAAATAAATAAAAATCTTAAAAAAAAGTACTTATTATTATACCCTTACATAAATACTTTAATATTTTATTTTCATTAAAAAATTTTTTAAAAAATATTTTATTTATTTATTTGACAGACAGAGATCACCAGTAGGCAGACAGAGGGGAGGCTTCCCGCTGAGCAGAGAGACTGATGCAGGGCTGGATTCCAGGACCCTGAGATCATGACCTGAGCTGAAGGCAGAGGCTTTAACCCACTGAGCCCCCCAGGCGCCTCTCATTTTAAAAATTTTTAAAGGTTTTATTATTTATTTATTTATTTGAGAGAGAGAGAGGGAGAGAGAGAGCGCGCGCGTGCATGAGAGAACAAGAGAGAGGGGAGGTTCAGAGGGAGAAGCAGACTTCCTGCTCAGCAGGGAGCCCATGCGGGACTTGATCAGGGACTCCAGGATCATGACCTGAGCTAAAGGCAGTCCGTAACCCACTGAGTCACCGAGGCACCCCAAAAAAGATTTTATTTTTAAGCAATTTCTCCAATCTTAAAATAAAAATATAGATTCTAGTTAAGTACTCACTAGAGTTTCATTCAAGTGTTTGGTGACTGTGGTCACTGACAGGAAGTCACTTTAATTTATTTAATTTTTTAGCTGATTAAACTAAGAGCCTATTCATCTGAGAAGTGAGTCAAAATGTAAGTTATTTATAACTCTGTTCACAGATTTAGTGAATTCTGTCTTTACCTGCTGAGTATCTGACCACTGAGAATTTGTATAGAAAAGACCTTGGTGATAAAAACATTTCAAATATGCTTTACAAGATAAAGACAAATGAGAAAAGATTCACTCTGTCTCCGGTAGCTGTTATCTAATTTTACTAATGTGCTCAGAGTGATAGGAAAGACTACAAAGGCTTGGTTTAGCAAGAATGAGTGAGACCCTATCTGGCACATTATTTCCGTCATCTTAGTGATCTTTTGTAAGAACCCACATTTGATTTTTACATGAAAAATACCATATGTAAAAACTAACTTCTTCCTTCACCTACTCCTGTTTTTGTCTTTTAATTTTGTATAAACTGATTGGGGCTTAGGAAACTGTCCCCAGTCTCCCCTGCATCATAGGCTGAAAATTAAGAAGCAGAATTTGTTACCATTGCTTTTCTTTAATTCAATTTTGGATCAAGTAATGCAACATTACTGTGGAAATATAAAGCTGTCATATGAGAAAAATACTAATGTCATACTTTTGGCTGCTAAATTTTTTTTTAAATATTTAACTTCCTTTAATAAGGTGCTTACTCCCAGTATTCTTCCTTCTCTTCAAGGCTTAGGCAGTTTCTGCTGCCTGTGCCTGGAAAGCTGTGCCTTTGAAGTCTCCTGCTTGATTGTTCCACTTTCCTAAGGTTTGTGTTAATGTCACTTTCAGAGAACTTCCCAGACAACCTCACCTGATGGAAAGCTATCTCATGATAACCATTTAATCTGATTATTCTACACAGCACCTGTCATCACCTGACCTAAAACTGGTCATATGTTCACGAAACCAGGGCATTTTGCTACTGTTGGCTCTATCTCCAGTTCCTAGAACAGTGGGCAACAAAAATGAGCAACCAAAAAATATTAATTAAATGAATTATCAAAAAAATCAATTGACATACTAATTGTTTCCTCTGAAAAGTCCTGTACAATACCCACTTTGTGTAGTACCTTATTTTCAAGTTGTGATAGAAGCCAACTAGCTACTTTTATAGTTTCAACTAGGATCCTGTACTATTTATGAAACAAATCATGCTAAGAAAAAGCTTGGTGGTACAACAGATAAATGAGATCAGAAAACAACTTTCCAACTGAGTAACAGAGCTACACATTATGTTCCAACCCAATTTATAAAACTCCCTAGTCAGTGTTTATTTCCTCGCCTTGAATTTAGTTTATGGAGGTCAGATCTCTCAAGGAAACAAAAAGACTAATTACTACTTTTAAAAACATATACAACTTAAATGAAACTTCACACCAATTAGAAGGATAACTATTATTTAACAAACTGATTTCATTTTAGTGAGCTCTGGATCAATGATTTTAACATTTAAATAATCTCAAACAGGCTTTGAAATTAACACCTCATAGACCTGAAAGAGTCTCAGGGACTGGGTGTGGGGGGGTGCGAGAGAGACAAGGCCTTCCCACCTCTCAGCAAATTCAATCTGTATTCATGTAAACAGAATTAACAAAGACCATTAGGAAACCTCCTCCCTAATAATCTTATATTCCAGTGAATCCTAGGCAACGCAAGGCTGATGAAAAAGCACTAGATTTTTATTTAATAAAACAAATAGAATTAGAATCCCAAATCAACAAACCTAAAATACAGGAAGTATGATGTTAAGTGCTAATGATTCATAGAAGAATGCATAACTTTTCATATTTTTTATCTCATAATAGGCATTTTAAAATTTTGGTAATAGTTATTAGTTTTTATGTGTCCTAATTTGTCCTAAGTACTTACAGAGGTACTAATCTTTACACATATAATAATTTCTTTTATTTATTTGTTTTAAAAAAGATTTTATTTATTTGTCAGATAGAGAGCGAGAGAGCGCGGGAGCGCGTGCACGCACGCATGCACAAGCAGGCAGAGGCAGAGAGAGAAGCAGGCTCCCCACTGAGCAAGGAGCCTTATGTGGGACTTGATCCCAGGACCCTGGGATCATGACCTGAGCTAAAGGCAGCAGCTTAACGGACTGAGCCACCCAGACATCCCCTAATAATTTGTTTTAAAAGAATAAACCTGATAGCTCACAAGCAACTGTTATTTAAAACAAAATCACCGAGAGTTTTGCTTCAAATTATTTAATGTATTTAAGTTTGCTTCACTTCTTGAGTATTTTAGAGAAAAATGAATAAAGCTTATCATTGCTATAGCAAACCCTATGCATAAAGTTTCCCAATATTATCTGTGGAGCATCATAACTTTAAAAACTACACTCCCGGGCCTCCTGGGCAGCTCAGTGGGTTAAAGCCTCTGCCTTCAGCTCAGGTCATGATCCCAGGGTCCTGGGATGGAGCCCTACATCAGGATCTCTGCTCAGCAGGGAGCCTGCTTCCCCCTCCCTCTCTCTGCCTGAGTCTCTGACTACCTGTGATTTCTGTCAAATATATAAATAAAATCTTTAAAAAAACACCAAAAAACCCCCCCAAAACCCTACACTCTCAAATACATTGTGTTTTACCATTAAGACAATCTTTAAATAATAATTTACAACTAAACTACAACACAGCAGCTAGAAATATTATTTAAATTAAATTGCCACCACTGTTACCATAAAGAAAGGAAAACAAGAAGACTCTAAATTATGTACCCTTATGGGTAAAATAACTTTAATTTCATGTATTTCAAAGTCCAGAAAAACAAGTATTCTCTCACAATCTAAAATGCAGTAAATATCATATAAATCATTATTGTGTCTAGCAAAACCAAAGTTATTTTAAGGCTACACTTTCAGAGAACATTCAAGTGAATGTTGAACTTAGGCAACCAAAAACTGGCAATGACAACAAAAACCAAAAAATGAATTACCTTTTCAGTGCCTCTTTTCTTTTCACGAGGCTGATTAAGTTTTGCCTGTCTATCTACCAAAATCTTCTGCCAATACCTCTGCTCATGGTCACCTTAAAAACAAACAAAAACAATCATCACTGATATATATGAAGAAACATATTCAAGGCATTAATCACATTTCGGTAAAAAAACTGTAGTTGTCTGATTATATTTAATACCACTTTATGCAAATTAGGGTATGAAAATTAAACCAATTTTCCTAGGAAACTAAGAAAATATAATACAATCACCCCTCAATAAGAATTACTTAAAAAGAAGGTTCTATGAGTTTTTACCAGAAAGGATCTCGAGGTTCCAGCAGTGTTTCTTTTTAATTTCTGTATATGCATTTATTACAGCTTGAGCATCCTCAGGAGTTTTAAATCTAGCATGGCACTCTGTATCCCCTTCTAGCAAATCAACATAAACAACTTCTGAGATTGCTGCCAATGTATCCTGCATTAGAATTTAGAAAGACTTTAAATAAATAATAAAAATGTTTCACAATAATCCTAAAATTATTCCCATGGTTGTGCCAGAATGTTATATAAGTCAGCCATATACAATTTAAAATGAGTAACTATCCTACATTAAACATTTCTTCTAAAATGTATACAAATATTTTCTTTTAATGATTTTTTATTTTAAACTAATCTCTACTCGCATGGGGCTTGAACTCAAATCCCTAAGATCAATAGTCGTACACTCCACTGACTGAGCCAGCCAGGCACCCGTAAAACACACATAGATACTCTTAAAAACTGATTTGAACAAACATGGGATCTCTAATCATAACTTTCTTTTAACTAAGCACAATCCTAAAATATTAACTAGAATGGGAACACTGCATAAGGACAACATATTTGTAGAGAAGAGTATCAGGTAATTTCTGCCAATCCCCAAACAAAAAGAGGTTCCAAGTCTTGGTGTAGTTACAATAATGAATAGAATCAAAAGACAAAAAATCCACAATGGATTGGTGGACAAGGTGTTTACATTCATCTGTACAAAATCACTCATGACCTAAAATGTATGAAATAAACATTCAACTTTTTCGAATTCACGAAAAAAAACTTTCCTGGGAACCCACAAAAATCCTAGGTTCTGGAGCAGATCTATGGTAATATAGCTCAAAAGCTCATACTTTCTGATAAAATACCTACCAGGTCTCTGAACTAGTAGGTAAGCAGCAAGGAATAGTTCTATCTATAATGCCTGCTGTGAGGGCAAATTAACAAGATTCCTGCATTTCTAATCATTTTTTCCCCCAGCATGTTCTGAGGTGTAAACAATGCAATTATGCAGGAATGTTACATAAGTCTTCATTCATCAACTTCCATTCAGAAAGCTAAAGAAATTACTGGAGGTTTCCAGCTTAAAAAAAAGTGTTTTACCCATCTGGCTTCCTTTCCTTTTGACACAAATTTCAAGCCACAAGGAATTTAGATTACTTTCATATATTGGTTTTTAAAGTCTGAATTACAGAAAAACCAGAGCAGTATGTGAAAATATTATTTGATCATAAAATTAGAAAAGCTTATTAGTTAATAATAAAGAATAAGCAGTAAAAACCTACAAAGCCAGGGAGTAAGTCTTAACTCATCTCTACTATTAGCATACTGCCCAACAAAATAGGCACATAATAAATGATTGCTAATTTAATGAAAAAATAAGATAACTGGAGAGAAGAATACTTGCCAATTCTTCCCATTTCCCTATATACTTTAGTACTCAATTTAAACAGAACACAAGACAAATAACTGGTATCAGGTTGATGAAATCTGAATGTGTTAAGTGGTAATAATTAGTTCTGTAACTGATTTATCAGATAGATTACTATAATTCAAAAGGTATTTAGGCTATATACATTATAACTTTGGCTAATCTCTGGACTAAAAACCCTTCTTTAAAAGACAAATTAGCCTGGTAATCACAAGGGCAAGTCAAATAGCAGTAACCACCATGTAACTCAGTTTTTGTTCCAGGAAAATATAAGCAACTGCTAACCTGTTTTTATGATTTTGATGATAATAAATGAAGAATGTTTGATATACTTACTATTTAGATAATAGAAAGGTCTTCGATGAATATAAAGTCTATGACAATTATTCCAAATAGCAAACTTTGCCTAATTTTACTTTTAAATCTTTTCAACTTGACTAGCCACAGCATCATTTACATCCTCAATTTTTAACCCTTCTGACCTGAAATTCTATATTGCTACCATACTCTGAATTCAAGTTGGTAATACCAACTTGGGATTTGCCAAATCCCTCATTCAATATTGTAAACAGAAACTAAATTTATGTGTTAGTGATAAGGATGTTACAGGATAGAAACAGGATTCCAGATAAAAGAGTGTTCACAAGATAATTACAGTGAGCAACCTCATTTATGCAAGTTAAACACTCTGACTGGTAAGAATCTATGTAAAATGTAAACATACTACATGATGATGCATGTCAGTGTAACAATTTCAAATATATCTGCTATGCCAAAGGACATTTTACACAGAATTTGTCAATAAGAAAAAATATTGTGTTGGTACAGAAAGGTTTTCAAAAATAAAATACAGAAGTAAAAAAAGATTGCAGAGCAGTAGATATAATAATTTGTAAATTACATAAAACTTTGCATACGTATGCAAATTTTGCATACGTATGCAAAGTTTTAGTAGCTTTTCAATATATTTTCACTCTCCTGTAACTGTTTCACATTTATAAAACAGCACAGACTGAAAATAATAACAACATTAAAAAAAATAAAATTAACAAACATTCTTTTCTCCAGAAAAATCCTGCATTTCTCCCAGGAAAAAATTTCAATTTCCAAGAAGACTAATAGACAAAAGAGTTTATGTTACATTAAAAATAAGCATGTTAACTCTTTTATATGAAAATAGTTCTGACTTTTTTTAGGTCACAAAATCGTTCAGAACCTACTGAAAGCTAAGAGCTCTAATGAAAATAAATTACAAACTCTTTAGTTTGCTACAAAACTCAAATAATAGCAGATGATTAGAAGTTCAAAATAATTTCAGATGAACTGTAATGTTGAACAAATCTTTAAAAGGTTTGGCAGGAAGTATTTTCTAAAACCCTTTTTCTCTGAAAACAGACAATGTCCCCTAAAGAAATAATATTATGACAGCATCTTACTATTTTTATTCTTTTAAGTTATAATGTCCATAGTAAGGATTGCTCATTCAACTACACAAAAGTCAACCATTAAGGGCACCAAGAAAAATAAGCACAAAGTGCAGTTCTATAGAAGGATATTTCAACTGTACTCATTGCAAATCTAATCCACTGAAGAATTTAAATTTCAGACTTCAGATTTTGCTTCAAGTCAAACACAAGAGTTATTGTGGAATCAAATCCTACAAGTATTATTCCCTATAGGAATAAATTCTATTTTGATTTGCTTTGTTTTCTATAATGCAAAACATTTTCACATGGGTAAATTTTAAAGAGGAAAGAACAACAACTACCCTTGACACACAAAAGCATTACCCTGACTTGTTTCCTGCCAGGTAGAGGCTCAGTGCTAATGATCTTCACAATCACGCCACTCACAAACTGTGGTCCTGCTGGATTAACCTTTTCCTGAGGACAACCCTCTTCATTCTTTGCTGTTGATTTGAAAAGGAAAGACCAGAAATAAGCCTCTTACACTTAATTTAATACTTAGTATGCCCACCTGAAAACAACGATTTCTTAGGCTGATTTAAATAATTTAAATTTACTTAATTTAAATTTAACTGTAAAGTAATTAGGGTAATTGCCATACTGCTTATTGCAGATTACCATGAAATAAAATACCAAAACCTTTATCACTCTAATTGCAAAGTGCTTTTAGAGGAACACTTGTAAAACCTTAAACAAACAAACAAAAAAACCCGCCCCCTTTCCCTTACCTGAATAAAGTACTTTACTTAATAAAGAAATAAAAAGAGAACATGTAAAATAATCTATAAACATTAGGATTAAAATGTGAAAATTTGCATTTTCAATTTACAAGAATTCAAAATATACCTTAATATATTAGGATAAAATTACAGATGAGAACTTACAATTTTTGTTGCTACAAACTAACTCAATTCATAAACTAGGTACACATTACTAAATCTGATTAAGAATGCAAATTTAAATCATTGAGAAAGATTTTTAGTCATCTCTACACCCAGTGTAGGTCTCAAACACATGACCCTGAGATCAAGAGTGGCATGCTCTTGTGGGCCAGCCAGGGGCCCCGAAAAAACAGATTTTATAACAACCACTTCAAATATTCTTATGAAAAGCTTAAAGAGCACATTTGGACACGACAAATCAGTAATTGTTCTAATAATTACCATTGTATATTTAAGTTTTAAAAAATTAAAATTTAGCCTATAATAAATGAGAATTAGTATGTTAGTATATAAATACAATATAATGCTACAAAAACTATCATAGCGCTGGTTTACTTTTTTCATTTTTTATCTCAGATGTAGTAGGTACTCCGTTTGTTTCCATTTTTGACTCCAACTTTATCTGGGATATTGTTTTTTTTAAGGAAGCCATGCTGGCCTTTTGCAGTGCTAAATACTCTTTTTTCAAATCCATCCATTCGCTCCTGTAATGAAAAGAATGGACTTTTGAAGTAGTGAACAGACATGAGCAAATAAAAATACCTAAATATATATTCACAGTGTCTTTTAACCACTCCTTCTAACTTTTCTTTCTTTAAACACATACATTCAAATTACTTCTTGAGTTCCAAGTGATCCTGGAAATATGAAAAGGGGAGTTTCCCCTGATCCAACATTCAGATTAAATGTTTTAAATTTGGCAATTTTAATTCTTGAATATGCTTCAAGTGTTTTTATGAAAATAAAAGCTTTGAATTAATTAAATAGCAACAATTTGTCATCTCTGAGGGAATAATGGCTGATTATAATTTAAAGATTATTTGTTAAACTGGTTCCAATGTGAGAGATAACATTCCTTAGTATTTACTTGAATCAAAAGGAATTTCTAAGAAGAAAAAAACACCCCATGGAAGCATTTTATTTATTTACATACATTTAACATGTAGATGTTTCTTCAAACAGCTAGAGCTCCTCCTGATAGAAACACAATGCCTCTCCAGGCTCCACAGGAGCACTCATTGTTACTCTAATCTATGCCATCAAACAAGTAGATAGGGGATTTTTTTTTTTTTTTTTTTAAAGAGGAGGATATCTCGTGGTAATGGTCTTAGCAGTTATTATTGACATCTGTATACTTCAAAAAAAAAAAAAAAAAGTATCCAGACCCACCCAGGATCATACATTCCCTGAGCTGATACATTAGAATAACAAAAACCTCTTGTAATGATTCTCTGAGATAAAAAGGCAAAAGGAATTCAGCAGTTAAGAATAGTATAAATACAAGTGCCTGAAGTCCTCGCCTTTCAACCCTCAAGAGGATATATACGGCCAGAGTACATGCCTGGAAAACTAGGAAAAACTTTTCTCTCAAAAGGTATAGTATTTTACAATTTTTTTTACCTTAGCTTTTATTCCTTCATTGAATTGGACTCCCTTTAACTTTAACATGGAAATACTTTCTTTTATTATTAAAATAGTAAGTGCTTCCATGTTTTAGTAGAAGTGAACCCAAATTATTCCTCCGAGTGTAATACGGCAAGTTGGATTCCCCTCTGCTTTAACATGGGGGTACCTGCTGTGTAAAACAAAAAGTAAGTGCTTCCATGTTTCAGTGGAGGTGTCTCCAAATGGACACAATTTATTTTAAAGCTTACGTTACAGGTTCAGGATTCACATTTTTTTCAAGACTGGGCTCCCCACCACTTAAACGTGGATGTACTTGCTTTGAAACTAAAAAAGTAAGTGCTTCCATGTTTTAGTGATGGTAAGTCTTACTTTTGCATTTTTAGAAGTATTTAAGGAAAACCTCACGGACTTGACTATCTGTGGGTATATTTAAACTGTTTAACCCTGTTAAGGAACGCCCTCTACTTTAACATGGAGGCACTTGCTGTGATATGGTGAAAATAAGTGCTTCCATGTTTTAGTGTGGTGGTTCCCTTTTAATCCTCAATTGAGTTGAATCTAATCTGCAGATCTTGGCTACATGCCATGACTGTTGCTAATATGCAACTCTGTTCAATACAAATTGGAATTGCACTTTAGCAATGGTGATGGAGAGCGTCAATTTTCAACAGAAATGTAATCTCCTTACTTTGAAAGGACTCTTAATGGTATAACCTCTTCTCCCATTTTGTGCCTCTCTTTATGTTTCTTCTTGTGCTTCCTTTTTGCTTTTAAAAGGGATCCATCTTTTACATCTCCAGTATCCTTTTCCTCTTCAGTAGAGATTTCCAAGTCTTAAAATACCAAAAAAAAACATAGATAAGTTTTAAGTTTAAGAAAACAACTTTTCTGTCGTTTACACCTTATGGCTTCTGGTACCTTTGTTCTCTTTGGAAATTTCTGTATCTTTTTTAATGTTGTCTTTCTGATTTGTTTTCTTTACTTTTGGCTTGGGAGTTGGGTATTCTGTTTCAGAGATACTTCTCTTCCTCTTCCCTGTTCTGACTACAGGTAAGCCGGAAACTTCCTGTCTTTCCCGTTTTTTCTTTTTTTTTGAGGGCGGCTTTTGAGGTTCAGTTGTTTCTACTTCTGATCCCTCAGACGTTGTCCTAGATCTTTTCATTTTACTGTCGCTCTCCTTAGTTGTGTCCGTATTTGACTCTTTGGTCTGCATATTGTCTTCCTTCTTCATTCGGCCTTTCTTCTTCTTCTTCTTTTTCTTTTCTTCTGTAATAATATAATCATTACTTTTCATTTTCCTACAAGTACATTTACTTAAATATTTTAAATTTCATTACCTGATACACTAAGCCCAGGAATTGGCTTATTTTTTACTGTCTTGGGAAATATACCCGGTTTTCTTGGTGCTTCTTCTGGTGGGTTGTTAAGAAACTGAAAAATCAATACATTAAAACCACTTAATTTTGTTACTATTAAAAACCTATTTAAAACAATTGCTAATTTTTTTGCCTTTCTTTTTTAGGTTCTGGACCTACCTCAATAGCTTTTGCTGCTTGTTCTTTTGTTTCAAATTCCACAAAGGCAAATCCCTTTGGATCTCCAGTAGATTTATAATGTGGTATGCTTATATAAACAACATTGCCACATTTCCCAAATACTCTTTCAATCCAGCTGTGATTAACATTTTTGGGAAGTAATTCCTGTAGTAAATTAGAAGCAATATTAAATACAAACACTGTCTTGAGGTAAATAAATTTTTTTACTCCTAATTTAAAAAAGTTTTTGTCATTTGTGATCGCTAGCTTTTGAGCTTTTCTTAAATGGCTTACTTACCACATACACAGTCCGTTCATCCTCATCCTTTGGTCGTTCACCCAGTGGCTTTTTTCTCCTTATTCTGGTGCCTTCTAAGTCCAGCTTTGAAAAGAGCAGATGAGGTCAATAATAAACTAATTTATTGATAAAATAAGTAACAATTTTTAACTTATGTCTACAACAGATGAACAATTCTTACCTCTACAACAGATGAACTTTTTAGTGCTCTGGCTATTAACTTTCCATCTGTGGTCAATTTTTTCATTTTGTTGAAAGACACGAGGAGTGATATGTCAACATCTAACAAAAGTTAACAATGTAAATATAAATAAAAGCTAAACTGGGGGTCAAATGTATTTATGTAATTAAAACTGCCTCTCTGTGTATAATGCTTTTTGGATTTGGACTCCGTAAAATGCCTTGTAGGAATTAAACTTTAAACCTTTAAACACAGAATAAAGTAGTAAACTCTTCTCCCAGTGCTGGTCTCAAAGCTTGACCTAGCAGTGTCAGGTGCTATACCTGAGCTTGCCAGGAGCTCCCACAGAAGAAATTACTGTTTTAACGGTAAACTGAGCTTATTTTAACGTGCAAATATAAAATGTACAAAATATGATGGACTATGTCAGTACCACACTGTATTACAATATCATTTTAGGTAACTATAAACCGGTTCCACTGTATACAGTGAAGGCAAGTAAACTTACAACCATCTCTGGACTTTTCTATTTGCTCTCGAAGAAATCTATCCTTGTGAAGATTTGCATCTCCAAACCAGAAGTCCACTTGCTTAGCAATATCTGCAAGCACTTGCTTAACTCGTGACCGTTTCTTTTTTTCTACTTCTTTTTTCTTTTCAGTACTTTCTTCCATTGATTTCTCTTGATTTCCACTTTCAGTTTCCATTCCTGTTAATTGAAAAAGGCAAATATTTAAGTCCCAAGTGATAATTCAGATTAGCATTTAAATTGCCTGAGGGCTCAGCGAAGTTGGCTGGCTGAGGACAAAGTCTGGGGTAACACTTGCAATTAGCTGTGGAAATTTTCATTGGCCTTGTGTTTTTTAAATTTTTTGATCTTTAGTCTCTTACATATTTGCTTTTCATTGGCCTTTGTTTTTATTTTTAAAATCATAGCTTTACTTTTAATGCACTTTATACTGCAGGACCAGATAATCTTTACTGGGTATAAAATCTACACATTTCTCACCAAATTTTTTTTAAGTCAGTAAGTCAAAGTGTAAGAGTAAAAGGTATTTTAAAATATACAATCTCCGGGGACCCTGGGTGGCTCAGTTGATCAGCGCACGAGCAGGGGGAGGAGCAGAGGGAGAAGATGGCTCCTCATTTAGCAGGAAGCCTGATGCATCAAGACCTGAGTAGAAGACCGATGCTTAAACGAGCCACCCATAAGCTCCAAGGTTTTATTTTTTAAGTAAACTCTGTACTCAAAGTGCGCCTTGTATTTACAACAACCCCAAGATCAAGTCCCACACACTACTGAGGCAGCCAGGTGCCCCTTAACTTAATTTCTGTTCACTAGAAGCAGAATTCAAATGGTAAGCTACAGGATTGGCTTTTTTCTTTTCCACGGGACCTTCCCTTTTCTAATGTTTTATTTCCTGGAGAGCAATTCCCAAGCCCTTCCTTCCTTGAGTCACTTTGCACGCCTCTTTGTTCCCTCAGCTCCAGCCATACTGGTTGGTCTTTGCCTTTTCCTAAAATTTGGCTCGCCTATCTTCAACTGAGGGCTTCTGGATTTGCTGTTTTCACTTACGCCTAAATAACATGGCTTACTCCCTCACTTGTTGCCGTCTTATTCAGGTGTTACCTCAATGAAGTCTCCTACCATAGCCATATTTAAAACTGCAAGTTTCCAGACCAATTTGCCTTATTTTTTCCCCACTGCACTTATCTTTTAACATTATACAATTTGATTCTTTTTCCTTCCTAGAATTTAGTATTAATGAAATCAGGTTTCTGTTTTGTTTACTGATGTTATTTCCATTCCCTGGCACAGAATAGTCAGTCAAAAATTTATTGAATAATTGTGTCATCTTCATTGCATTGCTAGAGGTACATACACAAAAATAAGCAAATGAGCAAAGGCTTAACATAGGGCGTGGGATGGTGCAGGCCTAAGAAAAACACCTAAACATGGTTTTTCCATACTGTATTTCCCAGGCTCCCATGATTCTTGGACACAGGAGAGTTAAGATGTACAGGGAGAGTTTTTTCCGACTCTTTTGTTGCACCCCGGTGGGAGCCACTCTTAGTTGGTATGCAGGTCTTGGACCTATGCAACAAGAATGACACTGGATATAGGTGGGAAAAAGGGGCTAAGGCTTTTTACATATCAAGATGACCTAAAACACTTGGGCCCTTATCACACATGCTGTTATAGGTAAAGGGGGAAAAAGTAGATGTAGATTAATTGCGGAGTTTGGGTAAGTGCTGGGTCTGGGACTCCAGATGAGATGAAGATACCGTCCCTATTATCTCTTCTGCCTTGTATCCTCCTTCTGCCTGTTTTTTTTTTTTTTCTTTTTAAAGATTTTATTTATTTGTCATATTCATCAGAGAGAGAGAGAGAGAGAGAGAGTGTGTGCGCACACACATGCAGGGAGAACGGGCAGGCAGAAGTAGAAGCAGCCTCTTAGCTGAGCAAGGAGCCTGATGTGGAACTTGATTCCAGGACTCTGGGATCATGACCAGAGCAGAAGGCTATCCCTGCACCCACTGAACCACCCAGGGGTCCCTGCCTTGTATCTTTCTTTAACACTCAACATACATAATATCAAAGCCTATTTGTATCTGTTCACCCTGTCAGTCAGAATCAGTTATTCCAGCAGCAACCCTGCAGAGATTAACAGAAATAGAAAATGTTTCAAAGCGACATCCAGTTAAGAGAGTACAAAGCCATTAATGCATTTTACTTCAAATCTTCAACTAAACATTCACTGTCACCAAAATCAACCAAGGAGTATTTTGGCACTTTTAAAACAGGCTGCAGTAGATTAACCAAGTGCAATTTTAGAAAATATGTAAGTAAAGACGTATTTATTGAGATGCATATAAAATGGAGCTACTCGTTTGAATTAATCACTCAAAAAAACAATTAGGTGTCATTTAGTGCTGAATAACCACATTCCTCACCCCATATTCTCCCTTTAACCCATTCTGTCAGGCTTCCCTTCTAACATTCTAGGGAAACTGAAAACAGTGATCTCCACTGACTACTGGACCTCTCAGCAGCAACTGCAGTTAAACTCTCTCCTTGAAAACATTTTCATTTGGCTTCCAGGAGAGTTCCCCTCCTTCTCAATTTCCTTTTCTGGACCATTCTACTTTGCTCTATCCTTATAAGCTCCCCACAATTGCATTCAGTCCTGAGCTCCCTTCTTATCACCACAAATATCTTTTCTGAGAGTCTCCGGCTTTAAGCTCCTCAGCTACATGCTGATGTTTCATGAATCTGTATTTCCCAGTGCTGACTTCTCCCATTAGCTCCCCCCATTCCAATACTCAATTGTCCATTTGACATCTCCACTTATTTACCTTAAGTATTTCTTTTATAAGAAAATGACAAAATTGAACTCTCAAATTTTAACAAACCTATTTTTGCCTTGTTGTCTCCATCTTAGAACATACCAATCACAATATTGCTGAGCCAAAAATTCTGAAATCCTTTTCCTCATATGCCACAACAAATCCAGGAGCACTTTTGTTAGCTCTACCTTTATAAAATATATTCTAAATAAGAATATTTTTTATTTCTTTTATTACAACCTCTTAGTCCACACTATTATTGTGTCTTGCCTGAACTACTACAAGAACTGTGTAGCTTGTGCTTGTGTCTACTCTTCTTCCATTATCATCAATTCTCCAGATAGTAGTCAGAATAATCATTAAATATGTAAATCAGGGCATGTCAATCTCTGGGACAAAATCCTTCAAAGGTTTCTTATCATACTCAAAATCCAAGTCCTTACTCTGGCCTATTTGGCACTATTCGATCTGGCCTTACAATTCTTCCCAACAGGCTCACTCTTAACTATGATATACCATTCCTTAAACATGCTAAGGCCATTCCCATTTCAAGGCCTTCGCTCTCCCTGTTCTCTTTACCCTCTCGACTACATCTGTAGGGATTACTTCTCTGTTCATTCAGGTCTCTACAAATGTCATTTTCTCAAAGAGGCCTTTCTTTCACTCAATCTAAAACATTTCTGCCCTGACAATTTTAACCCTACCCATTCCTGTCACCACTTTGGATCCTTGTATCCTACCTGTAATTACAATTTTACTATCTAACACACTATAATGCAAAAACCATGAAGGCAAGTACTTCAGCTTGATCACAACCAAAACATTTGTTAAATAATGTATTTAAAAGGATCTCATACTGCAAAGTGTTATGCATTTCAAGGGTTTTTTTTTTTTTTTTTTTGGATTTTTTTTTTTCATTTTGGAGAAAAAGGGGACTTGTTGGGGGGGGGGGGGGGGGGGGAAGAGAGAGAAGCAGACTCCCTGCTGAGCCCTTGGCCCCACATGGGGCTTGTTCCCAGATGGAGGTTCACGACCTGAGCAGAAGGCTGACCATCTGAGCCACCTAGACACCCTAGCATTTTAAGTTCTTTCGAAAGATGTAGGTTTACAAATAAAATAAAATGGAAGCTACAAGTTATCAATACAGCAAGATCCAGTGCTAACTTTTCCTTTTGCAAAAACTCCAAATCGTAAAGGACAGACTACCAGCTTTCCAATTCCTTTCCTTGTTAGAACCACCATCTAAGGAAATAGAGGCTGGAACTGCAAAAGTGCAGAAAGTAAAAATTTTCCTGATATCAGATTTTTTCATCATTCTCATCTCAGAGACTTTCCTTCATACCCTCACCTAAGGATTATTTTTGTGACTTGGAAAATTAAGTTCTAAAACTCCTGCCTAGTGTACCTAATATGTTTGCAATTTGTGATTTTAAGAAATATATTCTGTAGCTAATCAAATATACCTTCATACATATATAAGAGGAAGATATTGATTAACACAAAGCAACAAGATATGGCACAATTTAACTTTCCAATGCAAAGGCTGTGGGGGGTGGGGGGTCAGGAAGTTACTTTTGTTAGTCAAGATCCTCTAAGTCTACTTTCGCACACTCTTGACAAAATGTAACATTATTACCATTTTATCCTTTATCAATCTGTCACTAAGTCCTACCAATTCAACTTCTGGAATGGCTTTTATCTCCTTCCAATATTTTCCACGACTGTCACTATAATATGGGAATAGTTTATAAACACTTCTAGAGGTCGTTTATCCTTCTCATAAGCTGTGTAACTTGTCTAAAACACAGATCTAATTTTATGATTTTAATGTTAAAACTTTCAAGATTAAAAATTCCTCAGCGCCTATTTATAACATAATCTGTAAATCTAAAAAACAGAATAAGGACATCTAACTGGCTTTTAAACAGGGGCCTTATTTTTTATTTATTTTCTAAAGATCTTATTTATTTATTTGACAGAGAGCTCACAAGTAGGAAGAGCAGCAGGGGGTGGGGAGAAGCAGGCTCCTGGGCTCACCGCTGAGCAGAGCCCAAAGCCAGCCCTATCCTAGGACCTTAGCTGAAGGCACAGAGTCAACCCACTGAGCCACCCAGGCACCCCTAAACAGGGGCTTTAAAGAAACAATAAAAGTACTGTGTAAAAATGCCAGTTACTTTACATGTATTGTTTTAAATCCTCACAATTACAATTAGGTGGTGTCTTCCAACTTTTTTTTTTTTTTTTTTTTTTTTACAGAGACTTAAAGATTAAGTGAACTGGACAAAACCAGCTGGGTTAAAAACAAGCTCAGGGGCGCCTGGGTGGCTCAGTGGGTTAAGCCTCTGCCTTCGGCTCAGGTCATGATCTCAGGGTCCTAGGATCGAGCCCCGCATCGGGCTCTCTGCTCAGCGGGGAGCCTGCTTCCTCCTCTCTCCCTGCCTATTTGTGATCTCTGTCAAATAAATAAATAAAATATTAAAAAAAAAAAAAAAAACAAGCTCAGGTAAGCAAACAAACTCTGGTTAAGTTTGACTCCCTCGTATTTGCCTACCTTTTAGTAGAACCTTTTACAGCCTGTCATGATGCATTCTATGTTCTGACTCAGATATTCTTAACCTAAAGTCCATGGAATTTTGGGTGAGTTTCAAACATTCCTGTGAATTCTGTGAAACTATTAAAAGATAAATTTTAAACAAAGGCATTTAAATATAAATTGATTTAAAATGAATACATATCAGATATTTTAAGTAATTAATCATGGAACTAGTTTAAGTGTTGCAAACTGGTTTGGGGAGGGGGGCACTTAGCTTGCTCAGTCAGTAGAACATGAGAGTCAGTCCCAGGGCGGTGAGTTCAAGACCCAAAATGAGTGTGAGGCCTAGTTAAAATAAATAATTAATAATTTAAAAAATATTCCATTAAAAAACTATCAAGAACACTGGAAGAAATTCGTTAATAGGTGCAAAACTGGTTAGAGCAATAACTGCAAAATTAATTAATTAATTGCAAGACTACTTTCCATTATAATCATTTCCCACAACTTACACAAATATAAAGTAACTCAAAGACAATGAAAGAGATAACCTGGAAGAGTGAGCTAGACAAGATATCCAGTATTTCCTTTTTTGGTCGTTTCAAGGTTTTTCACAATTTCCCAACGAAATTACATGTAAAACGTCTTGACAGGTGTATGCACCTTCCTGGGAAGCTCATCCACAGCCTTCATCATTTTTAGAGGAAATGATGTGTCAAAAACGTTAAGTCATTGTTCTAGTCATGGCTGACCATTCAACGGTACCAGAACACCCTTGCCTGTGTGCCTTTGCTTTTTTGAATTAGTCTTGTCTTTCTTGCCTTAAAAACCCCTATTCAATTTTCAAGGCCCACGTGAAATAGCATCTTACATGGAGCTTTCCACCACGTCTCCCCTAACTTGTCTCCTTATCCATTTTCGCTCAGGCACGTTTTTGGGGGCGCTCAGTACACTCCACTTGACACTTAAAATTTGTTAGCTCCCTTCCGTACCTGGATTTTCGATTCTCTGATGACAAAAACTAGAATCCTGAAGAAGAAAATGACTAACTGTAAAACAAGTCCTCACATTCGCTATCTTTTGGCCGCCAAGGCTCAGATCAACGAAGGCAATTTCACCCTGGCCTTTGGCCGACCTGGGCACCCATCCTTTCCCAAAGGGGCCGCCAAAAGCTGGGCGGGCCCCCAATCTCCCATCGCCGGACAATACGCGCCCCCAACCTCTGAAAACTGGAATTACAAGGGCTGCCAAAGGACTTCTGCGCGTGCGCAAAAAGAACTAGGCCAAGCAAACTGATGGGGTTTGTGGGAGGGGACGAAGTAAAAGGGACGAAAGATGATAGAATGAACTGGGTTAAAAAGGACTCAGAGGAACTGAAACCTCAGTCAACCTTTGGGACACTATCTACGGTCTACTTGAAACTTACTCGGTTCAATTCCCAAAATACGGGGCCGGTGATTCCGTCCTTCACCTTTGTCGCCTCCAGATCCTTATAGTCCTGATTTCCGCGTCATAGGGTGAGCGACACCGTTCTCCGGTACGCCTTGGAAAAGACGAGCGCGGAGACTGTGCGTCCGTCGTTTACGTCACAGGCGTGAGCTGGCGCAGAGGGCGGTGCGTCGGCTTACTCGGCTGGCCAAAGAGGCTGGCAGACAATGAAAAGTTTGATTGGCGGTTTGAAAACGCCAGTTCTGGTGGGCGGGCTGAGAGGTGGGGCCTGATCTGGTGTGGTCCCGGTTTAATGACGTCAGAGACTTTCGCCGGGGAAATTCGAAAGTGGATTTTATGGACAGGTGAAGTTAGTTGTTTCCTCCGGGTGAGGGTGGTTAGGGAAAGGGATTTGAGCGAGAGGCGGCGTCGCAATTTAGGGTAAACGGTTGAAAGAATCTATTCCGCCAGAAGCGGACCGTTGCTGGTGCTTATGGAACCAGGTTTGGATAGTGACAGTCACAGCCTGCTCGGAATCTCTGTTAAATTGTGCCTTCGTCTTTACAGCTTTTCCCAGCCTCTGCTTTATAGTTCCAGCGTAAGTGTAAAGACCAGAGAGGGTTTTGGTTTTTGCATTTAGGACTGACAGAGGGTTAAGTCTCTGTGCCATTTGGTTACATATTATCATGGTAATTATTTCGGCAAATGAAATGTGGACTTGTCTTATTTTGGATGAATGGCTTAACAGGATCTTGGGTTGGAGACTCTGGAACTTTTAAATCTATGAACCGTTTAGAGATTCTAAAGGTCCTCCTGCTTGTTCCCAAACAAAAAGAGCAAAAACATCTCATAGGTAAAAGGAAGAATGGCTCATATATTATTGAGAACACCGAATTTTATATATGAATGTATAAAGCAACGTAAGGACGTATGGGAATATATATGTTGGGGGGGTATGTGTGCATGTTTGTGGTTATATAATTACCAGATCATCTGAGGTCTCCATACTGCCTTAAAAACTTTGTACATTAAACTTCCACATGTTGGAGGTGGCTCAGCAACACTTGATGTGGCTAGATGAAGACTTTCAGAAATTTTTTTTATATTTGCACTTCACTTAAATACGTCATTTGTTAGCTAATGCCGTTTTTCCTATTTAATGTAAAAAAAAAAAAGGGGGCTGTTGACTCTACTTCGAATGTAGGAAATTAGGCCTCCTCTGAATATTTAAAAATGAAGTTAGCCTTTCTTTAAAAGCCAGTCTTTGTTTTGTTATAATCTAATTTACCACTTATGAGGGTATGGAACTTCACAGTTCCTTTTAAATTGTTAAGTCCTGAAGTATTATCTCTAGTTTAGGAAAACAATGGGGAATTTATCTTGCAGTTCCTAAATAGATTATAAGTAAACTTAAATTAGTAAACACTGGATTACTCATCTGTATTTTGTGGTGATAATATTTACTCTTCAGGATTCTGAGATTGACAAATATGTATATAATATAGTCCAATTTTTCCCTGACATACTAGGTACTCAATAAATAGTCATGTCATATTTGTGAGTAGGAGCACCAGAATTTAGACTACTTAGTTTTAAAAAGTTCTCATTCATCTTCTTTTTTTTTTTTTTTTTAAAGAAAACTCTATGCCCTTCATGGAGCTTGAACTCATGGCCTGGAAATCAAGAGTTGCATGCTCTGCAGACTGAGCCAGCCAGGGGCCTCTAGGCTACTTAGTTTGAATTCTGAATCTGCCATTTACTTATTTTGTGTTCTTGAGCAAATTACTTACTATTATGTACCTTAGTTTCCTTTCTTGTAAAATAAATGTAAAAAATAGTATCTATACCATAAAGTTGTGAGCATTTAAAGCATGTTAAGTGTCCAACATAAAGTTACACTGAATAAATAACTCTTATTAAAGAGATCTCCTATCAATAACTGCCCCATGCCAAGCACTGTGCTTACACCATGTAATCTCATACAGATGTAAAATGTCCAACACATTCAGTGTTGGGAGCAAGTTGCTCTAAAAGCAGTAGTGAATGATGTATTTCTCTGGACCTTTGTTATTTTCTTGGCATTCATTAGGCATTTAGCAATTCCTTTGGGCTTGATAGAGGGATATGGGAGTTTTATCTCTGGAGGGCAGTGCCTCTCTCTGTAGGCCTGTGTCCTGTCCTGTGAACTATGTTATGGGTCAAGTATTCATATCTCATTTGCCTAATCCTTTATCTCTCCTATCTCAGCAACCAGTGCAATCTTTGTAAAACACAAGTCAGATTATGTAATCTTATTCTTAAAACTGTACCCTTCCCACTTTTATAGAATAAAGTTCATACAGCTCAGCATAGCATAGAAGCTCCTCTGACTCTAAAATTATTGCTCATTTTTTTCAGTCTTCTCTCTCACTGTTCACTGTGGTTTTTTTTTTTTTTAAGATTTATTTATTTATTTATTTGACAGAGATCACAAGTAGACAGGCAGGCAGAGAGAGAGAGAGAGAGAGAGAGAGAGGTAAGCTGAGCCTGATGCGAGACTCTATCCCAGGACTCTGAGATCATGACCTGAGCCAAAGGCAGTGGCTTAACCCACTGAGCCACCCAGGCACCCCTCACTGTTCACTGTCTTAAATAGACCCCTTAATTGTACTGAGTTCCTTGGTCATGCCTTGCTCTGTCTTTTACAGGCGCTTGTATATATTGATTCTTGTTTGGAAATACATTCCTGGCGTCTTCTTTCAGTTATGGTTATTTCAGCTTATAGCTTAAATATTTATGTTCCCCGGAAACCTTATTTGATGCCATAGACCCAGTTGGGTGCCCCTGCTGTGCTTATTTCTGACATGTTTTATTGCAATTACTGTTTATCAACCTGCTGTCCTGGAAATTCCTTGGTTAGAAATAGTATTTGTTCATTTTAATACCTCAACCCAACAATGTCTGGAAAGGACTAAAGCAAGTACTAAATGAATACATGTAATTTATAAATAATATGTATGTGGTTTATCTTATATGTATGAAGAGGGAATTGAATCCAGAATTGCAAATAATAGTTTTATTTAATCATCCTAGGTCTTTAGCCCTGTGTTCTCAAACTTGAGCATGTATCCCTGTCACCTGCAGGGCATGTTAAAACGAAGCACTGGGTCCAACCTCAGACCTTCTGATTTAAAAGGTCAAGGGTAGGACCCACAAGCTTGAATTTCTAACTACTTACCAAGTGATGCTGATGCTGTTGGTCCAGGGATCATACCTTTGGAACCACTCCTTTAGAAAAAAAGATTTTTCTTCGGCATCTCTATTTACTTCTTCAATTTACCATCACTAATTTTAGATTTCCAAATTTGCCCACAGTAACAGTTTTATCCAGTAGCATAGGATAAATACAGTCCTTATTGTAGTGATAGTGAAAAGATTATTCCTTACAGAGGAAATTTGTGTATTAGATCCTGGATACTGTGATTTTCTTGACTTTAAGATATAAAAGGGAACATTAAGAACATAAGGGGGCCATCTTGTGGTGGCCCTAGCAATTCAGAAAATGGAAAGTTGAAGCTCTGTATAAGAAACTCAAATGTTGGGGGAAGAGGGATCATTTTCTGATCCATGTTATGGCACTTGGAAAAAAACTTAGCATACTCCTAATTATTTTATACATTTTACTTGGCTCTCTTTTTACTTGGAAAATTCTTTTTCCACCAGGTGGGATCACTCTCTTATTTTGTAATTAGTATCAGATGATTTGGTAATCACATAGTCTTAGAACTCTTAGATTTCTGTGTCAAGAGTTTGTGGGAAACAGTCATATTTGATACTCTTTTCATCAGGGTTGAATATTCTTTGTCTATTTTCATTTTAGGTTGTATAAATAATTGAATAAGCACCATTATTTTTTGGACCTGACTGGTGTATAATTTCAGAAGAAATAATGGAAAACCAGGAATTTATTGTGAGTCTTACAGTTTTCACTATTTCCTTTTTTCTTTTTTTTTAAGTCTCCTATTTTTATTTTTTTTTAAGATTTTATTTTCAAGTAATCTCTATACCCACTGTGGGGCTTGAACTCACAACCCTGAGATTAAGAGTTGCATACTCCACTGACTGAGCCCCACAGGCAGGCTCCCCACTATTTCCTTTTTTCTTTCTTCCTTCCACATTTCACAAATGTCTTGCTGGGGTTGACAGATTTAACAAAAAACAAAAAACCCCAAAACATAAAAGCAGGACACTTAGGTAAATTTGAATATCAGAAAAACAGTGAATAATTTTTTTGGTATAAATATGTATGTCTCAAATATAGCCCTCTATTTTTCTGGCAATTTTATCTCTTGTCTACTACTCACGTTAGTTATATAAAAATCCTTGTAAGCTCTTTGTTGTGATCAGGAAATAATTTCTTCTGAAGAAGTGCCATGCCTCTTCTATCTAGATCAGTGATTCTTTTTTTTTTTTTTTATAGATTTTTATTTATTTATGTGACAGACAGAGATCACAAGTAGGCAGAAGGGCAGGCAGAGAGAGAGGAGGAAGCAGGCTCCCTGCCAAGCAGAGAGCCCGATGGAATCATGACCTGAGCCGAAGGCAGAGGCTTTAACCCACTAAGCCACCCAGGCACCCTAGATCAGTGATTCTTAAACTGTTTGGTCTTAGGATGCTATTATACCTCTTAACAATTATTGAGGAGGGGCGCCTGGGTGGCTCAGTGGGTTAAAGCCTCTGCCTTTGGCTCAGGTCATGATCCCAGGGTCCTGGGATTGAGCCCCACATCAGACTCTGCTCAGGCAGGTGCCTGCTTCCTCCTCTCTCTGCCTGCCTCTCTGCCTACTTGTGATCTCTGTCAAATAAATAAATAAAATCTTTAAAAAAAAATTATCGAGGAGCCCAGAGAATTTCTGATTATGGGGCTTATACCTCTTGCTATCTTTCATATGAGAACTTGTAACAGAAATTTTAAAAATATATATTAATTCATTAAAAAACCCATTACATTTAACATAGATTACTTTTTAAAAATGGAAATAGGTATATTTTCCAAAACAACAACAGAAAAAAACACATTGAAAAGAGTAGCATTGCTATACATTTTTTTTGCAAGTCCCCTTAGCATTTAATTTAATAGACCACTAGATTCTCAGATCTGCCTCTGCATTTAGTCTGAAATTGAATTTCTCAACATTACACATACATAACCCTGGGAGACCACTATGCATGTCTGAAGAAATAAGAGTGAAAAGGCAAATAACATCACGGAAGCAGTTTTGATTTCAAGTACCCTGAAAAAGTCTTGGGAACCTCTAAGAATCTCTGGACTACATTTTGAGCACAGATCATGACTTCTGTGTAACCCAACAAATTTTTTCCTTGCCACTGACGACTGAAAAGCTCAAAATGATTTCTGTTGTTCAGTTAACTTTTCATTTTCTCCTTAGATTTTACTTCTTTCTCCCGTGCCTTGCCTTTTACTACCGAGTTTCTTTTTTTAAAATTGATTTTTTTTTTTTTATTTAAAATAACCATAAACTCTATGCCCACTATGGAGCTTGAACTCAAAACCCTGAGATCAGAGTCACATACTTTACCAACTGAGTGGGGCAGGATCCTTAATGTTTTGTTTTTATCGTTATGGTATCTTTTACTTCAATAAAGGATGTCTAAATGTTTTTTATATGTAGGAAGGGTATAAGAATATGCAACATTTAATACATGTAAGTAGAAACCATTTCTTTTGTCCTTTTGGAAATAAGGTACTGTATACTCATCAAAAGATGAAGAAGTCAAAAGTATGGCAAGATGGAATTCTGAAGATCACTCACTTAGGAAACAAAGTAAGTACCAAGCAGTTGACTCAAAAGCTAGATTCTTGCCTTTTGATTGAATATTAAGAAGACTCTGTAGATGGTAAAATGTTGGCTATGTCCATAAGCTGATATAATATGAAAACAGAAGTTGTCAAATAATTGCCACATTATGGTGATTAATTTGTACATTTTAAAAGTTCAGTAAATAGTATGTACTTTGTTTTGATTTTTAAAATTGAAATGGATTTTCTGTAAAACTTTTTAGGTATTTTGAAGCATTTTTATCTTTGTAGGAAATAAGAGTTTAATGGTACAAAAAACCTTTTAAAATATATTTCAAACACTGTAATGCTCAGAGTGAGATGGTACATATAGAGTTTGACACACCGTTTTAGGAAAGCTGCCAATTTCCAAAAATTTTGTAGAGTTCTTCTATTTTCACATTTTCTTTGAATCTTACTTTGGTTATGATATGATCCTATCAGTCTTGAGAGAATTATTTACCTGGGTGATCTTTCACTTTACTAGATATGGCGATCCTTCTTTATGTGCTTTTTTTCTCATCTCAAGTATCTCCATCTGCCGAATTGTAATTTTCTCTTACTAGTTCTTATGACCTTGTGCAACACTCTTGGCTGCTCCATTCTTCATAACAATTCTTTGTTTGACTTCTGTGACACCACATTTTTCTAAGGTTGCTTACTGATATCTTAGTATTTTCTGTGGACTCATTCTCTTCTCCAACTTTGAAGTTTTCTTTAGAACTCAGCCATATATGTACTTACACAGAAATATATAAAGAAATGTAAATCTTTCTTTTTTAATCTTTTCTTTTTAAAGATTTTGTTTATTTTTTTTTGAGAGAGAGTGAGAGACAGCATGAGGTTAGGGAATAGACAGAGAGGGAGAAGCAGACCCCCAACTGAGCCGGAGCCTGGTCTATCCCAAGACCTCGGATCATGATCTGAGCCAAACACAAATGCTTAACTCACTGAGCCGCTCAGATCCCCAAATCTCTCTTTCTGTGTGTGTGTGTGTGTGTGTGTGTGTGTGTGTGTGTGTGAAGAGAGAGGGAAAAAAGAAATTTATTCTAGGGAATTGGGTCATGTGATTAGGGAGGCTAACAAGTGCCAAGATCTGTGGTTGGTAAGATGGAGACCCAACAAAGCCAATTGTGTAGTTTCAGTATAAATGATGGGAGGTTTGAGACTCAGGAAGAGGCAGTGTTTCCGACTGAATCAAAAGGTAGGAGAATACTTATGTCCCAGCTTAGGGACAGTCAGGCAGGAGGAGTTTTCTCTTACTCAGTCCTTACACTGATTGGATAAGGCCCACCCACTTAGGGAGAGCAATCTGCTCCATTTGCTTATTATTTTTATTGAGGTATAATTGACATTTAACATAATATTAGTTTCAAGTATACAACATAATGACTTGATATTTGTATACATTGCAAAATGATCCCAGTAGGTGTAGTCACCATCTGTCACCATACATAGTTACCAATATTTTTTTCTTTTATTTTTTGTAATAAGGATTTTTAAGATTTACTCTTAGCAGCTTTTAAATATGCAACGCAGTGGGGTACCTGGATTGCTCAGTCAGTTGAACAGCTGCCTTTGGCTTGGGTCATGATCCCAGGGTCTTGGGATCGAGTCCTGCGTTGGCTCCCTGCTCAGTAGGGAGCCCACTTCTCCATCTTCCTCTGCCTGATGCTCCCCCTACTTGTGCATGCTCTCTCTCTGTCAAATAAATAAGTAAAATCTTTAAGAAAATATGCAATACAGTATTATTAATTATGGTCATCATGCTATACATTGTTTATTTTGTAACTAGAGTTTTGTATCTTTTGACTCCCTTCATCTATTTAGCAACCCCCCCCCCAGTGCCACTCTCCCCCAGATCAATTTTTTTTAAAAAGCTTAAATTGTCATCTGCCAGGAATGCTATAAATGTGTCAACTTAGTCTACATAACTCCACTTTTAGAGTACTATTTTTGTATATATTTTACTGAGGTTGAAACTGAGACACAGAAAGATAAAGTAGCTTGTCCACAGATCTCACAGCTAGAGAGTGGAGGAGTCATATGTGACCCTAGCATTTTTGGCTCCAGAGCCCATATCCTAACCAGTCTATTATAGTTTCTCTTAATATTACAGAATTGAAAGAACAACTTTATTAGCCCTACTCCTCAGCAGTTATAGATCTCCATATATATATTTTTTTAAATTTTATTTTATTTAGGGATTCCTGGGTGGCTCAGTAGGTTAAGTATTTGCCTTTGGCTTAGGTCATGATCCCAGTGTCCTGGGATCAAACCTGGTGTTGGGCTCCTTGCTCATCAGGAAGCCTGCTTCTCCCTTTGCCTCTGCCCTTACCCCTGCTCATGCTTGCACTCTATCTTGGACAAATAAGTAAATAAAATTTTTTTTAAATTAAATTTTATTTAAATTCAATTAATTAACATAGTGTATTATTAGTTTCAGAGGTAGAGTTCAGTGATTCATCAGTTACATATAACACCCAGTGCTCATTACATCACATGCCGTCCGTAATGCCCATCATCCAGTTACCCCATCTCCCCACCTGCCTCGCCTCCAGTAGCCCTCAGTTTTGTTTCCTATAGTCAGGAGTCTTTTGGGGCGCCTGGGTGGCTTAGTTGGTTAAACATCTGCCTTCAGCTCAGGTCATGATCCCAGAACCCTGGGATCAATCCCCATGTCAGGTTCTCCGCTCAGCAGAAAGTCTGCTTCTCCCTTTCCCTCTGCTGCTCCCCCTGCTTGTGCTCTTATTCTCTCTGTCAAATAAAAAAATAAAATCTTTTTTTTTTTTTAAAGATTTTATTTATTTATTTGACACAGAGATAGAGATCACAAGTAGGCAGAGAGGCAGGCGGGGTTGGGGGGGAAGCAGACTCCCTGCTGAGCTGGATCCCAGGATCCTGAGATCATGACCTGAGCCCAAGGCAGAGGCTTCATCCACTGAGCCACCCAGGAGCCCCTAAATAAATAAAATCTTCAAAAAAAATGTCTCTTATAGTTTGCCCCTCTCTCTCTGATTTCATCTTATTTTATTTTTGCCTCCCTTCCCCTGTGATCCTGTGTTTTGTTTCTTAAATTCCACATGAGTGAAATCATATGATAATTGTCTTTCTCTGATGGACTTATTCCATATTCTGTTCTTACTCCATGTATCTTTCAGTGTGAAGTTATCAATAGAAGGAGATTTTCAATGTAGAAATGCTACTTATTTGTGAATTAACAATTAAAACAAAAACTAGTTTTGCTTTAAAACTTCAAGTTCAGTTTACAAATACGATTAACTTCAGTTTAACTTTCAGTGGGCTTAGTGTTCAGTCAACTTAAGTTGAGCAAGCTAATACTCTTTTTAAAAAATATTTATTTGAGAGTGAGCTTGCAGAGGAAGAGAGAGCATGAGTTGGGGGTGGTCAGAGGGAGAGGGAGAAGTGGTCTTCCAGCTCAGCAGGGAGCCCAATGTGGCACTCAATCCCGAGACCCTGGGATCAGGACCTGAGCTGAAGGCAGACACATAGCCAACTGAACCACCCAGGTGCCCCACTAGATACTTTTTAAAAATTATTTTATTATTATTATTATTTATTTATTTATTTTTTTGAGAGAGCAAGAGAGAGAGCGTGTGTGAGCATGAGTGGATGAGAGGGAGAGCGAGTGAGAATCCCAAGCAAGCTGCACACCCAGTGCAGAGCTTGATGCAGGGCCCCATATCATGACCCTGAGATGAACCGAGCCAAAAGCAAAAGTCAGGTGTACAACTGACCGAGCCATCTGGTTTCCCCAAGCTAGATACTTTTAATAATCCATCTATCAACAAACATAAAATTTTAAATATTTTAAATTTATAAATTTATTTGATTTTTTTTTCCAAAGATTTTATTTTTAAATAATCTTCATTCACAATATAGGGCTTGAACTGACAAACCTGAGATCAAGAGTCAAATGCTCCTACCAAACCAGCCAGGTGCTACCCTGCCCCCTCCTTTTATTTATTTATTTTTAAGATTTTATTTATTTGACAGAGAGACACAGCGAGAGAGGAAGCACAAGGCGGGGGAGTGGGAGAGGGAAAAGCAGGCTTCCCACCAAGCAGGGAGCCTGATGGGGAGCTCAATCTCAGGACCATAGGATCATGACCTGAGCCGAAAGCAGATGTTTAAAGACTGAGCCACCCAGATGCTCCTGTCCCCTCCTTTTAAAATAATCTCTACATTCAACTTGGGACTCGAACTCACAACTCCAAGATCAAGAGTTGCATGTTGTATTGACTGAGCCAGAAAGCTGCCTCAAAGTTTCTTTCTTTAGCATTTTAGTTTCCCTAACAAACAAAAACCTCCCAATTAAATCCTTCTAAGATTTTTTTAAAAGATTTATTTGTTTATTATATATACATGTATATATATAGAGAGTGCATGCACTTGTGCAAATGAGGCAAGGGACAGGAGAGAGAAAATCTGAGGCAGACCTTGCCCTGAGTGCAGAGTCCAACTCAGGACATGATCCCATGACCTTGAGATCATGACCTGAGCCAAAATGAGGAGTTGGATTCCTAGCCAAATGAGGTACCCAGGCACCCCAACATTAAAATTTTGAGTTCCATTTTTAACTTAATGAATTTGCAGTGTAATTGGAACATCTAAGTAATTGGCTCCAGAGACCTGGAACTCAGGAAAGTTCTGGGCTACTAATACTATTTGGGAATGTGTGGCATTTAGATGATATTTGAAGCTTCTGGAGTGGATTCATACATTTATTTCTTTAACAGATGTTTTTTGAACACCTGTTAGGAGTTACACACTGTTCTAGGGGATACAGAGGAAACAACATGTGAACCCCAATATTTCGACTTCGTAGAAATATCATGGAGGTTACAAACCAGTAAACTAAATGAATATGTTTGTCTAGTGGGTTAGGCAGACAACAAGGAGTAGAATGAGCAAGGATGAAAATGGAGATCGGGGGGATTATGTAGGCCTTATTGGTCATTGTAAGAGCTTTTGTTCTTATTCTTTGGGAGCTGTGGAGACATTGGGAGGATTTGAGCAGAAGTATGATATGGTCTGGTTTGTGTAGATGATATCACTCAAGAATGGAGTATAGAGGGGTGCCTGGGTGGCTCAGTCCATCAAGCATCCAACTCTTGATCCTACCTCAGGTCTCACTCTCAGGTTTGTGAGTTTAAGTCCTGCTTTGGGCTCCACACTTAGTGTGGAGCCTCAAAAGACAAAAATGGAGAATATAGAATATAAAGAATAGAGGGGAAAAGATAGAGCCTTTGTAAACACTAATCTTTTAAATAGCTATATTGAGATATAATTCACATGGTTTTCAGTTCACCCCTTTAAAGTATTCAGTTCATTTTTTCTTTGTATATTCACAGAATTTTGCAACCATTACTACAACATAATTTTAGAACATTTGTAATCCCCAAAAGAAATCCGATACCTGGTAATGTTTACGACTTGGTATCCACCTCCCAACCCTAAGCAACTACTAGTCTACTTACTGTCTCAATAGATTTGCCTATTCTGGACTTCTCACATGAATGGAATTGTACAATATGTGGTCTTTCATTGGATGACTTCTTTCATTTAGCATGTTTTCAAAGTTCATCTGTGTTGAAGCATGCTTCTATACTTTATTCCTTTTATTGCTCAGTAATAGTCTATTGTGTGGATATATCACATTTTATTTATCCATTCTTCAATTGATACACATTTGAGTTGTTTCCTCTTTTTGGCTGTTATGACTAATGCTGCTATGAACATTTGTGTGCAAGTTTTTGTGAAGACGTAGGTTTTCATTTCTCTGCATACGTAGAGTGGAGTGGACTTGCTGGATCACATGGCATCTCTCTCTTTATCTTTTTAAGCAACTGCCAAACTATTCTTTGAAGTGATGGAAACAGCAATATTTAAGGGACTAGTGGAGAAACTGCTATAAAAAATGGCTAAGTACACAAGGAGAAAACCAGAAAATTATAATTACTTTAACTTCCTTTTTCTCCCTTATAGCTTCCATTCAACAAATTTTATTCCTTATGCTTTATACAAGTCTCTTATCCCAATGCCGATGACTTATTTCAAGCACTGATCATCTCCCCTTATCCTCCATGCCACATCTTTTTTTTTTTTTTTAAGATTTTATTTATTAATTTGAGAGAGAGAGAGTGCGTGCGCACACACAGAGGGAGAAGCAGACTCCCTGCTGAGCAGAGAGCCCAGCTCTGGGCTCCATCCCAGGGCCCTGGGATTATGACCTGAGCCAAAGGTAGATGCTTAACCAGCTGAGCCACTCAGGCACCCCGTTTACTCACCTTGCTTCCTGTTTTGCTCTCTCAGGCATTCCAATTCTGTTTTCTTCCTAGTTCCATTCCAGGATCCTCCTGGTAGAGATTAAGTTCATGAATTTCTGATGCATATACCTTTGCTGTCTTCCACTGACTGAAGAGTTGCTTAGGAAATATTTGAAATAGATGTACTTTCTAATCCAAAACAAAGAGGGTAATTCTTTCATTTTAAGATTTACTTATATAACCATGTTTGATTTGCTATTGAAGATGTTTAAGAAAAGCAGAATTATATATTTTTTAACATTTATTTTGTTTTGATAGGCAATTTTATATGATGACAAAGGAGAATGTTTGGAGAGTATATTTCTTAAGTGCCTTGAGGTATTTTAATGTTTCTATCTTATTTTTAAGTTACTTAAATCTCTGTATTTAACTTAAAAAAATATCTTTACTTCCTTTATGAATATTGTTAAAGAGTATAGTCATGGTATTAATGATAGCTAGTACTTCTTTAACATTTATTATTAGCCACCTCTGTGGTAAAAACTTTTAGACAACTCGTGATTTTTTTTTTTTTTTTAGATTAGGAGTACAATACTGAAATGTTCAGTTACTTGCCCGTATTCATAGAATTGCAGTGGTAGGGCTGGGATCTGGACCCCAGAAACTGACTCTGTAACCTAATTGTATTACATGGTCTCGATAGGCTGAGAATTATAATGGGTAATATTTTCAGAAATTATTCCTATATATAATATTTTCTCAAATATTCTGTTTTTCCTTTTGGAGAAAGAAAAGGAACTAAAGGCATATTTTAGTGTAAAGAATAAGGATATTAAAGTTTGGTCATTCTGGGTTCATATCCCACTTTTAGATGCTTCCTAGCTAACCTAGCTTCTCTTGTGTCTAAATTCTGTACTGTAAAACATAGACCATAAGATAGACTTTACTGTGTTGGTCTAAAAATTAGAAATAATTTATGTAAACTGCAGTTTAATATGGTCATTCTAAAAGTGTTAAAGTGGATATTCTTATCATTGTGTTGATTTTGGCCATGGTGTTAAATTTTTAAAAAAAATTTTTGTGGCATTAATAGTGGTTGTGGTATTTCCGTATTTACCAAGAGTCTATAAAAAGCACTATCTTAGTAGATGGTTAATTGGGTCTAACTACTGTTGTTATTATTTCATTTTAAATTACTCATTAGGAAAGACTAAGCATATTATCTGTGATAATACACAGATTTTGTGTATCACCAACTAGGCTGATAATCTTATTTTTTTTTTAAAGATTTTATTTATTTGAGAGAGAAAGAAAGAGTGAGCAGGAAAGAGAGAGACCATGAGCAGTGGGGAGAGGCACAGGGAGACGCAGATTCCTCACTAAGGAAGGGAGCCTGATGTTGGGCTCCATTCTAGGACCCTGGGATCATGACCTGAGTCAAAGGCAGACACTCAACCGACTGAGCCACCCAGGCTACCTGATAGCTCTAATTTTGCTGTATTATTATCATCCTTTTTTATGCTTATTGATAGTTAACTAGCATAGAATAATAAATGGAGATTTAACTATTGATTCATACATTTAATAACTGTTTGTTATCTTTTGTGTCTTGCTAGTGCTAATGACCTACTAGAACACATGAACAAATAATTAGATGTATGTGATTTTAAATTTATTTTTTAAAATTTATTCTTTTAAAATTTAGGTGAAGCCTGGAGATGACCTAGAAAGTGATCGATACTTAATCACAGTTGAGGAGGTTAAAGTTGCTGGAAACATAGCTGTTAAACAGGATGTCACTAAGGAAGCATCAGAGTTAAATCCAAGGAGATTAATATCCTCTGGCCGGTCCCTTGGATGTCAGCCTGCTGGTTTAAAAAGAAAGTTTACTGTAAGTTTCTCTGTTGAAATAATAAATCAGTGTATATTTCTAATATTATTTCAAGAAGTAGTGAATTTGAAATTATTGTACTCTATCATTAAAATGGTATTTCATAATAAATGTTTAGGTAGTGAGGAAGTAAACCCTAATTAGAAAAATCTTAATACAAATGAGTATTTACATTTTAATCTTGCAAATTTTATATCTTTATTACTTTACCTTGCAAAATAGACACATTCCTTTTTCTTTCTTTCCTTTTCTTCCCCCTCCCCGCTTTTTTTTTTAAAGTCAGTCCATTTCAAAGTTTCTTTATAGATAACGGAACAGCTAATAATTGTTTTAATATTTTTAGGGTTTTCGAGGACCACGTCCAGTGCCAAAGAAAATGATTATTACAGAAAATGGTGAATCCGCAGAGTCACTTGAGGCTAAGAAACCGGGCCCTATTTTTCTTTCTCCCTTCTATAGCACACCTCCTTTGTTTTCTACTGCTGGCAAGAAAGATATAAATAATATGCCAAGAGACCCTGAGAACAGTGTCACTTACAAAAACAGAGAGACAAATGGCTTACATTTTTCTTCGGTTGTCTCTACTCCATCCTTTAAGAATAACCCAGAAATGAAATGTGAAGAAAATTATTTTTGCTCTCCTGTCTATTCTGTAAATAAGCATTCAGATTCTGCACTGACCAGTGAGATCTTAAAAAAAGATGGTTTGACATCTCACTGTTTAGGAGTTTCACAAAACATCAGAAGCAAAGCACAGATATTAGCTCTTCTGAAGTCCAACAAATCAACTGGTACATTTGAAGAGCTAAATTCTGGGACTACAGAACATCTTCCTCAGATACAACTACAGGGAAGTGTAAACATCCCTATTAAACCAAAGTGCATAGTTGAACAAGAAGAGTGTGCTGAGCCGAAGAGCACAGACAGTTTACACCACCAGCATCAATCAGAAAATACCATGAGAAATAAAAGCCGATGGGCCATGTATTTATCCTCCCAGAGCTCACCTGTACATTCTTCTACTGAAGATGGAAATAATATAGAAAGGAAACCGAAGGCCCAGGGAGACAATACAAATTTAGATTTTAAAGACCTTTTGGCACAAGAGAGGATACAGGTCTCTGAAACATGTGCTGAAAAGGGTAAAAAGTATAATGAAGTCAAGCCAGTAGATGATAGTGATCAGTCATTGGATCAGGAAGTGAAATTGGAAATTCCTTCATTCTGTAAAAGCAACAGCTTACCAGTTACGTGTAGCAGTGTGGGGTGTGATGGCTTATTATCAGAATATGACATTAAAAAGAATAATAAAATACCTGTTAGTCAAAATGACAAGATGTGTTCAAAAGGATCAACTCTCAGTAGAGAAAATGCTCAGGAGGTAAAGAAGTATGAACGGCCAATGTCATTCCTGCCAGAATCTGAACATCTGCAAACTGAGTGTTCTATAGCTAACAATTCTAGGATCTCTGATGACTTTACCAACATGCTTTCTAAAAGTAATACTGATAATGGAAATCATAACAGTATTCCTGAACCTATGAGTAATGTAACACAGCCACTTGTGGAGGTGAGTTTTAATCTGAACAATTTTGAAACCAGCGACACTGAGGAGGAATCAGAGGAAGACAACAGAATTTCCCAGTATTCAGAGGGTTGGGTAAAGGAAACTTTGGTTAATGACAGCAGTTCAAGTGTTCAGAAGAGATGTGAAGATACAAGCTGTAAGAAAGTTGGCAGTGAACATTTGTCTCTCTTAACATTAATTGGGGATAAACCTACAGAGACATTTCCTATTAAAGAGACTCTGCTGTCAGAGTTTTGTGATAAAGCTTGTGTAGGTGTTGACAGAGGACCTTGGAAAACTGGAAACGTTAGAAAAGAAATAGAAGAGTATAGTGATATATTAAGCAGTTTTGACTCATCTTTAGAGGGGACTGATGATGTATCTATAGATAATAGTGAAAATGCTAATAAATGTATTCAAAAAGTCAGAATTAACTATGATATTGCTTCACTACATAGTAAATCTAAAGATATAAGCTCAAATTTACATATTCCTTGTTTAAACATAGCCACTGATCAGACTCCTAAAAACAGCCCATTCTCAGAACAGGCTGAGCCTCAGCCTTTTATTTTGGGAAATAACTTAGACAAAAATGATGAATGGCTTTTACTCTCAACGTTGAGCAGTGACATCAGTATCCAAGAATTAAATGTTAATCATAATCACTCTGAAGAATGTGTTGCTCTTGATAAATCAAGTACCCAAGTTTCTAATTCTTTGTTTTACCCTCTGGGAAAAAAGCATCCTATTTCCAAAGACACGGAAGCATATATTCCTGAATCTGAAGATTTGCGAAGGATTAGAAGTTTAGACCATGACCATGTTGAAGTAGAAACTGATGGAGAAAGCAAACAATATTGTAATAGTCCTAGAAATCCTTCAGAACTCTCTGGATTAGTAAATAACATTTCCATTTTAAAGTCATTGTCTGAACACAGTACGGCTTTAGAAGGCTTAGAAATATTGAAAAAGAAAAGTACTACCTTTAAACAACAAGGAACTCTGAGCCAGATGACTGATGAGCCGGATAACAATCCTGAAGGTTAGATTGGCATGTTCGTTTTGGATTGTTTTCTGTATAGCTCAGAGGTTGGAAAGTATTTGCTTTGGAGGCTACATTAAAGAATTACATAGTAAATTTTTTTTTTTTTTTTTTTTTAAGAGAAAAAGAGTGTGCCTGAGGAAGAGTGTGAGCAGGGGAAGGGGCAGAGGAAGAAGGAGAGAGAGAATCTTAAGCAGGTTACATGCCCAGCACAGAGCCTGACGTAGGGCTTGATCTCATGACCCTGAGGTCATGACTTGAACCAAAGATGTTTCGCCTACTGAGCCACCCAGGTGCCTAAGAATTAGATAGTTGCGAAAAGAAAACACAGGTATGACATATTGGCAATATGTGTACCTGGTAAATTTAAATAGGCAATATGTGTACTTGGTAAAATCAATTCTAATAGAGGATAAAATGGTGAAAAGTAAATCACCTTTCTAGTATAGTCCCTCAGTCCACTCCTAAGAATTAGCTAGTTTCCTTCCAGGGTATCCTACTGGAAATAAGCATATATAGACACATATAAGCAAGTATGTATGTAAATATCCATTCCTATCATACATTTTTTTAAAAAGATTTTATTTATTTATTTGACAGACAGAGATCACAGGTAGGCAGAGAGGCAGATGGTGGGGGGAAGCAGGCTCCCCACTGAGCAGAGAGCCCTATGTGGGGCTTGATTCCAGGACCCCGGGATCATGACCTGAGCCGAAGGCAGAGGGTTTAACCCACTGAGCCACCCAGGTGCCCCCCATCAGACATTTTTGAACATGTGTTAGGAGATACTTTTTAAAAAATAATCATTAGTTCATATTGATCTCTCTAATTCCAGTTCTTAACCACTGGGTTCTTCCTGTCTTCCTCAATTTGACAATTGTATTTCTTTACTACCAAAATGAGAAAGGGCCCTGGTTCCCAACAACATTAGTATGTTTACTTCCTTAATTCTATAATACACATCAAATGGCTTCCAAATTTTTACACTAGTATTACTACTAACAAAAAAACCTTTATACACAGGTGTAAAGTTCAAAAATCCTTTTTTTTTCTTTTTTTAAGATTTTATTTGAGAGAGTAAGAAAGAGCCTGAATGGTGGGGAGGGGAGAGTGAGAAGCAGACTCCCAACTGAGCATGAAGCCCAGTGTGGGGCCCCATCCCAGGATCCCAAGATCATGACCTGAGCTGAAGGTAGATGCCTAACTGGGGTACCCAGGCACCCCTCTTTTGGTTTGTTTTTGCAATATATCCTACTGAAAATACATAGAGTATTAAGTTCAAAAGTTACTTGGGTGGGACATCTGGGTGGCTCAGTTGGTTGAGCATCCAGCTCTTGGTTTCGACTCAGATCATGCTCTCAGGATGGTGGAATTGAGCCTCACATGCAGTTCTGTGCTCGGTGGGGAGTCTGAGGTTCCTTCTCTGCCCCTCCCCTGCTCATGTACATATACAGGTGCACTCTCTCTCTCTCTCAAATAAATATCTTTAAAAAGTTACTTGGGGGGGCGCCTGGGTGGCTCAGTGGGTTAAGCCTCTGCCTTCGGCTCAGGTCATGGTCTCAGGGTCCTGGGATCAAGCCCCGCATCAGGCTCTCTGCTCGGCGGGGAGCCTGCTTCCCTTCCTCTCTCTCTCTGCCTGCCTCTCTGCCTACTTGTGATCTCTCTCTGTCAAATAAATAAATAAAATCTTAAAAAAAAAAAAAAGTTACTTGGGTTATTCTCTTTAGTGTGGTTATGTTACAATTTGATGTAAATATAGTTAAATTCACTGTTTATATTCAGTATGAGGACTTTTTTGCCCATCCTTGTTGATTAATTTTTATTTCTCATTATGTAAAATATTAATCTAGTTCAGGAATCAAAGCTGTATAAAAACATAAACTCATACGCCTTCCTTGTGCCTTTCATCCTGTTCTTACCTACCTGCTAGACAGAGCCAATATGTCATACCTGTGTTTCTTTTTGCAAAAAGAAATACTCCGTATTTACATTCTTGTTCCCTCCCTATTCAACAAAAGATAGTATACTCTATATATTCTTTAGCACCTTCTTTTCACTTAATATATCCTGAAGTTTGCTTCATATCAATTCATAGGACACATCCTTATTTTTGTTTATATCTGTGTAATATTCCACTGTGTGGATGAACCATCATTATGCAACCGGTCTCCAATACTTTGCTATTACAAATGATGTGATATTAAGTAGCTCTGTGTGTGTGTGTGTATGCATATTGTTTGAGGTGTGTCTTCAGGACAAATTCCTAGCAGCAGGGTTGCTGGGTAAATGTGTGACTTTATTAGAAACTTCAAAATTCCCTCCATGTCTTATCCCCACCAGTAATATATGAGAGTGCTTGTTTCTCCACAGTCTTGCCAGTGTGTTGCCAAGCTTTGGAATTTTTTGCTAATCTGATAAATGAGAAATGGCATTTCAGTGTATTTAAATTTGTATTTCTCTTACTACAAGTGAAATTTAACATCTTTTCATATGTTTAAGCAACATTTGTACATCTTTTTTCATGAATTGTCTTACCTCTTTGTCCAGATGTTTAATGGCTGTTGGTATTTTTATTCTCATTGATTTTTAAGAGTTTTTTTTCTTAATATATTGGGGATAGTAACCCTTTATTGGTGATGTGTGTTGCAGATACTCTATTTTGTATGTCACTGGTCTTTTGACTTTGCTGATGGTATGTTGCCAATAGCATTTTTTAAAAAAGAAAACCAATATAGAACATATTAGTAAATATCAATATTAGACACATATAAATGTGAATGAACAATGTACTTGGAGATACTCAAAAGTTAAAACTGAATTCTTTTTTTAAAAAATTGAATTCGTATTTAAATATCTCAAGGGATTCCAGAGAAAGATAAGTTTAATGGCAATTGATAGTTTATTTTCTAAAAAATTAAAAAGGAAAAATATTTTCACGAAAAATAAGTAGGGGCAGATAAAATTATGGAATATATAAGGATATAGATTCCTATTATTGAAGATATAGGAATTATAGAATTTTGTTTTAGGAAATCTTTTTTCTCATCAAGTTGGAAAGAGGATTATGGTTGAGTCTCATTATTTGCAGTAGTTATGTTCTATTGAATCAGCACAAACACAGGGTACTTGGGTGGCTCAGCTGGTTAGGCAACTGCCTTTGGCTTAGGTCATGATTCCAGGGTTTTGGAATCAAGCCCCACATTGTGTTCCTTGCTCAGTGGGGAGCCTGCTTCTTCTCCTTCTGCCTGCTATTGCATCCGCTTGTGCTCCATCTCTCTGTCAAATAAATAAATAAAATATTGAATCAACACAAACACTGAATTAGTGAAAAATGAGTCATTGTTTTTAGGGGTATTTTCCATCAAACCTCTGGTCAGAGCATTTTTATCAATTGATCAAAATCTTGTTTTTATGAGTGTTTCTATTTAAAGGCATTAATTAATGTTGATCTGTTAACATTGAACTCATGGTGAACTACGCAATGAGTGATTCCTGGAAAAAACTTCACTTAACACACGTTTTCTCCATAAAGGACATCACAGCCTTCTTGCACTTAGGAACACTAGACAGTATGCTTAGGGAACATTTGAAATAGCAAAGTCACTTATAAGAAGCCCCAAAGTGTAAAAAATGTACTAAATAGACCACAAAAAGGATACTTGTTCATAGTGTGAGAGCTCAAGGAGGCAGAGTATCACTTTGTTCTACCTCAGCTGGGAATGTATGTCAGGCAACTCATTTTTTGTAGCTCTGGATGTCCACAAATAACCTCAAAAACACAGGGTACTGATTTCAGGGTTCCAAATAAATTTTAGTAAGTAGGTAGGATCTGTGAGTAATGAGGATTGACTATTTGTTTTCTGATATAATAGATTTCTCTGGAAAGGAATAAGCTGGTTTTCTTGAGACACTGAGAAACTTGAATCTATTTATTGGAATACAACAATTGACTTCATGGAGTAAGAATCGGTTTTACCACCAATTTAGGATATGTGAAAGTGTTACGATTTTTTTCCTGTAGATTGAAGTTTTTGTGGGATGACTGAATATATCTTAGAAATGTTCATTTAGAGTTTTATTCTTGAGTGAATGCAGTAAAGGAAAACACATCAATTTTCACCAAGTGCCTTTTTATTTATTTATTTATTTTAGGATTTTATTTATTTATTTGACAGAGACAGTGAGAGAGGGAATACAAGCAGGGGGAATGGGAGGGGGAGAAGCAGGCCTCCCGCAGAGTGGGGAACCCCATGTGCTGGGGGCTCAATCCCAGGACCCTGGGATCGTGACATGAGCTGAAGGCAGATGCTTAATGACTGAGCCACCCAGGCACCCCCAAATGCCTTTTTATTTTTTTATTTTTTAAAAAATTTTATTTATTTATTCGACAGACAGAGATCACAAGCAGGCAAAGAGGCAGGCAGAGAGAGAGGAAGGGAAGCAGGCTCCCCACTGAGCAGAGAAACCGATGAGAGTCCTGGGATCATGACCTGAGCTGAAGGCAGAGGCTTTAACCCACTGAGCCACCCAGGCGCCCCCCAAATGCCTTTTTAAAGCCTGTTTTAGAAATAGCATCAGGTTCCAAAATCCACTTACTTTAATTTCATTTAATTCTGAATTTTAACAGGAAAATAATGAAACCAGAAATAACAATTGACTAAAAATGAAGTTTACACTAGATTTAGCTATAATTTTTTTTTAAAGATTTTATTTATTTATTTGACAGAGAGAAATCACAAGTAGGCAGAGAGGCAGGCAGAGAGAGGAGGAAGCAGGCTTTCCGCTGAGCAGAGAGCCCGATGCGGGGCTCGATCCCAGGACCCTGAGATCATGACCTGAGCAGAAGGCAGAGGCTTTAACCCACTGAGCCACCCAGGCGCCCCTATAATTTTTTTTTATAGTAAAGTTTTTTTATTTAAATAATCTCTACACCCAACAAGAAGCTTGAACTCGTGACCCTGAGATTAAGAGTTGTATGCTCAGGGCACCTGGGTGGCTCAGCCTTTGGGCATCTGCCTTCTGCTCAGGTCTTGGTCCCAGGGTCCTGGGATCCAGCCCCGCATTGGGCTCCCTGCTCAGCAGGAAACCTGCTTACCCCTCTCACAATGCCCTTGCTCGTGTTCCCTCTCTCGCTGTGTTTCTCTCTGTCAAATAAAATCTTTAAAAAAAAAAAAAAAGTTGCATGCTCCCCCAACTGAGCCAGCCAAATGCCTCTGATTATCTTTTTTACAATAATAGTCAATCTTTTTAATAATCACTTTAAAATTATAGTCTTCTTGGAGACTTTAGAAGAAATTGAAATAATTGAATATGTACCTTTTTCTTTAAGGAAAAACAAATCCTATTTTTAAACAGATACTCAGGTGGTATGGCCTGGCCATCTTTTCCTCTTTTCTATTCTGCAGACTTGCCAACTCTCCTGTTGGCAGGAGACTCTTTATATGTGTTAGGACTTTTGTCTGAACATCTTTACCTCTGGCATAGCTGGTAGCTTTTTCGTGTATTCAGATCTCAATTTAGATGTCACTTCGCGTGAGAGATCTTTCCAATCATCCTATCTAACATTATTCTCTGTCATATCAACCTTTGTTATGAAGCCCTTTTGTATCATAATCTGAATTTATCTTTTTTTTTTTTTTTAATCTTCTGTGGCCTTCCTTTTTTAAGAAACTACTGTTTCCCCAGTGCCTGGCACAATGTACTTAGAAGATAATTGAAGGTTTTTTTCTCAAACAAAAGTCAAATGCATTTAAGATAGACTCAGAAATAGCATTAAGTGCTTTTTTCTCATCTATGTTTGCACATAGCAGCAGTGTAATGGTCTTGGCTTTATTCTAACAGTTAATATTTAATTTTTAGCATTTTTTAGTACAGGTTATTGGCTATTTCATTGGTATTTTTCAATTAATTTGAAAAAAGAAAAAAGGAAGCGTTTCTACTATTAAGAAGTAACCAGAAAATTTTCTTTCTTGAATTTAAAAAAAATCAACATCTTATTTCTTACTTTTTTTTTTTTAAGATTTTTTTAAAAGATTTTGTTTATTTGACATAGAGAGAGCACAAGCAGGGGGAGGGGCAGAGGGAGAGGGTGAAGGAGGCTCCCTGCTCATGTGGGGCTCAACCCCAGGACCTGCAATCATGACCTGAGTCAAAGGTGAATGCTTAACTGCCTGAGCCACGCAGGCAGACCTTTTTCTTGAATTTTTATCTTGAAAATGTTTGACTACACTACATAGATATACAGAGAGAATAGTCAGTGAATCCTGAAATATCCAAAATCAAGATTCAACAATTATCAAGAATACCTCATCTTCAAGTTTAAGTTGTATTCCAGCTTTCATTCAGTTTTATAAGTAAGGGTTGTTTTTTAAAAAATATTTTATTTATTTATTTAACAGAGACACAGCGAAAGAGGGAACACAGGCAGAAGGACTTGGAAAGGAAAAGCAGGCTTCCTGCTGAGCAGGGAGCCTGATGTGGGGCTCGATCCCAGGACGCTGTGATCATGACATCAGCCAAAGGCAGATGCCCAATGACTGAGCCACTGTTTTTTTTTTTTTTTTTTTAAGATTTTGTTATTTTTAAGTAACCTCTGTACCCAGTGTGGGGCTTAAACCTACAACCCTGAGATCAGTCACATGCTACACTGACTGAGCCATCCAGGCTCCCCTAGAAATAAGTTATTAAAAAGTTTAAAACACTATATATGAGATGAATAAAATAATTTTATTTTATGTGTTATAGTTAGGAAACCATTGACTGCAGGAGTTTTACAAGCTTTACCAAAATTGCCTCATCGGAACCAGGATTCTCAACAGGTACATTTTTTCCCTATATTATTTTATTTTGATATAGAATGTTCTGTACTGTTCTTTATGATGAGACTGCAGTAATATATAGGGTCCCAAGATATCTTGTGCACGCCCCCAACTTGTATCTCAGTAATTATTTTCATTATATCCTTGGGGGGAAAAGAGTTTAGCAGTTCCATTTATTAAGTAGTGAGTAGTATTAAACAACTTAGTAAGTAAGTATTATGTCCTACTAATTTAGTAACCTTTTTATTTTTATTTTTTTCCCATTTAATTGGTATTGTTGACATATAACGTTGTATCGGTTTAAGGTGTACAACATAATGATTTAACATATGTATATATTGTGAATATATATGATTACTGTAAGCCCTTTATTTTATCTTATTTTACTTTTTAAGTAGGCTCTTCACCCAGCTCAGAACCCAGTGTGGGGTTTGAGCTCATGACCCTGAGGTCAAGACCTGAGCTGAGGTCAAGAGCTGAGCTGAGATCAAGTATTGGTACTTAACTGACTGAGCCACCCAGGGGCAGTCCCTCATTCCGCTTTTTTTTTTTTTTTTTTAAGTGGGCTCCGCCCTGCACAGAGCCCAATGTAAGCATTTTACTTTTAAATAAACACAATTGCTAATGGAATGTATGCACTTGTTGGGCATTGCACAACTTCTCAAACCTTAGAATAGATTAGTTTTCTTGTTCACATTGATTTTTTCATGGTAATTGATTTTTATCATAGCAGTTTCTGAAAACTCAACTTTACAAAGATAAAATGTCATTGAAAGAGATGGCGTAAGATCTGATGTTGAACTGAACTACCTTGAGTTAACAGTTCATTCAATGATCAACAGATGCCAAGTGATAGCTGTATTTCCCTTTAAATTTATTTAAATTTTAAAATTTTTATAACTTTTTAAAAGATTTCATTTGAGAGACAGAGCTAGAGAGAGCTAGAGAGAGCATGAATGGTGTGGAGGGGCAGAGGAAGAGGAAGAAGCGTACTCCACGCTAAGCAGGGAGCCTGAAGCAGGGCTTGATGCAAGACCCTGGGATCATGCCCTTAGCTGAAGGCAGACCCTTAACCACCTGAGCCACCAGGCACCCCAATTTTTATAATTTTTTAAAAGATTTTATTTATTTATTTGAGAGACAGAGAGAGGGAGAGAGAGAGAGAGAGAAAATGCACACAAGCCAGGGGAAGAACAGAGGGGGAAAGAGAGGGACAGAGAGAGAATCTTTTAAGTAGACTCTGTTGAGTGCAAAGCCCATTGACGGGCTCAATCTCCCAAACTTGAGATCATGACCTGAGCCAAAACCAAGAGTTGGATGCTCAATCCACTGAGCCATCCAGACACCCCATCCCTTAAATTTAAAACATTTTGTGCAGCCCCTGTTGAGTTCACTGTGGTACTCCAAAGTACCTTGTTGAGCAATTTAGGAACCATGGTAATACTATAAAAATTATGGTACTAATTAGAATACACTGATATTCTAGAATAAATCCTCTAAATTAGTGTTTCTTCTTGGGGATGTTTAACGTATTTGGAGGGATATTCATTATGTGGCACTGCTCTTTCTAAAAGACGTGTTTGAAACAAAAGAAAGTGAAATGTTTCCTTTGCCCCCATTTTGTATCTTACTCTATTTTCCATGTTACTGTTTTTTTTCTCCTTTTTTAAATACAGAAAAAATGAAGAAAAATAAAACTCACCCTATCACTGATAGGTAATTATTATTAATGTTTACAACATTTTAGGCCCATTTTCAAAAATATGGTTAGATTGTTGTGTGTGTAAACAGTTTTCTGTCTTTTCCCCTTAATATTTTATGTTTCTCACCTTATTAAGATACCTCTTAAATATATCTTCTACTTATTTATTTATTTCGTTAATTTTTTACCTGCTTGGTGAGTAAGCTTATTATAGTCTTTATCTGAAAAATCTTCACAGAAAATTGTGATATGGTTTATTAGCTCTTAGCAGTTTGCTCCTGAGCTCTAAGGAAGCTTGCCTTCCTCTGAGCTACCCAGTTTTTCTTCTTGGGCAAGGGACATTTGGGGATGGTTCCACCTCTTCTTTTTAACTTCTTTCTTAGGCTTCTTCTAGACGGATTGTCTCATATACCAGCATGAGCTTTCTTAACGCATCACCGTCATGTCTGGAGTTACATTGTTGTTTTTGTATTGAGAGAGCTGTTTCTTGTAAGCATCTTCATCTTCTTCCATTAGTAATGCATATCATCTGCAATGTTCTGACCCATGATGAGCTTCTGATGTACTTCTGCATTGAATTCCTTGCTTTCTGAATCATAACTAGGAAATCATTTGGTACTGTGAGAGATAGACAAGCCTCCATTCACAGCTCCTGTGAGAGCCCCAAAACTTTATTTTCAGGAGTAGTTCTGGCAAGCTCTGCATTCAGATAGCGGGTGAAAGTACCAGGTTAACCATCAGTGTTTGTCACCTCCACTTGGGCTTCAGAGATCTTGTCCACGTCAAATCTCTTGAGAAGCCTGTGGGTCAACAGCAGGCCGGTATAATATGCTGCGGCATAATTTGTCAGGCCAACCTTCACACCATACTCTGGGGTTCATGAGCTCACACTGCACAACTATCATTTCTCCTTCTATGTGGGTGTGAGTAATCTGACAAATGAGATCTCTTTTGGTTACACAGATTTTCATCCTGTAGTGAGGTGTGTTGTGTTTATTTTTATCCTGAATTACCAAGTGTTTCTGAGCATAATAATCAGTTTTATCCTCTCGTCATCTTCGAAATTTCACTTGGTATCTCTTAAAGTAAGACTTATTCTTGACAACTTTAACAAACGCCATCCTGCAGAACAGAGACCACGTTAGCCACTCAACTACAGACCAGAAGTTTAATATCTTTTAGAGGTTACTTACCATCCCATCCTGTGGATAGTCTGTGCTTTGGATAAGCAGTGCCCTATTTTGAAGATTTAAATTATTTCTAGCATTTTGCTAGGATAAATAAAACTTCAGCAAATGTTTTTGCACATAAATTGTTGTTTACATTTTGAGTTATTTCCTTAGATTTGAGTCCCACATGTGGAATTGATGATAACTTGAAAGGCTAAGAACAATTTTCTTTTTTTTTTTCTTTTAAGATTTATTTATTTGACAGAGAGAGATCACAAGTAGGCAGAGAGGCAGGCACAGAGAGAAGGGGGAAAAAGGCACCCTGCTGAGCAGAGAGCCTGATGCAGGTCTCAATCCCAGGACCCTAAGATCATGACCTGAGCCGAAGGCAGAGGCTTAACCCACTGGGCCATCCAGGTGCCCCTAAGAACAATTTTCTTGATTTATAGTGTCAAATCTAAAAATCTTCCTCTTTTGTAGTATGAATATTTATTTCACTTCACATTCACCAGTACTAAGATATTTTCAATGCTGGGACATGTAGGTGGCTTGGTTGCTTGGACATCCAACTCTTGATTTCGGCTTGGGTTGTGATCTTGGGATCGTGGGGTCAAGTCCAGCATTGGGCTCTGCTCTGTGTGAGAGCTGTTTGAGATTCTTTCTCTTTTCCTCTTCCCTTCCCCTCAGTCTCGCACTCTCTCTTCCTCTCTAATAAGTAAATCTTTTTTTAAGATTTTATTTATTCATTTGAGAGAGAGAGAGAGAGAGAGAGCATGAGCAGGGGGAGAAGCAGAGGCAGAGGAAATGGGAGAAGCAGACTCCCTGCTGAGCCAGGAGCCCAACTTGGGGCTTCATCCCAGGACCCTGGGATCATGATCCCAGCCAAAGGCAGATGCTTCATCATTTGAGCCACCCAGGTGCCCTAATAAAACTTAAAAAAAAAAAAAAAAGATATTTTCAGTTCTTGCTAAGTCAGAATAATATTTAATTAATATATAGTTTTTGTTCCTTTGATTATTAGTGATAGTGTTCTTTTATTTTTTTATTTTTATTTTTAATTTTTATTCTTTTTTTGTTCTTTTATTATGTCTAATAGAAATTTATATTTTATTTTATAACTTACTAGTACCTTTTAGTTATTCTGTTTATATTTTGTTCCTAAGATCATAAAAGAAAATGAAGTTGAACCAAGTGAACCATTTTAAAAATTAAAAAATTTTAATTTTTAAAATATAAAGTAGCCAGAATTTATAGTTATATATATAGATATGGCATATAATTTTATATTGTCAGTTTTTTTTTTTAAGATTTTATTTATTTATTTGACAGAGATCACAAGTAGGCAGAGAAGCAGGCAGAGAGAGAGGAGGGAAGCAGGCTCCCTGCTGAGCAGAGAGCCCGATGCGGGGCTTGATCCCAGGACTCTGGGATCATGACCTGACCTGAGCTGAAGGCAGAGCCTTTAACCCACTGAGCCACCCAGGTGCCCCTGTCAGTTTTCAATATCATTTGTAAACTTATTTAGATGAGCCTACTGTCTTATACAAATATCCTGGTGTGGTCAGTAGGATTTGGTTAAGTAACAAATCTGTCATCACAAATAAGTTTTTTTTTTTTAAGATTTTATTTATTTATTTGACAGAGAGAGATCCCAAGTAGGCAGAAAGGCAGGCGGGGGTGCGGGGGGGAAGCAGGCTCCTGAGCAGGGAGCCTGATGCGGGGTTCGATCCCAGGACCCGGAGATCATGACCTGAGCCGAAGGCAGAGGCTTAACCCACTGAGCCACCCAGGCACCCCCACAAATAAGTTTGTAAACTTGTAATCATTACTTAATCCAAGAATTGTCATTGACAATTATAGCTGTACCTGCAACTCTGTTGCCTTAAAGAAAACAAAGCAAAACAAATAAAATTCATATAGGGGTGGCTCATTTTTTATCCTTATATAATAAAATCAATTGTATAAAATAATAATGAACAACCACATTATTTAGCTTAGAAATGATCACATTCTTAATTCTTTTCTTCACTTGAAAAAATAGGGTTTAAACCTTTTCAAGGATAGTTATCACAAAATATAAACTGCAAATAACACTGTCATTCTCCACAATGAGTTGCTATTTATTTTTATTTTTATTTTTTAAAGATGTTACTTATTTATTAGAGAGGAAGAGAGTGGGAGCATGAGCGAGGGGAGCAGCAGAAGCAGAAGCAGATTCCCCATTGATCAGGGAGACTGACTTGGGGATTGATTCCAGGACCATGGGATCATGACCTCAGCTGAAGGCAAACACTTAGCCAACTGAGCCACCCCAGCATCCCTATGAGTTACCATTTAAAATAAATATCATATATTTTAAAAAATCTGTTGTAATCTCATAGGAATGAAAAAGGTCTTATAATCTTTTGTAAAAAAATTTTATTTCAATCTTTTTAGCATTAATATAGGAGTATATTTGCATTTTTGTAATACCTTTCATACTATAACTTTCTGAAGCAACCTCTTCATGTTCATTAGTGATAGAAAAACTTTCACCGGGCATCTTAGTGGCTTAGTGGGTTAAGCCTCTGCCTTTGGCTTAGGTCATGATCCCAGGGTCCAGGGATCAAACCCTGCATCTGGCTCTCTGCTCAGTAGTAAGCCTGCTTCCCCCATCTCTTTGCCTGCCTCTCTGCCTACTTGTGATCTCTCTCTCTGTCAAATAAATAAATAAAATCTTTAAAAAAAAAAAAAAAAGAAGAAAAACTTTCAAAATTTAAAGTTAGGGTACTCTTTAAGAATATACTTAATGGCACTGCTATTTTATTTCTGCTAATTTAATTTCTATAATTGGCTACAAATAGCAACAGAAGAGAGGGTGCTATGCTAATTTGTTTTTTAAACTCACTGTATTTGAAAATTCTAATTCTAAAATATGAGTTGAATGTTTTCAAGAACTACTTGGTTGACAGATGTGCTAAATATGTTATTAATGGAAGGTAACTATTATTTGAAGAAATGCACTACCTCTTGTCTATTGAAGAATTGTTTTCTCTATATTTTTTAAACATAAAAATTATTTCTGCTAAATTCCTTTTCAAAATCTAATTCATAGTAGAAATTATGATTACATAGTTGCTTGATGAACTAAAAATGACTAGTTGCTCTTGTGTATATCTTGTGTTTTTTATGGTTGCTAGGAAATGGTCTGTCTTTTTATCTTATTTTTAATGTAGGCTTCATGCCCAAAGTGGGCTTGAACTCACGATCCTGAGATTAAGAGTCACATGCTCTACTGGGGCACCTGGGTGCCAGTCAGTTAAATGGCAGACTCTGGATTTTGGTTTAGGTTGTGATCCCAGGGTACTCTGATCAAACTCTGTGTCGGGCTCCATGCTCAGTGGGGAGCCTGCTTAAGGATTCTCTTTCTCCTCCTCCTGCCCCTCCCCTCGCTTTTGCGCTCTCTCTAAAATAAATAAATCTAAAAAAAAAAAAAAAGAGTCACATGCTCTACTGGCTGAGCCAGCCAGGTGCTCAGATTTCATTTTTTTTTTTAAATTTTATTTATTTGAGAAAGAGAGAGAGAGAACATGAGCGGGGTGAGACACAGAGGGAGAAGCAGACTCCCTGCTGACTAGAGTACCTGATGTGGGGCTCAATCCCAGGACCCCGGGATCATGACCTGAGCTGAAGGCAGACGCTTAACTAGCTGAGCCACCCATGTGCCCCTGATTTATTCTTTAAATTGATAACGCTTTTTACAATTTTTCCTCTTTTGGTTTCAAACTAATTTTTGAATTAAATGATCTGCATTAACATTAAGTATTAGGTTAGATGGGTGATTATTAGGTATGCAACAATTTTTTCTAGTGTTAAAATATTCAACTATGGGTTCCTGAGTGGTTCAGTTGGTTAAGTGTCTGCGTTCAGCTAGGGTCATGATCCCAGGGTACTGGGATCGAGCCCCACATTGGGCTCCCTGCTTGGCAGGGAGCGTTCTTCTCCCTCTCCCTCTGCCTGCCACTCTGGCTGCTTGTGCTCTCTCTGTCTCTCTGTCAAATAAATAAACAAAATACAATCTTAAAAAAAAATCAACTATAATTTTAGAATTAGGATCGCCTGGGTGGCTTAGTTGGTTAAATGTCTGACTCTTGATTTCAGCTCTGGTCCTGATCTCAGGGCTATGAGACTGCGCCCTGTGGTCGAGGCTTGGTGGGGACTCTGCCCAAGATTTTCTCTCTCCTGAGGCACCTGGGTGGCTCAGTTGGTTAAGTGTTGGCCTTCAGCTCAGGTCATGATCTCAGGCCCCAGAGCAGGCTCCCTGCTCAGTGGGGATTCTGCCTGTTCCTCTCCCTCTGCCCCTCCCACCACTCGTATGCACAAGCGCACAATAATACAATGCTCAAATAAATAAAATCTTAAAAATGATTCTCTCTTTCCTTCTGCCCCTTCCTCTTGTGTGCACATGTGTTCCCTCTCTCTCTCCAAATAACTAAATTTAGAAAGATTTTATTTATTTATTTGACGGAGAGAGAAAGAGAGAGAGAGAGAGAGAGCACAAGCAGGGGGAACAGCAGGCAGAGGGAGAAGGAGAAGCAGGCTCCCCAGTGAGCAAAGAGCCGGACACGGGGCTCGTGACCTGAGCCGAAGACAGACTCTTAACTGAGCCACCCAGGCTCCCCTCAAAATAAATAAATTAAAAAAAAATTAGGATTAGAATTTTTTTATTGCTGAGTTTTAAAATTAATTAGCATAGTACCTTACCTGCTGGAGGACTCGCTTGCCAGAGGTAGCTTGTTATATGTTTGTATGTACAGAAGTAAGATTGAAATGGCAAGTGTACTTTCAAATGGCAAGCTGTAAGTTTTGGGAGTATTTTCCAATAAAACTTATGAGCGGACTACAAAACTCTACTAGCTAACACACTTACTGATATTTTATTCTAGATCTTTTCCTTGGGAGATGAAGAGACTGCTTTTCTAGATGTTATCCCTAAACAATTAGAGAGAAAAACCTGTGACCCTAAGGTAAAATTTGTGAACAACTTTGATTTTCTAATCCACTGCCTTTTCCTGCTGTTTTTATACCACTCTCAGTTTTCATAGGCAGAAAGTTAATGAGCATAATGAATTAACCTGATTTTAGGAACAAGAAAAACTAATGACTGGTACCCCTCGTTTGACTTGAGCCCTTTCGCTTTACTAGTGAACTAATAATGCGTCACGCATATATATAATGCATACCCTAGAAATTGGAAGATAAATAAGCTGTAAATAATGAATGTTTTGCAGAGAACAAAATGAAGATCTTTATAGCCTTCAACATATAGGCTACTTTACCACTCCTACTTCTGTAAAAGTATATATAACCCAAGTTCTATCTAGTGCCATCTACTCCATATCAAAAATTTGTAGAGAAAGTAGCATATAAATACTTGGACTTTATAAATACTGATTCTATTCCTAATACCCAACAGACCTTTAAAGGCGATCTACATAGAAGCATAGAGAATAAGGTGTCTGTTGCTTGTGGAGAATGTGTATTCTCCATCAAACAAATTAGAAATATACAGAGTCTAACAGGTGAGACTTTTTTAGTTGAACTGTGTATGTTTTAAAATTTAGAATATTTTCAACAAAAGTTCTGTATAAGGGATATTTAGATTTGATTTTCCTTTCAAATGTGTGATTTAGAATCTTCATTTTAAAATAAGTGAATATTCAGATTATTTACTATCATAACTTTGTTAATTTATCAGTTAGAAATAAATTCATCCTTTATTTACATTTCTTTGGTTGTATTAGCAATCTTAATTTTTTCTTAAAGATTTTATTGATTTATTTGACAGAGAGATCACAAGTAGGCAGAGCAATAGGCAGAGAAACAGGGAGAAGCAGGCTCCCCACGGAGCAGAGAGCCTGATGTGGGCCTCGATCACAAGACCCTGGGATCATGACCTGAGCTGAAGGCAGAGGCTCAACCCACTGAGCCACCCAGGTGCTCTAAGCAATCTTAATTTTCCACTTTCTGGGTAGATTTGTCACCCAGTGAGGAATAAAAATCCTAGAACCCCTCAAGGGGGCAGTAGAGAAAGCTATTTGAAGACTGAGAGCAGATCAGGTCTCTGAGGATGTGACGGTACCTTTCTGAAGTACACGCCTGTATTGGCATCATATTCTTAGGACTTTGTTCTCAGAGCAATAGGATCAGATCTTCTGGGAGGCAGAGAGCCCACCATCCCTCTTCTGGGAAGCCTGATAGTTTACAAAATGCCTGAACAAAGGAAAATGCTTTCTGTATTTCTTTCCTTACTTCCTATTACATGTTTATTGACTGCTTCCAATATGCCAAGCATGGTGTTAAATGCACGTGGTACCCTGATGAAACCAACAGGTCTCTCCCCTCAAGAAGTTTATAGTACAGTTAGGATATAGATGAAAAGAAACTTCATTATAGTATAATGTGGTAAGTCTATAATGCAAAGTTGTATAATGTACATGGGATGCACAGAGAAAGGAGCAACTATATTTTTCTGGTTTAATTAGTCCATTGTAACTATAGTTTTTGTGCTCCTTATTAAAAATTCATATTTATTAATGTTGAACTTGAATTCAATTAAATCAATAACCAAATTATGTTTTATAATTAGCATGTGTTAGGATAATAGGAGTTTTTCTGGTTTTTCAGTATTATTCACTTAATAATTATTTACATTAATATTTAATAAGAAAGCTAACTTGTGATTTATTTCCTGTATATATATACATTGTGACTGTATATCAATATGTACTTATTGCAATACTCATTTTTAATAATTTATTTGTAGCCTGTTGAGTTTCAAGGGCACCAAGTGAAAGGATCAGCTACTAGTGCTCTGATGGTCAGAGGACACAGCTCACAGCTAGAATGCGGTCAGTTTCCAGATAGTATTGAGTATGAAAACTACAGGACAGACACTTGTTTATTGACACCAAAATTGACTAGTGCTTGTATGCAGATTGATTTCTTGCAGGTAAAAATATTTTATATAGTTGCACCTTGCCAAATCATTGTCTTTATGTCAATACTAAATTTTATGAAGAAATATTTAAATCTTTGAACAAATAAAAGTTATCCTTACCCCCACTTCTCTAAAGTATGACACTAAGCACCTCTCAATTGCTACCAAATAGAGTTCATAAGAGAATGATATGCATATATTCAAAACAGTGTCTGGTCAAGAGATTAATATTTTTTTTTCCCAAAGATTTTATCTATTTATTTGACAGAGAGAGAGAGAGCACAGCAGAGAGCACCCATCAAGCAGAGAGTCCAGTGCGGGGCTCGATCCCAGGACCCTGAGACCATGACCGAGCTGAAGGCAGAGGCTTAACCCACTGAGCCACCCAGGCGCCCCTATAAGATATATTTTAAGGCAAAATGACCAGGCCTACCTAAGTGTGGCAGATTGCATATAGTAGTCTCTAAACTTCAAAAAATATTCTGTATTTCATCAAATTCCCAGGTACTATCACTGATTAAAAGAAGCACCATTATGGGGTACCTGGGTGGCTCAGTCAGTTAAGCATCTGGCTTCAGCTCAGATCATAATCCCAGAATCCTGGGATCAAATCCCTCATCCTTCTCAGCCTTCTCCCTCTGCCTCTGCTGCTCCCCCTACTTGTGCTCTCTCACTCTCTCTGTATCAAATAAATAAATAAAATATTTTTTTCCTTTAAAGATTTTATTTATTTATTTGACAGAGAGTACAAGTAGGCAGAGAGGCAGGCAGAGGGAGAGGGAGAAGCAGACTCCCCGCTGAGCAGGGACCCTGATTCGGGGCTTGATCCCAGGCCTGTGGGATCATAACCTGAGCCGAAGGCAGCCACTTAACCAACGGAGCCACCCAGGCACCCCAATAAATAAAATCTTAAAAATCTTAAAAAAAAAAAGAAAAAATAAAAGCACCATTATATACCACTAATAAAGAAGAGCAGTTAACATTATACTGTGCTTCATCACTTTGACTTTTTTATTAAAAACTTTGTTATTGTGGTGGAGTGCCTGGGTGGCTCAGTTGGTTAAGCATCCAACTCTTGATCTCAGCTCAGGTCTTGCTCTCAGGGTTGTGAGTTTGAGCTTCATGTTGGGCTGTGCGCTTGGTATGGAGCCTACTTAAAAACAAAAAAACTTTTATTATGGTAAAAAAAAATCATAAAATTTATAATCTTACCTATTTTTATGTGTACAGTTAAGTCATGTGAAATGTATTTACAATGTCGTGAAGCCTATCTCTAGAACTTTTTCACTTCCACTTAGATTTTTGATGTTTTGCTTGTTGTAAGAAGTCTTGGATTTATTTGGGTGTAGATATTTTAATGATATATCACACTGCTTTTCCTCCTTGCCCTCTGTGAATGCAATACTTTTTTGTTCAGTGGCAAATGGTAATGTTATCCTTTTGAAGATGTTTAAATGGCAAAATTACATAACAAGTAATGTTAATGCAAACTCATGCTTAAGTGATTATTGTAGGAACAGTATGACTAACTTGCATTTGGTTTCACTTGTACAGCAATGCCAGCAGTGTTACGACTATTGCCAGTGCTATAGGGATGTAACAAGGTCCTCACTGTTAGAGTGCATCCTTTATCTCAGTGATGTTAAGATATAAGAAATGTGAATGTAAGCATTGATGATATATAATGTATTCTGCTTTCCCTGAATTGACTTCATAACGTACTGCTTCTGTTCTTCTGTGTCTCAAGTTATAACCACAAACTTATATGTGTGTGTGTGTGTGTGTGTGTGAGAGTGAGTATGCGCGTGCATATAGGGAGGTAGATAAAGATACAGATATGTACACACACACACTTTATCTTTTTACTAAATAAACTGATGAATGGATCTCTTTTCTAGTTCCCAGATGAAGAAAACTTTCCAAAAGGAGGTATTGGCTTTCATATTGAAGATAATTTTCAAGTGAGAGCTGAGTCTAATAAGAACTCAATTGAAAATGACTGTAAGTAAATTCTAAGTAAAATATAACATTAAAAATTTATTTGACATTGAACAGACTGTTACATAAAAATCCATGCTTTTTTTTCTTCTCCACAGTTATTTTAGATTTCTCTCCTAAAAATTCAGAACGTTCATATCATTATTTGGATTATAATTTTAAATCAGCAGAGAAGACTTCATGGGAAGGAAATAAGGTATAATGTAAGGAGAACTCTAATGGTTGAGAGTAAAAAATCTTGGTAATCTTGGGAAGCCTGGGTGACTTAGTCAGTGAAGTGGCTGACTCTTGATTTCGACTCAGGTCATGATCTTAGGGTCCTGGGATTGGGCCGAGTCAGGTGCCACACTTGGCTTGGCAGGGAGTCTGCTATAGAGATTCTCTCTCCTCTCCTACCACCTCTCCCCCTGCTCATTCATGCTCGCTCTCTCTTTCTCTCTCAAATAAATTAATAAATCTTTAAAAACAAATCTTGGTGGGGTGCCTGGGTGGCTCAGTGGATTAAAGCCTCTGCCTTCGACTCAGGTCATGATCCCAGGGTCCTGGGTTCGAGCCCCGCATCGGGCTCTCTGCTCAGCGGGGAGCCTGCTTCCTTCCTTCTCTCCCTCTGCCTGCCTCTCTGCCTACTTGTGTTCTTGGTCTGTCAAATAAATAAATAAAATCTTAAAAAAAAAAAAATCTTGGTAATCTTAGAAGAAATGAATCCCGCAAGAACTAAAAAGATAAAAATCTTACGATTTTTTTTAAGCATGATCAAGAAAGTTTACCAATAATCAACATTATTTTAGTGATAAAATATCAGTATAGTTTGTTAGAATAAATGAGAAGGGAGAGCATGCACATGCCATGCAGATATCTGAAGCATTCCAGGTACAAGGAATAGCAAGTGTAGAGGTTTTGAGGCAGGGGAATGCTGGCCAATTTATAGAACAACAAGGAGATAGCCCTGGAATGAAGGGAGGGAGGGAGGGAGGAAGGAAAGGAAGGAAGGAAGGAAGGAAGGAAGGGAGGGAGGGAGGGAGGGAGGGAGGGAGGGAGGGGAGAGTGGTAGGAAGTTAGATCAAAGTGGAAGTAAGGGGCTGATCTTACAGGGGTGCTGCACAGGACATTTTCAGAACCTTCTTGTACTTTGAGAGAGTTTTGGAATCATTAGAGTTTTAATGAGAGGAAATGGTTGAACTTACGTTTAGAAAGAACTCTGTGGCCAGTTTGTAGAGAATGCACTGTGACGGTAATTCTCTGTGTAATACTCAGAACTGCCTATTATTGTTACTTTTGTTGAAGGTGCAATACAATGGAGACTGCATAGGTTTGAATGCCAACTCTGCTGCTAATAAGCCGGGTGAATTTAAACAAATTTAATTGCTTACCTACTCTTTTTCTCAGTTCTCTCAGTGGTAAAATAAGGAAAATAGGAGTACCAGTCTCATATGGTTGTGGTAAGGATCACATATACAGTGCTTAGGATAGAACCTGGCACACAGTAAAAATATGTAAATATAATAAGACTATTACTATGGTGATGATTGAATGTAATTTCTCATTAGTTTGTTTCTTCTACTATACTGAAGTCCTAGAGTGTGGGGATCATGAGTATTCATCTTCACATCCTTTTTTCCTAGCACAGCACCTGGAAACAAGTGGCTAATCAAGAAAGTATTCTAAAATTTATATATAATTTTTTATCTTTATTGTAAACTACTAAAAAAAAAATACACGAATACAATCTAATAAGTTTAAACCATTCAGAAGTACATAAAGTTACAAGAACATTTTCCCCCTAATTCCACCTCCATTAGAAACCAACCATTCTTTTTTTTTTTTTTTTACACTAACCATTCTTAACAGTTTGGTATGAATTCTTCTAAACTTTTATTGTTTTATTCTATTGTTATACAAATATATATGTAAGTGTGTGTGTGTATATATATATGTATATATATATATATAAATAAATAATGTGGTCATATTAGGTTTTTAAGGTGATTAATTTCTGGAAGCAAAAAGAAAATTAAATACTGTTTTAAGGAGAATAACATAATGAATAATATGATTATTCAGGTCTAGAATATATCAAAAGAGTTCCCTCCATTTTGGAGTAATATTTTGAAATTTAGGTCAACTGTAGGTAAACCCTAGACCTGAGGACATTAGAAAGCTGTTCATTCCTTGAGTCAACAGGAAGTTTTACTTTCAAGCTCCAAACCATGAGGTCTGAGTTCATCTTAAGCCCCATCAACTAGAGATTCATCTTTTTTTTTAAATTTAATTTTTTTAAATTTTTTATAAACATATAATATATTTTTATGCCCAGGGGTACAGGTCTGTGAATTGCCAGGTTTACACACTTCACAGTACTCTCCATAGCACATACCCTCCCCAGTGTCCATAACCCCACCCCCCTTCTCCCAAGCCCCTCCCCCCAGCAACCCTCAGTTTGTTTTGTGAGATTAAGAGTCACTTATGGTTTGTCTCCCTCCCAATCCCATCTTGTTTCATTTATTCTTCTCCTACCCCCTTAACTCCCCATGTTGCATCTGTACTTCCTCATATCAGGGAGATCATATGACAGTTGTCTTTCTCCGATTGACTTATTTCGCTAAGCATGATACCCTCTAGTTCCATCCACGTCGTCGCAAATGGCAAGATTTCATTTCTTTTGATGGCTGCATAGTATTCCATTGTGTATATATACCACATCTTCTTTATCCAGTCATCTGTTGATGGACATCTAGGTTCTTTCCACAGTTTGGCTATTGTAGACATTGCTGCTATAAACATTCGGGTGCACGTGCCCCTTCGGATCACTTTGTTTGTATCTTTAGGGTAAATACCCAGCAGTGCAATTGCTGGGTCATAGGGTAGTTCTATTTTCAACATTTTGAGGAACCTCCATGCTGTTTTCCAGAGTGGTTGCTCCAGCTTGCATTCCACCAACAGTGTAGGAGGGTTCCCCTTTCTCCACATCCTTGCCAGCATCTGTCATTTCCTGACTTGTTAATTTTAGCCATTCTGACTGGTGTGAGGTGATATCTCATTGTGGTTTTGATTTGTATTTCCTTGATGCCGAGTGATATGAAGCACTTTTTCATGTGTCTGTTGGCCATCTGGATGTCTTCTTTGCAGAAATGTCTGTTCATGTCTTCTGCCCATTTCTTGATTGGATTATTTGTTCTTTGGGTGTTGAGTTTGCTAAGTTCTTTATAGGCTTTGGACACTAGCCCTTTATCTGATATGTCGTTTGCAAATATCTTCTCCCATTCTGTCAGTTGTCTTTTGGTTTTGTTAACTGTTTCCTTTGCTGTGCAAAAGGTTTTAATCTTGGTAAAATCCCAATAGTTCATTTTGCCCTTGCTTCCCTTGCCTTTGGCGATGTTCCTAGGAAGATGTTGCTGCGGCTGAGGTCGAAGAGGTTGCTGCCTGTGTTCTCCTCAAGGATTTTGATGGATTTCTTTCTCACATTGAGGTCCTTCATCCATTTTGAGTCTATTTTTGTGTGTGGTGTAAGGAAATGGTCCAATTTCATTTTTCTGCATGTGGCTTTCCAATTTTCCCAACACCATTTATTGAAGAGGCTGTCTTTTTTCCATTGGACATTCTTTCCTGCTTTGTCGAAGATTAGTTGACCATAGAGTTGAGGGTCTATTTCTGGGCTCTCTATTCTGTTCCATTGATCTATGTGTCTGTTTTTATGCCAGTACCATGCTGTCTTGATGATGACAGCTTTGTAATAGAGCTTGAAGTCCGGAATTGTGATGCCACCAACATTGGCTTTCTTTTTCAATATTGCTTTGGCTATTCGAGGTCTTTTCTGGTTTCATATAAATTTTAGGATTATTTGTTCCATTTCTTTGAAAAAAATGGATGGTATTTTGATAGGAATTGCATTAAACGTGTAGATTGCTTTAGGTAGCATAGACATTTTCACAATATTTATTCTTCCAATCCAGGAGCATGGAACATTTTTCCTTTTCTTTGTGTCTTCCTCAATTTCTTTCATGAGTACTTTATAGTTTTCTGAGTATAGATTCTTAGCCTCTTTGGTTAGGTTTATTCCTAGGTATCTTATAGTTTTGGGTGCAATTGTAAATGGGATTGACTCCTTAATTTCTCTTTCTTCTGTCTTGTTGTTGGTGTAGAGAAATGCAACTGATTTCTGTGCATTGATTTTATATCCTGACACTTTACTGAATTCCTGAACAAGTTCTAGCAGTTTTGGGAGTGGAGTCTTTTGGGTTTTCCACATATAGTATCATATCATCTGCGAAGAGTGATAGTTTGACTTCTTATCTGCTGATTTGGATGTCTTTAATTTCCTTTTGTTGTCTGATTGCTGAGGCTAGGACTTCTAGTACTATGTTGAATAGCAGTGGTGATAACGGACATCCCTGCCGTGTTCCTGACCTTAGCGGAAAAGCTTTCAGCTTTTCTCCATTGAGAATGATATTTGTGGTGGGTTTTTCATAGATGGCTTTGATAATATTGAGGTATGTGCCCTCTATCCCTACACTTTGAAGAGTTTTGATCAGGAAGGGGTGCTGTACTTTGTCAAATGCTTTTTCAGCATCTATTGAGAGTAATCATATGCTTCTTATTCTTTCTTTTATTAATGTGTTGTATCACATTGATTGATTTGCAGATGTTGAACCAACCTTGCAGTCCTGGAATAAATCCCACTTGGTCGTGGTGAATAATCCTTTTAATGTACTGTTGAACCCTATTGGCTAGTATTTTGGAGAGAATTTTCGCATCTGTGTTCATCAAGGATATTGGTCTGTAGTTCTCTTTTTTGATGGGATCCTTGTCTGGTTTTGGGATCAAGGTGATGCTGGCCTCGTAAATAAGTTAGGGAGTTTTCCTTCCATTTCTATTTTTTGGAACAGTTTCAGGAGAATAGGAATTCGTTCTTCTTTAAATGTTTGGTAGAATTCCCCTGGGAAGCCGTCTGGCCTTGGGCTTTTGTTTGTTTGGAGATTTTTGATGACTGTTTCAATCTCCTTACTGGTTATGGGTCTGTTCAGGCTTTCTATTTCTTCCTGGTTCAGTTGTGGTAGTTTATATGTCTCTAGGAATGCATCCATTTCTTCCAGATTATCAAATTTGTTGGCGTAGAGTTGCTCATAGTATGTTCTTATAATTGTCTGTATTTCTTTGGTGTTAGTTGTGATCTCTCCTCTTTCATTCATGATTTTATTTATTTGGGTCCTTTCTCTTTTCTTTTTGATAAGTGTGGCCAGGGGTTTATCAATCTTATTAATTCTTTCAAAGAACCAGTTCCTAGTTTCGTTGATTTGTTCTATTGTTATTTTGGTTTCTATTTCATTGATTTCTGCTCTGATCTTTATGATTTCTCTTCTCCTGCTGGGTTTAGGGTTTCTTTCTTGTTCTTTCTCCAGCTCCTTTAGGTGTAGGGTTAGGTTGTGTACCTGAGACCTTTCTTGGTTCTTGAGAAAGGCTTGTACCGCTATATATTTTCCTCTCAGGACTGCCTTTGTTGTGTCCCACAGATTTTGAACCGTTGTGTTTTCATTATCATTTGTTTCCATGAATTTTTTTAATTCTTCTTTAATTTCCTGGTTGACCCATTCATTCTTTAGAAGGATGCTGTTTAGTCTCCATGTATGTGGGTTCTTTCCAAATTTCCTCTTGTGATTGAGTTCTAGTTTCAGAGCATTGTGGTCTGAAAATATGCAGGGAATGATCCCAATCTTTTGATACCGGTTGAGATCTGATTTAGAACCGAGGATGTGATCTATTCTGGAGAATGTTCCATGTGCACTAGAGAAGAATGTGTATTCTGTTGCTTTGGGATGAAATGTTCTGAATATATCTGTGATGTCCATCTGGTCCAGTGTGTCATTTAAGGCCTTTATTTCCTTGTTGATCTTTTGCTTGGATGATCTGTCCATTTAAGTGAGGGAAGTGTTAAAGTCCCCTACTATTATTGTATTATTGTCGATGTGTTTCTTTGATTTTGTTATTAATTGGTTTATATAGTTGGCTGCTCCCACGTTAGGGGCATGGATATTTACAATTGTTAGATCTTCTTGTTGGACAGATCCTTTGAGTATGATATAGTGTCCTTCCTCATCTCTTATTATAGTCTTTGGCTTAAAATCTAATTGATCTGATCTAAGGATTGCCACTCCTGCTTTCTTCTGATGTCTGTTAGCATGGTAAATTCTTTTCCACCCCCTCACTTTAAATCTGGAGGTGTCTTTGGGTTTAAAATGAGTTTCTTGTAGGCAACATATAGGTGGGTTTTGTTTTTTTTATCCATTCTGATACTCTGTGTCTTTTGATTGGGGCATTTAGCCCATTTACATTCAGGGTAACTATTGAGAGATATGAATTTAGTGCCACTGTATTGCCTGTAAGGTGACTGTTACTGTATATTGTCTCTGTTCCTTTCTGATCTACTACTTTTAGGGTCTCTCTTTGCTTAGTGAACCCCTTTCAATATTTCCTGTAGAGCTGGTTTGGTGTTTGCAAATTCTTTCATTTTTTGTTTGTCCTGGAAGCTTTTTATCTCTCCTTCTATTTTCAATGATAGCCTAGCTGGATATAGTATTCTTGGCCGCATGTTTTTCTTGTTTAGTGCTCTGAATATATCATGCTAGCTCTTTCTGGCCTGCCAGGTCTCTGTGGATAAGTCTGCTGTCAATCTAATATTTTTACCATTGTATGTTACAGACTTCTTTTCCCCGGCTGCTTTCAGGATTTTCTCTTTGTCACTAAGACTTGTAAGTTTTACTATTAGGTGACGGGGTGTGGACCTATTCTTATTGATTTAAGGGGGGTTCTCTGCACCTTCTGGATTTTGATTCTTGTTCCCTTTTCCATATTGGGGAAATTCTCTCCAATAATTCTCTCCAATATACCTTCTGCTCCCCTCTCTCTTTCTTCTTCTTCTGGAATCCCAATTATTCTAATGTTGTTTCGTCTTATGGTGTCACTTATCTCTCGAATTCTCCTCTCGTAGTCCAGTAGCTGTTCGTCCCTCTTTTGCTCATCTTCTTTATTCTCTGTCATTTGGTCTTCTATATTGCTAATTCTTTCTTCTGCCTCATTTATCCTAGCAGTGAGAGACTCCATTTTTGATTGCACATCATTAATAGTTTTTTTTATTTCAACTTGGTTAGATTTTAGTTCTTTTATTTCTCCAGAAAGGGCTTTTATATCTCCCTAGAGGGTTTCTCTAATATCTTCCATGCCTTTTTCGAGGCTGGCTAGAACCTTGAGAATCGTCATTCTGAACTCTAGATCTGACATATTACCAGTGTCTGTATTGATTAGGTCCCTAGCCTTCGGTACTGCCTCTTGTTCTTTTTTTTTGTGGTGAATATTTTTCCGCCTTGTCATTTTGTCCAGATAAGAGTATATGAAGGAGCAAGTAAAATACTAAAAGGGTGGCAAAGACCCCAGGAAAATATGCTTTAACCAAATCAGAAGAGATCCCGAATCGTGAGGGGGGGAGAAAGGGGTTAATAAAAGGTTCAGAAAGAAAAAAAAAAAAAAAGGAACAATTAAAAAAAGAAAACGAATAAAGGAAAAATATAAAAAAGAAAAAATATATATATATTAGATAAACTAGTTAAAAAACATTAAAAAAAAGAAAAGGATAAAAGTTAAAAAGAATTTAGCAGAAGAAGAGAGAATAAAAAAATTGAAAAAAAATTAAATTTACTGCAAGACTAAAGAATCATGGGGAGAAAGCCATGAGCTCCATGCTTTGCTTTCTCCTCCTCTGGAATTCCGCTGCTCTCCTTGGTATTGAACCTGCACTCCTTGGTAGGTAAACTTGGCCCTGGCTGGATTTCTTGTTCATCTTCTGGGGGAGGGGCCTGTTGTAATGATTCTCAAGTGTCTTTACCCCAGGCCTACTTACCAGGGGCCGGGCCGAGTAATCTGCTCTGGTTTGCTTTCGGGAGCTTTTGTTCCCTGAGCGCTTTCCATAGATTTCCAGAGGATGGGAATGAAAATGGCGGCCTGCCAGTCTCAGGCCTGGAGGAGCCGAGAGCTCGGGGCCCCACTCCTTAGTGCGCCCTCAGAGAACAGCGCCCATTTACTCCTGTCTCCCTGGCCTCCGGCCTCGCTCTGAGCTCACCTAGCCTGGGACTGGTTCAAGGTAACCCCGAGCTGAGAGCTCACTTCTCGGCTCTGTCTCCGTAGCCGGCTTCCCCGTTCTAATACCTGCAAGCTCTGTGACACTCAGACACCCCTGATCCTTCTGTGACCTTGGGGTCCTGAGGCCACGCTGACCCTGCGTGGGCTTCGTCCCGGTTTAGCCTCTGGAGCGATGTCCCTCAGCGGAACAGACTTTTAAAAGTCCTGATTTTGTGCTCCGTTGCTCCGCTGCTTGCCGGGAGCTGGCCCCTCCCTCCGCAGTCTATCTTCCCGTCGCTTTGGATTCACTTCTCCGCCAGTCCTACCTTTCAGAAAGTGGTTGATTTTCTGTTCTAGAATTGCTGTTCTTTTTCTCTTTGATCTCCCGTTGGATTTGTAGGTGTTTGCAATCTTTAGATAAGCTATCTAGCTGATCTCCTGCTACCTGAAGTAGTCTCAGCCTGCTACTTCTCCGCCATCTTGACTCCTCCTCTTCATGGTTCTAGTCTTAGCTGTATTTTCTTTTCACACATCTTACCTTCCTATAAATCTACACTTCGTAGGAGACAAGGATTTCAGGTGAGGAATTGCAGTACCTCGGTGCCTCTAGTGGCTCCCGCAGCATCGAGATTCATCTTTAGAACCAAATCCGCACAACCCCTATCAATCTAAATCAGAATCTGACCCATTTCAAATAAATCCAATAGCTTTTATTATTTATTTATTTATTTAAAAGATTTTATTTATTTATTTGACAGAGAGAGAGAGAGCAGAAACAGGGTGAGGGGCCAAGGGAGAAGCAGGCTCCCTGGGGAGCCTAATGTGGGACTTGATCCCAGGACTGTGGGATCGTGACCTGAGCCCAAGGTTGACACTTAACTGACTGAGCCACCCACTGACTGGACAACATAAATCCAATAGTTTTTAATGTTCTGTATTTTACTTTCTATGATTATTATTGACTTTAATGAGTTTATTCTATCCTGCCCCTTTGGGAAGAATCTTTGTCCTGCTATAACTCTACATAATGTGCTTGAAAGCATTATTTTTATAATGTAGATTACTAGAATTCATTCAAGCTATAGGGGGAAAAGTGTAATAACATTTTGGTCAGTAGTCTTGTTTTTTTCTTTCTGAATAGGCGATATCACCAGAACAAAAGATCTCTACACTAAACCCTGTTTCTACTTTTACTTTGAACTCAAGAGATGAAGACTTTGTGCTGGAATTCTCTGAGGAGTCCCTGAAAGAAAGAACTTTACCTGGTGACCGTCACTTCCTCAACTTAGTTACTATCAAAGTGCTCTAATACCTCTCTGTGTAAAATGAAGTTTTTAATTTGAGCAATTGTTACTAAACTAAAAGTATCTTAGGACCAGATTCTATGTCGTATCCCTCAAGCCTTTCCTTTTTCTATTCCAGATGGCACTTACTTCCAAATACTGTATTTCCTTTTAATTCGAAGGTTCCTTCTTACTTCTGTCATTTTCTCATTATGGACATCTGAAATTGTCTTCTGTCATTACGGTTCTTTTCACAGCTCTATCTCCAGAGCCAGGCCCCTCTATTGCCCACTCCCCTCCCAGGGGAACAGTTCATTGTCAATGTCTCATCTACACCATAGGTTGACTTTGTTCTAACCTCTTTCTTTCCTCTGATTTTCTTAGGGGTCTCTTCAACTGCTGCTTCCGCAGTTGCATTTTCAGGTCTTTTTTTTTACTACTACCTATGAGTAAATTCCTACTTTGTGACAGGTATAGTACGTTCTGTAGGATCCTTTCCTTTAACTTTTCTTTTTCTCTCTCTTTTCTTATAATTTCACCAGCGGATCTGCACCTGATTCCAACGCTGTGTTGGGTAAGGGGTGAAGTTGTAGGTAATTTTTTTGGTCATGAGTGGATGATACAAAAAAGAAAAACTTTGTAATGTGAATGAGTAGTTGTGTTGGAAAAGGTTTAGTGGGTATGGTTAGTAGAGAAAAGAAGGTAAGGAAGAGTCAGTGTGGGAGGAGTGGGTATCCAAACAAGTGAAGTGACAATGAAATAATAGATAATTTTCATAGTTAAGCCATGGGTCTTTCTTTATTTTTAAAAATTTTTATTTTTAATTTTTTATTCAAGTATAATTAACATGTAGTATTTAATTAGCTTCGGTTGTAGAATACAATGATGCAACAATTTTATACATTTCTCAATGCCTATTGAGATAAGTGTGCTCTTAATCTCCTTTATCTGTTTCACTCCTTCCCCCACCCACCTCCCCTCTAGCAACTACCAGTTTATTCTCTGTATTTAAGAATCTGTTTTTTGTTTATCTCTTTTTATCTTTTTTTTTTCTTAAATTCCACATATGGATGAAATCATATGGTATTCGTCTTTCTCTGACTTATTTTGCTTAGTATTATACCCTCTAGGTCCATCTATGTTGTTGCAAATGGCAAGAATTCATTCTTTTTCTTGGCCGAGTAATATTCCATTCTGTGTGTGTGTGTGTGTGTGTGTGTGTGTGTGTGTGTGTGTGTACTCTGCATCTTCTTTATTCATTCATCTGTGGATGGACACTGTTTCCATATCTTGGCTATTGTGAATAATGCAGTAGACATGGCTATGTATATATCTTTTCAAATTAGCATTTTCATTTTCTTTGGGTAAATACCCAGTAGTGGAATTACTGTATTACGTGGTAATTCTATTTTTAATTTTTTGAGGAACCTCCATACTGTTTTCCATTGTGGCTGCACCAACCTGCATTCTCACCAACAGTGCATTGGGTTCTTTTTCTCCACATCCTTGCCAACACTTGTTATTTCTTGTCTTTTCTTATTTTGGCCATTCTGACAGATGTAAAGTAATATCTCATTGTGGTTTTAATTTGCACTTCCCTGATGATGAGTGATGTTGAACATTTGTTCATGTGTCTGCTGGTCATCAGTATGTCTTTGGGAACATGTCTATTCAGGGACATCTGGATGGCTGTCAGTAAAGCAGTGGACTCTTGATTCACCTCAGGTGATAATCTCAAGGTCCTGATATCAAGCTGAATCAGGCTCCATGCTCAGCAGGGAGTCTGCTTAAGGATTCTATCTTCTCCCACTGCCCCCCTCCCCTGCTTGTGCTTGTACACATGCTCGCGCACACTCTCTTTCTCTCTCTAAGATAAATAAATTTAAAAGAAGAAAGGAAAAGGTCTATTCAGATCCTTTGCCCACTTTAATGGAATTACTTGTGGTTTTTTGGTGTTGTGTTGTAGAAGTTCTTTATATCTTTTGGATATTTACCCCTTGTCTGATATAGCATTTGCAAATATCTTCTTCCATTCTATAGATTGCCTTTTTCTTTTGTTGATGATTTTCTCTGCTGTCCAAAAGCTTTTTATTTTAGTGTAGTCCCAGTAGTTTTTAATTTTGTTTTTGTTTCTCTTACCAGAAGAGACATATGTAGAAACATGTTTCTTGGCAAATGTCAAAGAAATTACTGCCTATGTTGTTCTTTAGGAGTTTTACGATTTTAGGTCTCACACATATGTCTTTAATCCATTTTGAGTTAATTTTTTTTAATGGTGTAAGAAAGTGATCCAGTTTTATTCTTTTACATGTAGCTGTCTGGTTTTCCCAGCACCAGTTGTTGAAGAGATTTTCCCCATTGTATAGTCTTGCCTCCCTTGTTGTAGATTAATTGACCATGTAAGTGTGGAGTTATTTCTGAATCTATTATTTGCTTTCATTGATCTGTATGTCTATTTTTATGCCAATCTTTTACTCTTTAATGAAGTTTTAACTTTTCTGTCAATGTTGCTGTTTGGCTTCTTAGAATTATAATCTAACATTATAGAAGAATATCATTGGCTTCCCTATTGCTGTACTATCTTCCCAAGTGATCACTATAGTTTATTTCCAACAAACAATAAGTCTGTCAAGAAGGCACATTATCATAAAATAGGAAACCATAGGATTGTCAGATAAAAACTTTAAGCTTATATATTTCCTATGTAGTATTACTCATTCACTTATTTATTCTACAAATATTTATCATTGCTTTTTACAATTTCAGGAGTATGTCTATTACTAACACTGCTCACCGAAGGAATTCCAAAATTCAGCCAAAATCTGCCATTACATGAGTTTACCAGAGTTGAACTCTTATCACGTACCAACAGATCAGAATAAAGCTAAATATCTTTGTTATCCTGAAAGTGAACATATTAATTCATGAGTGTAGTAAATATAAAGGAGGTTATAGTCATATGGTCAGATAAATAAACCATGAACTTCAGTCTCTGGAGTAGGAATGTAAAGTTGAGAACAAACAATTAGTTCTGGGTTTTTGTCCTGACTCTGCCAATCAGTAGTCATGTTACCTCTAGGTCTTGGTAGTCTCATCTGTAAAATGAGTACAATAAATCCCTTCTTGGCTGTAAAGTACTCTGAAAACTTAAGTGCTATGTAAATATAATCTAGTGACTGGTGGTGGAAGGGAAGCCTTAGCTAAGGGGGAAAAGAAAAAAGAGAAGGATTGCAAGTTCATCAACCTTAAGAAAGTTTGAGTCTCTTAACTTTGACATCTAAAATCATTAAAATTTTTATATTATGAAAGTGGAAATAAAATTATTGATTTTTTTTCAAGGCAAGTTGGTACTTCTTCTTTTTTATACAGATAGCTACTGGTTTTTAGAGCCTAGGTGGTGACTGTAATACATTTTTTATTTAATCAGCTTTTTTTTCCCCCCAGTTATCAAAAAATCCAGTGCTCTGGAGAATAAGAACTTTCGAAGGCTTCCATTAGTAAGTAGAACCCGAGTTCCACTTATTACCTTGCCACCTGCTGAAAGGTCACCTGATTTAGCTTCTTGTTCATACACGATCAACTGTGACAGGCAAGAATCTTCTGGTCCCCCCCCCATATTCAACTTGTGTGAAGAATCAGGAGTTCTTTCTTTTAGCTTTGCGCTTGAAGACCAAAGTGAAACTTCCTTCTTTAAAGAATCTAGAGAAGTGACTCCAGGGGACATTTTACTTCTCAATAATATATCTACTCAAAGCAAGTGGCTGAAATATCAGAACATACCCCAGTGCAACTTGACTACTCCAAACAGAGTCGATAAGAAAGTAACAGATGGCTTCTCTCCTGAGATTATTCCTGGGACGCATTTTAGTGACACAGGTGAAAGACAGAATGATACTGTGAATGAAATCTCTTTAGACTCTATGCATTTGCAAATGTTAAAAGGCATGCTCCATCAACAGCAGCAGGATTTTAGCAGTCAAGATTTGGTTTCTAGAAAGAAAGCACTCTGTTTGAATATAAAGCAGACTTCCAAGATTGAAAATATTCAAAACATGTTAGGAGAGTCTGCCTGCTACATCTCCTGTGTAACAGATTTACAGGTGAGGAAGTGTACCGATGTACCTTGGTGCATTTTTTCCAATAGTTATTGTCTGAATTTTATTTTATTTTATTTTTAAAGATTATTTATTTGACAGACAGAGATCACAAGTAGGCAGAGAGGCAGGCAGAGAGAGGGGGGAAGCAGACTCCCCGCTGAGCAGAGAGCCCGATGTGGGGCTCAATCCCAGGACCCTGGGATCATGACCTGAGCCGAAGGCAGAGGCTTTAACTCACTGAGCCACCCAGGTGCCCCTGTTGTCTGAATTTTAACAAAAGAATTACCAAAATCATATCGAGCAATGATTTTACTCCTGGAGCTGATGGCTTTTTTGTTTTTTCCTTTTTTGAGTTTTCCAGAACTCTAGGTATAATCTTCTCTTCTTCGATTTAAAATCTTTCCTAGTAATTGTGAACATCAAGTAAACTTAAATATTTGAAAGCGTCTGGTGCAGTATCGGACATGTAATAACTAGTTAATAAATTATAGCTTCAAGTCTTTCCCCTTTGATCACCGCTCTTACTGTGATTGTTCCGATTTTTCACTACGAGTTCAGTTTTGCCGATCAGACCACGGTTAATGTAAAGTTAGATCTTATTATGCATTGATTTTGCACAATTATTGTGGTTGTAACCAGCAATTGAAACATACAGTGTTGTTCTTATTAGCCAAGTTTTTCCTAGCAAAAACTAAAAACTCATTAAGGGACAGAAACATTTATTCTTATTTATATGATTAAAATTGCCATGCATAGCTATTTTTGCTATATTCCTTGTCTCATTTAGCATTAGCAAATGATTTTCAAGAATTCTGAAAATTAAAAGAAAAATGGGTTTGTTATACATCTCTATAGAGAATAACTTTCTCATTCATAAACAGTGTTTTTCTGGAGTTGTTATCATAACTTGAATTATTCAATTTCAGGAGATAAATGGCTCTGAGCTATGCTTCCCAAGTGGACAGAAAATAAAATCTGCTTATCTTCCCCAAAGGCAAATTCAAATACCAGCTGTTTTTCAGTCTCCTGCTCATTATAAGCAGATTTTTACATCTTGTCTCATAGGTATGACTGTTATTTTTCTATTTTATTATGATTGATTGCTGCTTAATATAAGTAGTATAGCTATAGAAAGCATAATATTTTATACTGTGAATTTTCATATTAAATTCTCTACTTGAGGGACGCCTGGGCGGCTCAGTTGGTTAAGCCGCTGCCTTCAGCTCAGGTCATGATCCTGGGGTCCTGGGATCGAGTCCCACATCGGGCTCCTTGCTCGGCAGGGAGCCTTGCTTCCTCCTTTCTCTCTGCCTCCCTCTCTGCCTGCTTGTGTGTACTCTTTCTCTGACAAATAAATAAAAATCTTAAAAAAAAATTTTATAAAAAAAAAATAAAAAAATAAATTCTCTACTTGAGATTTGTTATTTTTCATATGTTTCCTCCAGTTTTCAACAGTAACTTATATGCTAGTTTAAGGTCAAATTGAATTTCATTAAGAGGGAAATGACGGTATTATCTTTTTCAAGTTATAATTTTTCATGTTTTTTGAACTAGAGGTGTTACAAGTGGTTTTGTTAAGAAATCTTAAACATGATGCATGATAAGTTTTTTTTTTTTTTAAGATTTTATTTATTTGACAGTGAGAGAGGAAGCACAAGCAGGGGGAGTGGGAAAAGGAGAAGCAGGTTTCTCTCTGAGCAGGGAGTCTGATGTGGGGCTCTATCCCAGAGTCCTCAGATCATGATCTGAGCCGAAGGCATACCTTTAACCGACTGAGCCATCCAGACACCCCAGCATAATTAGTTTCGATAGTTCTTTTGGTTGTACAAGGACAAAACTTACCTTTGAAAAAATGGATATTAGCATTAGGTTATAGATTACTCTGTTAAAAGGCTTTTTTGAATTTAGCTAACAGTGGACATGATACAAACAATTATTTTATATTTCATCTGTACTTTTTTCTTTTTCTTTCTTTTTTTTTTTGGTAGAACATCTAAATATATTGCTGTTTGGCTTGGCACAGAGGTTACACAAAGCTCTTTCAAAAGTTGACATATCATTTTATACATCATTAAAGGGAGAGAAACTGAAAAATGTAGAAAGTAATGTGCCATTCTGCCATCATCATCAACCTGCAAAACTTGTAATGGTTAAAAAGGATGGTCCAAATAAGGTATTGTTGCCTCTTCTTGCCTATTGCCCCACCAAATACTTGTAAAAAAGTTTAGGTACCTACTGCTTTATGACAAGTTTAGTTAAAGAGCAAGTCTTGATTAGGAGCCACTTGAGGTGTTAGTAACTAACATACAGTAAATTCCCAGGAAATTTTTATTGAAAGATTATCTGTGTTCTAGGATGCAAAAGTGTGAGTTAAGATCATCCTTCACATTGCTTAGGAACTTACTACATAGTGGTGGATGGAGATAAAAGGAAATTTTGCATAATAGTGTAATTGATACAGTAGGAGGGATATACCCAAATTATAGTTATAGCACTGAGAAAGGAATATGTCCCAACCTGAGATCTTAGAGAATGCAGAGATGAGCCTGAAAGAAGTGAAAGTTGAAGTAGTTTATTATGTGATCCCCAGTATAAGTAACAGATAAGGCCTTAGGAATATAAAAGCATAGTGATTTTATTTGCATTGCTGATAATGTATTATAGTGGGAGAAATCAAGCTAATGTTTATGTATTGCATATATATATATTTAGATGTAAATTCAGTTGTCAAAAGCAAGAATTCATAAATAACTACAGAATAAAATATTATAGAACCATCAAAAGTCTTTTTTTCTTTTTAAGATAATTTGATGACATTGTTGTCATGTGTCCAGTATGTTGTGTATAAAGGTTAAGTTATGGAGTAGAAAATACATCATTCATTATCCATCATTATCTGAGTTTTATTATTTTAAAAAACAGTATACTGTGTATATTTTTGTGTGCATATGCACACACTTATGTGAGTGACAAAAAAGGCCAAAAAGAAATGCACAAGATATTTCTTGTAGTTCTTTCTGGTTTTCTATAGTGAACATTTTAAATTGGGAAAACAATAAATTTTGTTTTTCAAATAAGCTTATATTCTCAGAATAATGTAATTTTTTGATGAGGAGAAAATAAATGGAAAAGTAGGTGGTTTTAAATTTTAGTGTGTTGTTTAAATTGATATTAATAAAAAGATTAACTGGTATAATAAATAATTTATTAAAGTACATTAATGCCAAACAACTTTTTGTATGTCTTGACAAATACAGTACAAAAACAGAAAAATATAAAATTTTTCTTCCTAAATTATAATATCTTTTTCCTCTTAGGGCCGTCTCTTTTATACCTGTGATGGACCCAAAGCTGAACAATGTAAATTTTTCAAGTGGCTTGAAGAAGTGACCCCAGGATATTTAACACAAGAAGACTCTCTACCTAGCATGGTTTTAAGTGATACAAAGAGTATTGGCCTATACTTAAGAAGTCAAAAGATACCTCTCTTTGAGGAATGCCAACTTTTGGTGAGGTACGTTTCTTGGTACCAAATAATGCCTGTAATTATATCAGAAGATAATAACCTCACATGATTGTCATCAGTTTTTGTTGTTGTTGTTGTTTTAAGATTTATTTATTTATTTTAGAGAGAGAGTGAGACAAACAGCAAGTTGGGGGTATGGGAGAGGGAGAGGGAATCTCAAGCAGACTCCCTGCTGAGCATAGAGTCCAATGTGGGGCTTACTCCCACAACCCTGAGATCAGGACGTGAGCTGAAATCAAGAGTTGGACGCTTAACCACTGAGCCACCGAGGGGCCCTTATTGTCATCAGTTTTAAAAGAGATTGAGATAGGAAAAATATTTAAAAGTATCTAAAACCTCAGTTTTTCTAACTGTAAAATGGGAATAATTTTCTAAAGCTGTTTTTGGACCCCTCTAAACATCAAGCAGTGTCAGCAATATGAAGGTGACTGGCAGGCATGCTGTTTTTCCAAACATTTTTATATACGGTCACAATCCTAAGGGAAACCCTGCTTAACAAACCACAAGAATAATTTTTATCAGTGCTGGATAATAGTGGTCATTCACAAGGCTGAACTAGGTAGTTTTGTAAGATAATGGAATGCTACGTTTTGGAAAAATGTCTTATAAAAGTAGCTATAATGAACATTTGCATGGTAATTTAATAACATCTCTGGGGGGTTTATACATGCTGTGCCCTCTTCTAGGTACTTTGCATATGTTATTTCATTTAATCATCACAATAACCTAGAAAATATGGAAATAATGGGGATAATATATTATAGTTATCAAAACTGAGTACTCTATCTTTTATATACTTTATGGATACTTTTCCCATCTCAGTCTCTTTTAAAACTGTTGATAATTCCGTGATGGTTGCTATTATCTTCCTTTGACACAATATTTTAAGATTTTGTGTACATGTATGAAAGTATATAAACATATACTCACCCTGGTTCTTCCCTTTTAATGTTGTATTTTAAAGCTGAAAAGAAGGGGCACCTGGGTGGCTCTGTCGTTAAGCTTCTGACTTCCGCGAGGTCATGATCCCAGGGTCCTGGGATCAAGCCCCTGCTCAGTGGGGAGCCTGTTTTCCCTCTCCTGCTCCCCCTGGCTTGTATTCCCTCTCACTGCCTCTCTCTCTCTCTGTCCAATAAATAAATAAAATCTTTAAAAAAAAGTTAAAGATGAAAAAGATCTGTAACTTGTAAGCTAAGTCCTGGGATTATAATGTACAGTATGGTAACTGTATTACATACATAATACATAAATATGTATTACATATTTAAAAGTTGCTGAAAGAGTAGATCTTAAAAGTGCTCATCTTGGGCACCTGGGTGACTCAATCAGTTAAGCGTCCAGCTCTTGATTTTGGCTCAGGTCCCGATCTCAGGGTCATGAGATCGAGCCCCACATTTGGCTCTGTGCTCAGCGGGGAGTCTGCTTGAGAGTCCCTCTACCTCTGCCCCTTCTCACTGTCAAATACATAAATAAATCTTTTTTAAAAAGTGCTCATCACAAGGAGAACAATTTGTAAATCTGTGTGGTGATGGATGTTAACTAGACTTATTGTGGTGATCGTTTCACAATATATGCATATATCGAACCATTTTATTGTACACCTGAAACTACTATAATGTTATATGACAATTATATCTCAGTAAAAAATTTGTCCCTTAATATTTAAATTCACTTTTACTTTTTACTCATTTTTCAGAAAAGGATTTGATTTTCAAAGAAAACAGTATGGCAAACTAAAGAAGTTTACTACTGTAAATCCTGAATTTTATAGTGAACCTAAAAGCAAACTTTATCTTAAGCTGAGTCGGAAGGAAAATTCTTCAACTTATAGCAAAAGTAAGTTGACTGATCATGTTGGTGACTATGTCTAGCCTTGCATCTCTGTTACATAATAGCTCTGTAAATTCTTTCTATTAAAAAGGTTTTATAAAATACTGCTTAATAGTAGCATGTACTGTGAATTATTATATAATAAATTGGACCATTTCCAAAAAGCATTTTTAAAAATTTTAGTTTTTTTGGGCACCTGGGTGGCTTAGTATTTTAAGCCTCTGCCTTCGGCTCAGGTCATGATCCCGGGGTCCTGGGATCGAGCCCCGCATCGGGCTCTCTGTTCGGCGGGGAGCCTGTTTCCCTTCCTCTCTCTCTGCCTGCCTCTCTGCCTGCTTGTGATCTCTCTCTGTCAAATAAATAAATAAAAATCTTAAAAAAAAAAATTTAGTTTTTTAAAAAACCTTACTAAAGACTCCCCAAATCTATTTAATTTTGTTTAAAAATTATACTAGCTTCTCGGCATTATGTAAGTATATATTCCTTCTGAATGAAGGAAGCATTATGTTGATTTGTTGATTGCATTCTAGCAGAAACTTCATGTTGCTGACCAATAACAAAACTATTTAAGATAGGCTACTTTGAATAGCACTAATTTAAACCCATAAATTTTAGGTTAATATGGTTTTATTTCCCATCCTTGAACATAACTACCTTTTAAAAAATGACTACAAACTTGTCCAAGGTAATTTAATTACATTTATTTCATGTTTCCCTTTTAGCATTTTCTGGATTTTTCTCTTATTAATATATATCATCAAAAACTGTTTTGAATGTAGGTCTTTGTATGGTAAGCCTGCTAATCCTTGAATACTTGAGAATATTTTTATTACACATTCATATTTGAATGATAGTTTTGCTACATTTCGAATTCTAGGTTATAAGTTCTTTTCATTTAATATTTGGACCTATGGAAGCAGCAATTTTATATGTTTTAACCAAGTATTAATATACTTGGTTACATTCTTGCTGTTGAAAATCTGATGCCATTATGATTCTTATTCCTTTATATGTTATCTGCTCTTTTTGGTTGGAAGCTTTAGAATTTTAATTTTCTCTCTGACTTTTATAGTCTTATATTTCCCTATAATGTGTCTACATATGAATTTTTCCATTTTCTCCTCTTGGGCACACTGTTGGCCTTTTAAATATAAAGTCTTCTATCTCCAAACTCATCTACTATATGCATTAAATATGTATAGCTTTTTGTATGTCAGTCATCTCTCCATAGGGTGTTTGTTTGTTTGTTTTAAATACTGAAGTCAGGGCATCTGGGTGGCTCAGTCAGTTGTGTCCGCTTTCAGCTCAGGTCATGATCCCAGGGTCCTGGGATGGAGCCCCATGTGGGGCTCCCTGCTCAGTGGGGAACCTGCTTCTCCCTCTTGCCCTTGCTTGTGCTCTCTCTATTCCTCTCTCTCTCTTTCAAATGAACAAATAAAAATCTTAAAAAAAATACTAAAGTCTTTTATCTTTTCTATTTTTTAAATTCTGGGAAATTGATTTCCATTATTTCTTCAAATAATCTTCACTTTATTTTTATTTCTCTTCTAGAACTTTTATTATTCCAATATTAGCATCTCTGACTCTCTAAACATTTCTTTTATATTGTTTGGGCTTTTGTCCTTTCTTCATTCTGGGAAATATCCTCAATATTGTCTTCTAAATTGCTTTGTTATTCCTCAAAAGTATCTATTCTGCTATTTATCCCATCAGTTATAACTTTATTTTAACTACCATGTTTTCAGCTTAATATTTTTGTTTGTTTCTTTCTCATTATTTTCTTGGTCATAGTTTGCATTGCTACTATCATCTCTTATCTCTTATAAAAAAAATCTCTTTTCAGGATAAATTTAAATTCTTTGTCCATCTGTTCTGATATTTCCTTTTCTGTAGGTCTCTGTAATCCAGTATTTTTTTTTTTTTTTTGAAGTCTTTGTTCTCCTTAAATGTCTCATTATTTTGGCCTGTAAACTAATTTTCCCCTGGTGGTATCAGCTGCTCTTTCTGGCATGCATATGGGTGAAGGCTGACCGCAGTATGGTTAGCTCCAATGAGGTTAGGGAGTTGGGTTTAGTCCCAGATCTGCCATTTACTGTCCTTGTATCTATGGATAATATATTTAACTTTTTCGGGCCTCATTCTTCCTTCATCAATAAAATGGTGATAATAATAACATCTATCTGATATTTAAAATGTCTTTTGACCCAGTATATAATATGTATTACTGTGTGGGGTTTTTGTTATTGTTGTTTTTAAGATTTTATTTTTTTAAGTCTTCTTAATAACCCAACATGGGGTTCAAACATACAACCCTAAGATCAAGAGTCACATGCTCCACCAAACCAGCCAGGTACCCCTGGCTTATTTTTATTTTATTAAAAAAAAAAAAATTCCCCTAGGTACATGACCTGCCAATAGATTCTGGTCTATTTACCTATCCCTGGTGGCAGTAGTTAGTGGGTATGCTGCCCTGTTTTTCTATCTTAAAGTCCTTCTGGCAGTCTTGTTTTAGCCAAAGACTAAATTAGCCTCAAAACAAATCCTGGAGTCAACTGCTCTAAGAGAGATAGGATTATGCCATCATCCATTAATTAATGTCCCAGCTGACCTTCAATACTCACAATTCCTCTTTGTCTCCTTGGTGGTGAGGTTGGGGTTATCCTGAGAATCTGCTGGGAAAATTCTTCCTCTTTCCCCAATTCCAAAATTCCTTTCTGTCATCTATAAAGAATCAGGAGTTTCCTGGCTTTGTAAGATTTTTATCATCATCCTTTATCATTCTCTTTGTGGCTTCTGTAAGAATCTCAGGGCTCTGAAGTAGACGTGCCATTCCCACTAGCTCTTTTCTAACATTGTATTGGATTTGTATTTCAAATTTTTCCTGTCATTTCAGTGGGATATGGAGAGAAAGGAAAGGCAAACAATTTTTTTTTTTTTTTTTTTTTTGGTCAACTATCTTGAATTGGAGATCTTTTTAAGTTATGGTGATGGTTGGATTAAATAAATATTAGCAAATAAAGAATAAATTATTTCTATGTTACCTCAGTTGGCCATTTTTTTGTTTTTTGAGAGAGATAGAACAAGGGAAGGGCAGAGGGAGAGGAAGTGCGAGAATTTTAAGGAGGCTCCAAGCCCAGTGAAGAGCCCCAGGTGAGGCTCCATCTTACTACCCTGAGATCATGGCCTGAGCTGAAATCCAGAGTCAGATGCTTAACCACCTGAGCCACCCAGGTGCCTGGCAAATTTTTTTAAAAAGTTAGATATATAATATACTATAATAAATCAGGTTTTTCTAAAGCATAAACATTTTCTAAAACAATAGTTCTGTGGGGATATTGATAAAAGTCAATGTAAACAAGTAGATTCTGTGGCTAAATAAATTTGGAAAATGCTGCATTAAGCAAATAACCTTAACTAAGATTTTTCAGAACCTTAAATATGCTGATATGCATTGGACTTTCCAAGATGGGAATGTAGCCCAAAATCATCTTTTCTTATGCGGTTGAGACTCGTGACTTGTCAGTTAATTTTCAAAGTTGGTTTAAGTTAGGAATTAAATAAATAATGCACATGAACATTAAACATTTAAACTTAAAATATTTGAATATATTTTTATTTAATGATCTTTTGATGAAGAATTAAGACTTTTGTTTAGACTGGGTGTTTTGATTGGTGACCTTTTTTTATCTTGTATAAGCCATACCCACAGATACACCACCCATAAAGAATTACCATTCAGAATTTTTAAACATGGAGCAAGAACTTGTGAAGAAATCTAAGTGGAGAGTGATTCAAATTTTTTCAATTTCTTTTCGAAGCTTTTACATTTATCTCAATATATTTGAGTCAAAAGCAGTTTTTCTTGTGTATTTTGTGACTTTTTAAAGTAAATCTTAAGTCTTTCTGAATTATTTAATTTTCTTAAAGCAACAATTATTTTTCTTCATATTCATAATGATTCAAATAATACCTGATTAAGTTATAATATTATAACTAATCCAACTGGTATAAATAAATTTTAGAAGAAGTAAAATTGACTCTTTGTAAGTATCAGCTCAACTGGTGGTAGAAATGATGTACAGGTATTGTGGGAAATAGCCCACTAGGGGTACTCAATATGCCGTGGAGATGGCGTGTTATACAGAAAGAAGAACATTAATTAATCTAGAGCATCTATTAAGTAGAAGTCTGTTAAGAGAACTTGTATTCTGTCTACAGATTGCCAACTTTATTTGAGCATGAAAACCATTACATGGCAGAGCATCTTTTTAGACTCATGTTCTTCCTTGGGAAAGTCTGATATAGCTATAAAGTTGTTTTATAAGAAAGATGAGTTAGATGTTATGTTACTTTATTTACATTGTTTTTTAATATAATCATAAAATAACTTAAAAACATAAAAGTAATTGCATTAAAACATGAAAATAAAATGTCACTTATTCAGGTTTTAGTTTGGGTAGAATCTGGTAGATAATAGCTAATTTTGTTTTTTGAGAAATAATATGACCAAGCATGTAAGAAATCCAAAGTACTTTTGAATTGAGCATAGTTCTGAGTTCTTTAAAAAATGTTTATCTTTACAGATGATCTTTGGGTGGTATCAAAAACCCTGGACTTTGACTTAGATACTTTTATTGCATGTAGTGCTTTCTTCGGGCCATCATCTATCAATGAAGTGGAGCTTCTACCTTTGAAAGGTTATTTCCCTTCTAACTGGCCCACTAACGGTAAGTGTTATCATGCCCATATTAATTTATATTAAAAGAAGAATGATAGACATAAGACGCATTGTAAGCAAGGATGCTAACTTTGTGTGGGATTATTTGATTAAAGCCAACAAAAAGTGAGCCACCTCGGGGTACTTGGGTGGCTCAGTTGGGTAAGTGTCTGACCCTTGATTTCAGCTCAGGCCATGTTCTCAGAGTTGTCAGGGTGGGGTTCTGCACTGGGCTTGGAGCCTGCTTAAGATTCTCTCTCTCAAAAAAAAAAAAAAAGATTCTCTCTCTCCCTCTCCCTTTGTTCCTCCCCCAGCCCTCTCCCCAGCTCATGCACACTCTCTCCAAAAAAAGAAAAAGTATCCATTTCTATTTCCTACTATTGTATGCAATGTGTTCCCGAAAATAGGTATGAAAGTTGAATACATATTTTTGCAGTTCAAGTGTCAGAGAGCTAACAATATAATAAAATCTTGAACCCTCACTTAAGTATTTTGTTGAAGTTTTTTTTTTTTTTTTTTTTTTAAGATTCATCCATTTATTATTTGAGAGAGAGAGAGAGGTGTTGAGGGCATTGGAAAAGGGAGAGAGAATCTCAAGCAGACTCCACGCTGAAGCACGGAGCCCAGTGCAGAGCTTGATCTCATGACCGGGAGACCAAGATCCTCAGCTGAAACCAAGAGTTGGATACTTAACCAACTGTGCCACCCAAGCGCCCCTTAAGTTGATTTTTATATAACTGATTTTAAAAAATATAAACATTAAAAAAAAATAAGAATTTTCTCAAATAATTTCTCATATCAAGTTCTGATTCTCTTGGTTTTTTAATTCTTTTGGCTCATTTTTCTAATAGGGTACATTTAGTAAACACATTTATTTTTACATTGAGAAGGTCTTTTAGATTTTGTAGGGATTTTGCTAGCAGTGGACCAGGAAGGTATGATTTTTGAGAAATTTTTAATAAGATAGTAGGCGACTAGCCTTATTATTATTATTTTTTAATAAAGGAAGTTTTAGTGGGCTGAATCCTTGTCCAGTTCAAAGAATCTGTAGATTTCTCTATACATCCTGATCTCTGGAATAATTCCTGATGGTTCAATTTGGTCTATAATTAGAGACACAACATTTAATGATTCATTTCAAGTATTTTTTAGAAACTTTTTTAGGAAAGATTTTATTTGTGAGATTTATTTATTTATGAGAGAGCACAAGCAGTGGGAGTGGCAGGTAGAGGGAGAAGCAGGCTCCCCGCTGAGCAAGGAGCCCAATTTGGGACTACATGGGACTTAGTCCCAGGACCCTGGGATCATGACCTGAGCTGAAGGCAGATGCTTAATCAATGGAGCCACCCAGCTGTCCCTATTTCAAGTATTTTTTTTTTTAAGATTTTATTTATGTGACAGACAGAGAACACAAGTAGGCAGAGAGAGAGAGAGGAAGGGAAGCAGGTTCCCTTCTGAGCAGACAGCCTGATGTGGGCCTTGATCCCAGGACCTGAGACCATGACCTGAGCTGAAGGCAGAGGCTTAACCCATTGAGCCACCCAGGCACCCCCCTATTTTAAGTATTTTGTATACATTTTTAACTTCTGATTTTTTTCAAGAACTGAAAAAGCTAGTCAACTAACTAGCTTGAGTCCAGTAAAAGTCCAATTGTGTAAATATTTGTTACTTAATTTGTCACTTTCATATGCATATTTTCATATTTGTTGCAGTTGTTCCCCCATATCAGCCTTCTGACTTTATGCTTTCTGTATTTTCCTATAAAATAGTTGAAGAAATGAAAGAAAATGTTCAGAAATTACACAAATCCTACTATACAGCACAAGATGGTATGCTAGTTAGTTGGAACTGTTGAGCGGTGTTACCATGCACTAACTCAGAACAGTTGTTCTTGCTAAATTTGATTTAACTTATGCAATTTATGGATACCCATATAAAATGTATGAATAAGCAGTGTTATAATTTAATGGATGAAAGGACCTCCACAGGTACTTAAGGGTTTATTTTATGTCATATGATTAATTCAGTAGCTGAGCTCTGAGTTAAATGAACATTTGGGGAGAGGGAAGGGCAGAGGAAGAGGGAGAGAGAGAATCCTAAGCAAGCTTCACTCTCAGCACAGAGCCTGACACAGGGTTGGAGCCTAGAATGTTGAGATCACAACCAGAGCTGAAATCAAGGTCAGATGCGTAACCAGTTGAGCCACCGAACTGAACGTTTTGATAGTTTTTTTATGATCCATTATTTTAATATTAAATGTTCATTTTCTGCATTCTCTCTACAGTGGTGGTCCACGCATTGTTGGTTTGTAATGCTAGCACAGAGTTGACCAGTTTGAAAAACATTCAGGACAACTTTAATCCAGCTACTCTACCTCTAACACAGTATTTGTTAACAATGTAAGTCATTATTTTACCTTTGGGTCATTGGTATTCCAAAGTGTGACTAAACGTGAATATGAAAATGCAGTCAAAGTCCAGTACATAAATTTTTACCAGTACTATTTTTATTATCTGTCAGAGACCATGAGATTACTGCTTGTCTGTAGTTAAAAATAAAAACTCATAAAATAAAAACTAATAAATTTTTTCTGTTTGTCAAGGAATAATATATTAAGGATCTTTTGAATGTTGATTTTTTTATTCATTTGTATTTTTATGCCACAAATTATTAAATATCTGAAAGAATCCTTTTATAGGTTGAATTCAGTAATGTATATCGATATTAACTTTATTCTTGACATAACTTATAACTTCTAATTTTTCAAGAACCATTCCCCTTTTTTAAAATATTGGAAGTGATAGTCTATTAAATTCACTAAAATGGTAGATAAAGTCTAGTTTCTAATTTGGAATTTTATGATCTCTCGTGTGGTGTTTTATTTTTCTCACCATAATGAAGTTCTAGGTAAACAATTAAAATCCTTCTGATTCCATTATGTTATTATCTTTTTTTCCTTTTTTAATATTTTTTGTTTATTTATTTGACAGAGAGAGACAGTGAGAAAGGGAACACTAGCAGGGGAAGTAGGAGAGGGTGAAGCTGGCTTCCTGCTTAGCAGGGAGCCCGACGTGGGGCTCAATCCCAGGACACTGGAATCATGACCTGAGCCAAAGGCAGACACTTAATGACTGAGCCACCCAAGCATCCTATCTTCATTATTTAATCTTTGAAATGAATTCATTCTTTATAGAAATAGAAATAAAACCAATTTATTTATTGTGGTATTACCTGAAATAGAGGCCATATTAATTATCTAAGTCAGCCTTATATAGTGGAACATGGGCTTTAAAATCAGTACACCACTTATTATCTGTGTGATTTGGGGAAAAAAATTAATATTTCTGTATCTCTATTTGGGGTGGTTACTTCCTAATGTTGTTTTTAAGATTATATCCAATAATATTTAAAATGCTTAGCATAGTGCCTGCACATATTTGGTCATCAACAAATGTTAGTTCTCTTCTCTTTCCCCCACTTCAGATTGGGACATATATCCCTTTGTACCTTTAAAAAAAGGTTCTCTGTGATGCATATGAAGTGAAGGTTAAGCTGTGAATAGGTTTATTTATTTCAAAAACATCTCATTTTTCTTTTTATTCTTTTTTTTTTTTTGCTGCCTTTTTACTAGGTCTTCATCAACTATAGTTAGCAACAAGAGAGTCAATAAGAGAAATTTTATCCCACCAGCCTTCTCAAACGTCAACACAAAATTTGAACTTCTCAGCCTAGAAGCAACATTGAAGTTAGCTAGTGAATTAATTCAGGCACACAATTTAAATAAGGATCAAGCTACAGCTTTAATTCAGATAGCTCAAATGATGGCATCCCACGAAAATGTTGAAGAAGCGAAGGAACTGCAAATCCATACCCTCCCTATCACGATCATACATGGTAAGAAGCAAGAAAGATAATAGTTCTAGTAAATATACTCTTATATAAGCTTTTATAACTTAATCTGTTTGTAATTTCCTAGTCAGACAAGATTCCAGAAAAACTCTACATAGATTATTTTGAATCTGAACCTACTTTAGTAAACTATTAGATGAGAGCAGAAGTGACCACCCTGAAAGGGCTAATAGGCAGCATATCTGATGAATTAGTAGCATTATACTCTCATTATTTACAGCATCCAGATGTGATCTAGGTATCCACGTGTTGTACTGTCAGAGTGAACTTCAACTCCGAGCAGCAAAGCCTTTTCTTAATTCCTAGTCTGCTCACTCTTTCATACTCCTGCAGCAGCTATTCCAAACCTTCATTCGTTTTTTTAAGATTTTTATTTATTTATTTGACATTTTATTTATTTATTATTTTTTTAAAGATTTTATTTATTTATTTGACAGAGATCACAAGTAGGCAGAGAGGCAGGCAGAGAGAGAGGAGGGAAGCAGGCTCCCCACTGAGCAGAGAGCCCGATGCTGGCCTTGATCCCAGGACCCTGGGATCATGACCTGAGCTGAAGGCAGAGGCTTTAACCCACTGAGCCACTCAGGCGCCCCCCCAAACCTTCATTCTTATATGAAGAATATAAGGGGCATCCTCCTTGCTCCTGCCCCACTCTCTTCTGAAACTGATCTTTCCTCTAAAACAGGAAACGGAGCTTATAACAGAAACTCCTTTCAATATCCTGCTCTCCTTCTCCAATTTACCTAAGTTTGAATCTATTTTTAACCTCGTTTGGTTCTGTCCCAGTAAGGGAGCTTTACTTTCCCCCTCTTAGAACTAATCATTCTATTCAGATTCTGTCACCCCTTTAGCTCATTTCCTCTCACAGACCTCCACTGAGCTGTTTTGTGCTACTTTGAGGATTTGCATCACATCCACCCTGTTGACCAAGCTAGATATCTGGGAGTCATCCTTGATTACTCTTTCTCCCTAGATGAAGTGCCTCTCTTAATCCTCCTCCTACTCTTTATCTTCCCTCATCATATCAGTTACTGAGATGTTTCCCTTCTAGTGTCTACCTTCTTTCATATCAGTTTTTTTCTCTCCAGATCACTAGCATCCCCTTAAGCCCAGTCTTCATATAGCCTACTGGTAAGAGGGTGGGCTCTTGAGCTAGAATCCTGGCTTTATATCCTGGCTGTTTTATTTATTAGCTGTATGATCTTGGGCACGTTACTTATCTTTTTAATTTCCTGCCTTGTAACATGGAGTTGATAATAGCGTCTGTCTCTTAGGATTGGAAGATTAAATGACTTAACTGATTAGTAAAGGGCTTAGGCACTCAGGAAAGGGAGGCACTCAGGGAAGTTAGCATGTATTAAAGTATTGTAACAATATTGTAGCAATTATTGTCATACAGCTTTCTAATTGATCTACCTTTAGTTTTACCTTTTGTAATTACTTTCACTCAAGTAGTTTTTACAAAATACAATCTGCCTAAGTCAGTTCTATTGCTTGAAATCCTTTGGGACTGTCCCTGGCCTACAAGACAAAATAAACTTTTTAGCCGTACCATGAAGAACTCTTGTGATTTATCCTCCTGCCTATCTTGTCAGCCTCATCTCTTGCCTATTTGCAATAGCCTGTATAGAAATAGGTAACATCTACATACTTTGTCATGCTTTTGCCTAGAATGACCTTTCTTTAAGCAGTCTGGATATCTTACGCTGAAAGCCTTACTTCTGCACTTCTTATTTTTAGGAGACATTCCCATCTCCACCAAAGCAGAAAGTAATGTTCTTTTATACATACTATAAATTTTTAAATGGCAAAAGAAGAAATGTTCTTTTTTACTTACCCTTCTTTATCATTGTTCCTTTACTTTGTCTAGGGTCTCATTAAATATGGAGGTCTTTGGTTATCTATCTACTTATCCCCTCTGCTAAGCACATAGTGGTAACTCAATGAATGTTTTTTGAACAAATTAATTTAAACAAAGGAGAGAGGAAGGCAGATGGAGGAAATGTTTCTTGTGCTTTCAGAAATTTATTTATAGTATTGCCTTTATTTTTTTCTCCTTCCTTCAAAATAATTAGGTGTTTTTGGAGCAGGAAAGAGCTATTTGCTGGCAGTGGTGATTTTGTTTCTTGTACAGCTGTTTGAAAAGAGTGAAGTTCCTACAGTTGGAAATGCAAGACCATGGAAACTTCTCATTTCTTCTTCCACTAATGTAGCTGTGGACAGAGTACTTCTTGGGTACGTATGACTAGTATATTTAATAGCTAATTGGGGTGCCTGGGTGGCTCAGTGGGTTAAGGCCTCTGTCTTCGGCAGAGATCCCAGGGTCCTGGGATTGAGCCCCGAGTCAGGCTCTCTGCTCAGCGGGGAGCCTGCTTCCTCCTCTCTCTCTGCCTGCCTCTCTGCCTGCTTGTGATCTCTGTCTGTCAAATGAATAAATAAAATCTTTAAAAAAATAAATAGTTAATATTTTATTATTTTATTCTATTTTAAATTTTTAAAAGTTTTATTTATTTAAGCAACTCTGCCTCTAGCGTGGGGCTCGAACTCAGGACGCCAAGATCAAGAGTCACATGCTCCTCCGACTGAGCCAACCAGGAGGCCCTAAGTAGTTAATATTTTAGGTTATTGTTGAGAGAGACAATCCATCATGGGCCCTGAGTGTCCATGCATATTTTTGCTGGGCATGTCAAAAATTCAAGGCCTTAGTCTCTGACTGAGAGAGCATCAATGAAAGAGTAATAAACTAACTTATTAGGTTATAAATATGATAAAATCAAATACCAAACCTGACCATGTTGGCACAAGGACAGGATACTCACTAAAAATTAAACTTGGTCATGTAGGGCTAAAGGGTATATTGTTGAGGGAGGCAATCTGCCCTGGGACCCTGACCATCCCTCCTGGGATGTTAAGGATGCAAAGCCCTGACCACGATTACCCAAGACATTTCTCAGTGTTATGTTTGCAGCAAGCAGCCTTGATTGACAAGGTAGTGTCTCCCTCCAAGACAAAGAGCAGGTTTGCTTACTGATTGTTATAAGAAGAGTGGCTCTCCGAGTTCAGTGTTTCTTTTCTGCAGCTCAACACAATGTATGTGCAAGGATCTATCTGGACCTTCTGTGTCTTTCCACTGGACTTGGGGACCAAGGGAAACCAGTGCATATTTGTGGTTGCTTATGCTGTTACCAGTGCCATGAATAAAAGTCATTTGTTCCTGACTCAAGAACCTTGGAAGTGGGCTAAAATTGCCGAACCAACTTATAGGTCATTCTTAACCAACTGAGCCACCCAGGCACCCCTTACTTATAGGTCATTCTTAAATGCCTGTCTGTATGAACCTATAATAGTAAAACAGCTGATCAGTTTAGTCAAATTAATTTTTAATTTTAGTAATAGGGATCTAAGGAAGACAATCATAATCTGTATTGCAGGTATAAAATTTTTGTCATTGTGTAAAATTTTATTGAAAATGCAAAGACAGGAGCACTGTGTGGCTCAGCCAATTAAGCAGGTAAGTATCTGATTCTTAATTTTGGCTCAGGTCATGATCTCAGGGTCATGAGATCAAGCCCTGTCTTGGGCTCTGCACTCAGAATCTGCTTGTTTTTCTCCCTCCTTCTGCCCTCTCCCCAGTCACACATCCTCTCTCTCACTTTCTCTTTCTCTCTAAAATAAATACAATACTTAAAAAAATTTTTTTTAAATGCAAAGAAAATATTACATATTTTACCAGTATCCCAATAACATATTGACATAATTTTGACATAAATGACAAAGTTTGATTAGAAGAAAGAACTCATTTTAAAATGTGTAGGCTTTTTAAAAATTAACTTTTATAATTACATAAATGAATGCTTAAGGTGGAAAATATGCAGACTATACAGATAATATATTTCTTTACAGATTTTTAAGGCATACGCATATACTCATTTATTTTCCATACTTAGCATTCAACATAATGTAGTATTTTGTGTCCTGTTTTTTTCACATAAAGATAAAGTATTGGGGCACCTGGGTAGCCCAGTTGGTTAAATGTCTGTCCCTTGGTTTCAGCTCAGTGTTGTGGGATCCAACCCCACATGGGACTCAGTGCTCAGTGCAGAGTCTGCTTCAGATTCTTTCTCCCTCTCCCTCTGCCCCTCCTCTGCTCTCACATGCTCTTGCTCACTCTCTAAAATGAATAAATAAAATGTTTTAAAAAAGATTATTTATATTATTGCATCTTTTAGAAAAAACAATTTTTCTCAACTTTGTCATATGCAATGCAATGATATGCTTACACTTTAATTAAGCAATTTTTTTAAAGTTTTATTAAGTAATCTACATCTAACATGGGGCTTGAACTCAGGACCCCGAGATCAAGAGTCCCACATTTCTCCGACTAAGCCAGGCACTCCTAATCAAGCAATTTTTGATCAGTAAACTTTTTTTAGATTTTTGCCATTATAAATAACATTGCAGTAAAGATCCTTAGATATTAATCTGTCTCCATTTCTGATTCTTTCCTTAAAGAAAAGTCTCAGGCCTAGAATAAAAGATGTAAACTTTATTTTTTTAAGATTTTTTGATTTATTTGAGAGAGTGAGAGAGAGCACACACATGTTGCATGCAGGGGGGTGAGGGAGTGGCAGAGGAAGGGGGAGAGAATGAATTTTAAGCAGGCTCCACACTGAGCAAGGAGTGAGGAGCCTGATGTAGGGCTCAATCCCATGACCCTGAGATCATAACCTGAGCTGAAATCAACAGTCAGCACTTAACTGACGGAGTCACCCAAGTGCCCCTAATTTTTTTTTTTTTTTTGTAAATCTCACAACCCTGAGATCAAGAGTTGCTTGCTTACTGACTGAGCCAGCCAGGCACCCCAAGATGTAAATATTTTCTAAGCTTCCTAATTTATTTTTCAAAATTGTCCTTCAGAAAGGATCTGCCAGTGTACAGTCTTCTAAGTAATCTAAAACAGAGACTGAATACATTTCTTGATTCAAGACAAAGAGGAGTTACTTGGGGGCTAAACAGGAAAAAGCTTTAGACTGCTCAGCTTGAGATGAAAATTTAACTGTAGTCTGTTAGAAAAGTTAGAAAAATCATAAAGTTAGAATGAAGAAGGAAGGTAAGTACTGAATACTAAAAAATTTAGGAGAAATTCTCCAATGTTTAAGCCTCTGATAAGGACCTGAGAAATATGGATCTATAATTAGGATATACACCTCAACTGCATATAGGCTAGACTCACACATTAAAATAACATTTAGCAATACATTTGGACAATGTACTCTGACAGTAATGGACAGGATGGGAAAAAGAGTTTCTTGAGAAGAAATAAAATGTACTTTTTTTTTTTTTTTTTAAGATTTTATGTATTTTAGAAAGAGAACGTGTGAGGTGGGGGGAGGAGCAGAGGGAGAGGGACAGACAGACTTTAGCTAAGTGCAGAGCCCGAGGTGAGGCTCATCTCATAACCTTGAGATCATGACCTGAGCCCAAAGCAAGAGGATGCTTAACTGACAGAGTGAACGAGGTGCCCTCAAAAAACATACTTTTTACCCTATTTTAGTGGTATGATGAGGATACTGCATACTCTGTTATCACAGAATTAACATAAAATTGCATTGAAAAAATGTAATCTATGTTTTGAGACTGAAAAGTGGCTGACTGTCTCCAAGATGAGGACTATGAAATATGCAGAAGTTGCAGTTTATCCATGTATTGACATTAAACAAACTGCTTCCAAATTATTTAGGAAAACTGTGTGTGGAAAGCTATAGTTTATTTAGCTTTCTAGCACTTTAAATTCCCATTTGAGGTGACAGAAGATGTTGTAGAGAACTGGATATTCATTGAGATCCCTGCTCTGTTGCTAGCCGAGAGCCAGAGCTCTAAGATAAATGAGATGGAAAGGTAGGTGAGAGTGGCTTCTTCACAAAGCCCTAATTGGGGATGATGTATGTAGAAGAATGATCATAGCTTTCGAAGGTAGACAGACTTGCCTAGGCTGAATCATGGCTGACTCTACTTATTAGCTCTGTGGCCTCAGCAAAATACCTCATCTTTGGAGTTCTCATCTATAGAATGAGTACTATCATGCAGAGCTGTAATGAGTATTAAATGAGATAATGTATATAAAAATAGGCATGCATTCCTAATAAATGCTGATGCTAAGTATATGGTAGCTATTTTCCATATTATTATGTCAGAGACAGTTTTATTTGTGATAAATACTAACATCAGTATTTTAGAAACATTTAATGAACCTTCAGTATAATTTAAAAATTCTTTATAAAATGTATTATATAAAAAAAAGTTTTTAGCTACATTGCATTTACTGCATTTAGGCACATCAGGTTGAATTCTGTAACTAAAATACACTGTTACACAAAAATAATTTTAATAACATAAATATTAGGTGAAACTTTGCTTTATAAATTCTTCTAAATAATCGGAATCTATTTTATCTTGTTTTCTTTCAAGGCTTCTCAGTCTTGGCTTTGAAAAGTTTGTCAGAGTTGGGAGTATCAGGAAGATTGCCAAGCCAGTTTTACCTTATAGGTAAGAACATGGATTTTTAAAAGTCAGAGTGCTCAAAGAAGTATAATAATTTTATATAATTTTAAATTTGGTTTTTGAAGAAGAGTGGAGAAAGCTTTATCTTTTTGTTGTTGTTGTTAACTTAGAAAATCTCTATTTTACTTTTTTCTAATGTTGTGAAAATGGGATAAAGAGGGGTATTCCTAACCCCTGAAACAAATAATACATTATATGTTAATTTTAAAAAAAGAGAGGGGTATTCTTTTATGTAATTCCTTTTTTAGTTTGCATGCTGGTTCAGAAAGTGAAAATGAACAACTGAAAGAACTACATGCACTAATGAAAGAAGACTTGACTCCTCTGGAAAGGGTCTATGTCAGAAAAAGTATTGAACAGCATAAACTGGGGACCAATAAAACCCTGCTGAAGCAGGTAAGTTTGTTTCTTAATTTGTATATACTACTCAGAATTCTTTTATTCTTGTTAATGAAGAATATTTCCTTTAAATAAAACAAATGACTGTGATAGTTTAGAGTCAAATAAAAGGTGTGTGTATGTCTATCCAGTGCATGTTTTATCTTATTGCAAAACATTCTTCAAATTTGTGAACAGATCCAACCATGAATGAGTTATCCTTTCTCCTTTTCTGTATTTGTATATCTTTTTATAAGCTCAAAGAGGAAAGAGAAGAGATGGGAATAGATTTCCTGGCAAGTTAAACGAAACTTGGGTTTTTTCTAGGTGAAATGGGGAAGGAAAAGGTCTGACCCTGTGCAAAATTTGTCAAATTTGTCTTTAATGCCTTGTCTTTAATGCCTTTAATGCCTTCCTAGAAAGCCAACCCTTTCAGGGTTTGTCTATATCTGAGAATCTAGGAGGTTCATATACTTTCTTCTAAGTTTTAGAAGCCAAGACTGGACACACAGGATCTCAAGCTGTAAAGTAGCCACAACCCTTTATCACCTTCTGATCTCGGCAGCTTCCTTCAGCTGGTAGCTGATGAGAAAGAAGTCAGTCAGTAGCCTCCTCCAGTGAAAGGAGAGCATGAGGAAAAGAAAGAGAAAGGGAAGAAAAGAGGGTTGTTGACTTCTTGGACCATGTAGACATTGGTTACTTTCTGCAAGAGATTCAGAAAAATCAGCATACTTGGGTCCCCATATTGTGTAGCTATTTCAGTAGTAATGCTGCTTAACAAACAAAATCTCAATACTTTAAGATAACAAAATTATGACTCTAAAGGTCAGTTGACAAGGCCCAGCTTGAGGCTTTGGTTCAGATCTCTTATTCTGAGACCAATTGTGCATGGTATGATGGTCTTCTTTTGACAGATGGCAGAAGTTCAAGAAGGAAGCCTAGATCACACAAATACATTTAAAACTTTTGTTCATGTCATGTCTGCTAATATTCCATTTGCTGCAACAAGTCATATGGCCAAGCCTAACATTTAGTGGGACAGGGAAATAACTCTCCCTATTTCTCTGGTGAGAAGCACTGCAAAGTCACATGGTAAAGGGTGTGGATATGTAATACTCTTACAGGGAGGGAGGGAGAAATTGCAAATAATAATCAATCTACAAGTTTTGGTTATAGAAGTCCTCAGAAGACTTCAGACTAGCTTTCTGTTATTTTGAGTTACAGAGTTAACTACTTCCTTTTCCCCAGCTAAATCCAGAAGGGCTTATTTTGACTGGGTTCAAGTCATGCAAATTAGTCATTTATGTAAATTATCCTTTTACTCACTTATCCAACATAATATTGATATGTAAGAATAATTGTTAATGATTTCTTTGATAATTTTCTTTTTTCTTTGATAATTTTCTATGTGAAAGCCCAGAGAGCATAGTCTATTGCTCATTGGTATTATTTGTTTACAAATGAAAACTCTTTTATTTGTTTATTTTTAAAGATTTATGTATTTTACTTTATTTTTTTAAAAGATTTTATTTATTTATTTGACAGGCAGAGATCACAAGTAGGCAGAGAGGCAGGCAGAGAGGGAGAAGCAGGCTCCCCGCTGAGCAGAGTCCGAGGTGGGGCTTGATCCCAGGACCCTGAGATCATGACCTGAGCCGAAGGCAGAGGCTTTAACCCACTGAGCCACCCAGGCGCCCCAAGATTTATGTATTTTAAAGAGAGAGTGCATACATGTCTGCATGCACACGTGTGTGAGGGGAGGGGCAGAGGGAGAGAGTCTTTAAGCAGACTCCCTGCAGAGTTTGGAGCTTGATACAGGGCTTGATCTCATGACCCATGAGATTATGACCCATGAGATCATGACCTGTGCTGAAACCAAGAGTCAGATGTACAACTGACTGAGCCACCCAGGTGCCCCAGTGAAAACACTTTCAAAGGAAACGTTTTTTAAAAAGTTTTGTCTAACAGGGGCACCTGTGGCTCAGTGCATTAAAGCCTCTGCCTTCAGCTCAGGTCATGATCCCAGGGTCCTGGGATTGAACCTCGCATCGGCCTCTCTGCTCAGCAGGGAGCCTGCTTCCCCCCCCCCTCCTATCTGCTTACCTTTCTGCCTACTTGTGATTTCTGTCTGTCAAATAAATCAATAAAATCTTTAAAAAAAAAAAAAGTTTTGTCTAGCAAATTTCCAAGCTCCAGTTAGGCGTTCAGAGCTAATACATTTCTAAAGTGATGTGTCTTTACAATAAAATTAAATTTTAAAAATGCTTCATAGTTAATTGCTATTTTCTAGATCAGTAATAAAATTTCTTCTGTGATTAGAATCTTAGCAATATAACAAATTAAAGATACAAATCATATAATATTTTAAAGAAACATTAGTTCTTTAGGTTTTTGTACTAGATATTTCTTTTAAAAAAATTGCTTCCCAGCTCACAACTTTCAGGTTCTTAGTCTAAGGTTGTCTTTATCAGGTATAGTTTCCAGAAATTAAATAATGAATGATATTTGAAAGTGATAACATGAGCAGTGTATATTGCTACAGTGGTGTCTTCTGCTGGATCTTATTAAAAGAGCTGACTATTTAAAAAGTATGGAGTTTCTAACATAAATGTGGCTTTGTGATTTTGTTTTTGTTTTTAACAAAAGGAAAATCTAACTGACAGGGCTATAATATGTGATAAATGTTATTAATGTATATAATATTTCTTGTTTTATGGGATCTTTGGAGGTAGTATTTAATTTGTAAAGCATATTTTTGTCAGTCACGTTTGTTGACAAAAAATATGGTCCATTTTTGTGGACTGCCCTTGCTACCAAGAAGTGGAATTATAGAGGTGCCTGGGTGGCTCAGTCCTTAAGTGTCTGCCTTCCACTCAGGTCATGATCCCAGGATCCTGGGATTGATCCCTGCGTCGGGCTCCCTGCTCAGCGGGAAGCCTGCTTCTCCCTTTTCCCACTCCCCCTGCTTGTGTTCCCTCTCTCACTATCTCTCTCCCTGTCAAATAAATAAATAAAATCTTTTTTTTTTTTTTAAGATTTTATTTATTTATTTGACAGAGAGAGATCACAAGTAGGCAGAGAGAGAGAGGGAAGCAGGCTCTCTGCCGAGCAAAGAGCCCGATGTGGGGCTCGATCCCAGGATCCAGAGATCATGACCTGAGCCGAAGGCAGAGGCTTAACCCACTGAGCCACCCAGGTGCCCCAAATAAAATCTTTTTTTTTAAAAAAAAGGAAATGGAATTATTCTCCAGATTGTTAAGAGGGAAAAAAATTATATATGCATGTGTGTATGTGTATATGAGTGAGTGTGTGTGTGTGTGTGTGTGTGTGTATGTGGCTATTAGACTACAGGGCAATTGAGCACATCTAATCAGAAAATTCAGTGATTTTCCTTTTGTTTATATTTAGTTCCAGAAATTAAATGTTAGCTTTTTTAAATCAGGTTTTTTGCCTTGAGGATAATGGTATTCTGCTATAATATTTGAGAATTATAAGATTCAAATATGCTTACAGACCACAAGTACAATTTAATTTACTGTTGTTTAGAAATAGTTAGACATTTTTACTTTCTAAAATAAGTCAAAATCCTAGCATGCATGAAGGTTAAGCAAGGTACAGTTCATTAGCGTGTTCAGTGCTCTTTGTGGAGAACTTTGGCCTCTGTTGATAATAATAATGGATGTTGTGTTTATTCAGCTTCATCTAGAAGGATGAAATATGTATGTCATCCTTAATATTTTTAAAATCCTTGATAATATAATACCTTCCTTGTGAATATCAAAGTGTGCCTTTTATTTGTTCTTATTAAGGGACATGTGGCTAAGTAGCCTTTGTTCTGTGATTTCCATTTCCTATGTGGGAATAATAAAAATGTGGAGGTAAAGTGACTTGTGATTCTTGATTGCCAGTAATTAAATTAGGACAGCTCATTTCTGATTTTAGCTTTACAAGTTCTTTGGTAAATACATTATCTTTATTTCCTAAAAAGTTGTTAATTAATAATATTCTTGTTGTAATAAAGGTACGAGTAGTTGGAGTTACCTGTGCAGCCTGCCCGTTCCCGTGCATGAATGATCTTAAATTTCCTGTAGTTGTGCTGGATGAGTGTAGTCAAATAACTGAACCGGCCTCTCTCCTTCCTATTGCAAGGTAACCTAAACATTTCTTTTCTGAAAAACACAGATATCACAATTATTTCAAATAATTTCTCACTTCAAACTCTTACCAAACTTGTGTGAAAATTCTTAGTAATTTAGGTACTAAACTCATTTAAAAGAATGCAGAAGATAATTTGGGGGGGATTTGGTTAATGTGTCAAGATTTTGTTAGATCACAGTTGAGGCATTTGGATCACATAATTCTTTTTTTGAAGTTTTAACTTTACATACAGTTAGTTAACATACAGTGTAATATTAGTTTCAGGTGTACAATATAGTGATTCAGCACTTCCGTACAATACCCTGTGCTCATCGCAAATGCCTCCTTAATCCCCATCACCTGTTTAGCCCTCCCCCCCCAATACCCCCGCAACCAGCCTCCCCTCTGGTAACCATTGGTTTGTGCTCTATAATGAAAAGTCTGTTTCTTGATTTGTCTCTTTCTTATTTTTTCCCTTTGTTTATTTCTTAAATTCCACATATGAATGAAATCATATGGTATTTGTCTTTCTCTGACTGACTTACTTTTCTTAGCATTGTACTCTCTAGCCCATCTATATCGTTGCAAATGGCAAGATTGCATTTTCTTTTTATGGCTGAATGATATTCTGTTGTATATGTAGATACCACTTATTTATCCATTCCTCAGTTGATGGACATTTAGACAGCTTCCATATCTTGGCTATTATAAATAATGCTGCTATAAACATAAGGGTGCATTATCCCTTTGAATTAGTGTTTTTGTATTCTTTGAGTAAATACCCAGTAGTGCAATTGCTAGATCGTAGGGTAGTTCTGTTGTTAATTTTTTGAGGAACCTCCACAGTTTTCCATAGTGGCTGTACTAGTTTGCATTCCCACCCACAGTGCAAGAGGGTTCTTCTTTCTCCACATTCTCACCAGTCCCACTGTTTCTTACGTTGATTTTAACCATTCTAACAGGTATGAGGTGGTATCTCATTATAGTTTTGATTTGTATTTCCCTAGTGATCAATCACATAATTTTTTTTTTTGAAAATTTATTTATTTGAGAGAGGAGGTGGGTGCCTGGGTGGCTCAGTCATTAAGCATATGCCTTCGGCTCAGGTCATGATCCCAAGGTCCTGGGATGGAGCCCTGCATGGGGCTCCCTGCTTGGCGGGAAGCCTGCTTCTCCCTCTCCCACTCACCCTGCTTGTGTTCCTGCTCTCACTGTGTCTCTCTCTGTCAAACAAACAAATAAATAAAATCAATCTTAAAAAAAAAGAGAGAGAACATAAGTGGGGGTAGGGAAAAGAGAGGAAGAGAGCAGATTCTCCATTAAGCACAGAGCTTGACACAGGGCTTGATATGGATGAGGACCTGAGCCGAAATCAAGAGTGAGACACTTTTCCAACTGAGCCACCCAGGAACCCCAGATTACGTAATTTTTAAAGCCTTGATAGCTCTCGTGCTAGAATTCTACTAGGACCTTGCAGATTTCCCAGCTAGATTAAAGGTTCCATTTTAGTCCTACTTTGAGGACCTAAGCTATTGAAGAACGTCCTTCAGTAACTTACTTTGTTAAAATTCCAGTATTTAGGTTCTGAAAATTATATTATGGAAGGATATAAAGTATATAAAGAAAAATAAGTTAAAAATTTGTGTACTAAAATTTAGAAGACTATGACATCTTCTAAGCTGTATCAGCTAATTGAAACATTATGCTTTTAAAACATTTCTAATTGAGGGATCCTAAAGGTGATGGCAAAAGTGCTAAACTTGGACCCAGTAGACCTGAGTTCTAGTCCTTGCTCTATCCCTGGTTAATGAGGGAGCAGGGTACCAATTAGTATGTTTTCCCTGGGACTTGGGAGGTCCTTCATCATAGGAATTTTAGTTTAAACTGGGAAGTCCTTAGCAAACCAGGATGAGTTGGTCACGCTATTCAGGAGCCAGGAATGGAGGAACAGTAAGGCATTGCATGGAGGATAGAGGAGTAATACTTTGGAGCACCTACTGTATATTAAACACATTATATACTTCACTAAGTCCTTACAACAGTTTTGCAAGGTATTAACACATCCGGTTACCAGTGAGAATACTGAAGCTTGGAGAAGTTGAATAACTTGTGTCCATAGAATATAATATAATAGAGCTGAGATTTGGATATAGACTTTTCTACAAAAACCAGACATTTTCCCATGATATCCTACCTCTATTTAGAAAGACATTTAGCCCCAGGAGCCTAATTTACTTCATCTCTAAAACAAGAGTTTAAGCCAAATGACTTTTAAGAAAGCCTCTGAGTTTACAGAATTTAAAAGTCATTGTTTCTCAAAATGTGTTCTGCAAAATGCTTATTCCATGCAGAGGCAGGCAGACATTTAGCGAGTTTTTGTTTTTTTTTTAAAGATTGATTTATTTATTTATTCGTCAGACAGAGATCACAAGTAGGCAGAGAGGCAGGCAGAGAGAGAGAGAGAGGAGGAAGCCGGCTTCCCTCTGAGCAGAGAGCCCGATGCGGGGCTCCATCCCAGAACCCTAGGATCATGACCTGAGCTGAAGGCAGAGGCTTTAACCCACGGAGCCACCCAGGCACCCCATTTAGGAAGTTTTATGTGGAAAAAAGTTGTAAAGGATTTTTAACTGAATAGCTTCAAATCCTTTTAATACATTTATTAGCATTATCAAGCCTTGTTGGCTACCAGAACTTTCTTTTTTTTTTTAAGATTTTTTTATTTTCAAGTAATCTAATCTCAAAACCCTGAGATCAAGAGTCACATATTCTACTGACTGAGCAAGCTAGGTACCCCAGTTCCTAGAACTCTTTGTGATATCCAGTTCTTTGAAATACATGTTAGAGAATAGTGCAATAAGGGGCATGAGGGCGGCACAGTTGGTTAAGTCTATGACTCTTGGTTTGGGCCTAAGGTCATTATCTCAGGGTCATGAGATAGAGCCCCGTTGAGCCTCACTGGGCTCTGGGCTCAATGAGGAGTCTGCTTAAGTTTCTCCCACTCTCTCCCTCTGCCTCTGCTCCCCCACCCCTGCCCTTTCTCTCTCTCTCAGATGAATTAATCTTAAAAAAAAAAAAATAGCGCAGTAAGTGATATCAATGCATCCTTTTTTGTTGTTGCTCAGATTGACTTTTGGAATTCTGTTTCTAGGTTTGAGTGTGAAAAGCTGATTCTTGTTGGAGATCCCAAACAGCTTCCTCCTACTATTCAGGGTTCTGATGCAGCTCATGAAAATGGATTGGAACAAACTCTTTTTGATCGGCTTTGCTTAATGGTACTACTGCTGAATTCATACAAAATTATAATTTATTGATTATACACTGTATAGATTGATAGATAATGAAAATATTAGAACTACCCCATCCCCTAAAATAATTTTAACTGTAATTGTTTAGAAAGTACCCCTCTTAAAGATAAGTAGAACCCTGTAATTTAACTGCCCTTTTATAAAATTAATCTTTTCCCCATGTACTTTAGTAGTGAGTAGTAAATGCATTGCTTTTGCTCTAAAATTTAAAAAACTCTATAATGTCTCTATTATCCCTGTCCCCTATTGTAGAGCCATTGTAGAGTGCTGCTTCACATTTAAATGAATTTTTAAAATTAATTATTAATATATTTTAAATTGAGGTAACATTCACATAACATAAAATTAACCATTTTAAACTAAATAAGTCAGTGACATTTAGTACATTCACAATACTGTGTAATGACCTCTCTCTAGTTTCAACATATTTTTATTACCCCAAGATAAAATCCCATACTCCTTGAGCAGTTACTGTCCATTTCCTCCTCCTTCCAGCCCTGGCAACCACCAGTCCATTTTTAGTCTACATAGATTTATCTCTTCAGGGGATTTTAAATCATACAGTCTTACAACTTTCATATCATACAACTTGGAATCTATACAATATGTGACCTTTTGTGCCTGGCTTCTGTCACTTAGCACAGTGTTGTTGAGGTTCATCCACACTGTCGCGTATGTCCGTACTATATTACATTTTTTTAAAAGTACACATTCATAACGTAGTGCAGCCATTGCCTGCTCATTTCCAGAACTTTTTCATTATCCCAACAGAAACTTTGTACCCATTATTTAATATGCTTCTTTCTTGAGCTGATAACCTCTATTCTACTTTCTTTCTCTATGAATTTGCCTACTCTGGGTGCTTTATATAAGTAGAATCATACAATATTTGTCCTTTTGTGTTTGGCTTATTTACTTAGCATAATACATTCAAGGTTCATCCATGTTGTGGTATGTGTCAGAATTTCATTCTTTGTTAAGGCCAAATAACATTCCATTGTGTGTAATACCACATTTTTTTATTCACTCATCTATGGATGGATACGTGGGTTGTTTCTATCTTTCAGCTACTGTGAATAATGGTGCTATGAACATTGGTATATAAATACCTGTTCAAGTCTTTGCTTTCAGTTCTTTTGATTATGTATCCAGAAGTGCTACTACTGGGTCATACAATAATTTTATGGCTTTTTAAAATCCATTCTTTTTTTTATTTTTAAGTTTTTATTCAAGTTCCAGTTAGTTAAAATACACATGTACTGGATAGTAATTCCCCACTTCCATACAACACCAAGTACTTCTCACAAGTGCCCTCCTTACTCCCCACCACCTATTTAACACATCCCACTATCCACCTCCCCTCTAATAGCCATCAGTTTGTTCTCTGTAGTTGAGTCTGTTTCTTGGTTTGCCTCTATCTCTTTCCCCTTTGCTTGTTTTGTTACTTAAATTCCACATACGAGTGAAATCAAATGGTATTTGTCTTTCTCTGACTTATTTTGCTTAGCATTATACTCTCTAGCTCCATCCATGTCATTGTAAATGGGAAGATTCCATTCTTTTTTTTTGTGGCTGAGTAATAATATTCCATTGTATATGTGTGTGTGTGTGTATCTCTATATACCTATATATACCTATATCACATTTTCTTTTTCCATTCATCAGTCAACACTTGTGCTATTTCCATAGTTTGGTTATTGTAGATAATGCTGCTGTAAACATCAAGGTGCATGTATGCCTTTGAATTAGTGTTTTTGTATTTTTGTATTTGTATTTTATTTGTATTATATTTGTATTTTGTGTTTGCATTTTATTGTATTATATTTGTATTTTGTTTTGTATTGTATTGAAGTGCAAATACCTTGGATCACATAGTAGTTCTATTTTTAAATTTTGAGGAATGTCCATACAGTTTTTCAGGGTGGCTGCATCGGTTTGCATTCCCAGTGTAAGAAGGTTCTCCATTCTCCACATCCTCGATAATTTTTGTGTTTAACTTTTTGAGGAACTGCCAAACTGTTTTCCATATCAGCTATACCATTTACATTCCCAACAGGGATTTCTCAACAAAATGTTCCAGTTTCTCCACATCTTCACCAATATTTGTTTTTTTGTTTTATATTTTTGAGGCTTTTTATTTTTATTTTTTAAGATTTTATTTATTTATTTGACAGAGAGAGAGAGAGAGAGAGAGATCACAAGTAGGCAGAGAGGGAGGAAGCAGGCTCCCCACGGAGTGGAGAGCCCGATGCGGGGCTCGATCCGAGGACCCTGGGATCATGACCTGAGCTGAAGGCAGAGGCTTTAACCCACTGAGCCACCCAGGCGCCCTGGGGCTTTTTAAATAATAGCTCTCCTAATAGATGTAAAGAAGGTCTCTCATTGTGGTTTCCCTAATGAATAAGGACATTAAGCATTTTTGCATGTGCTTATCTTTGGAAAAATGTTTATTGAAATATTTTGCCCAATTTTGAATTGGGATGTTTGGTTTTTTGATGTTGAGTTGTATATGTTCTTTATATTTTCTGGATATTAAACCCTTATTTGCAAATACTTTCTTCCATTCTTAGGTAGTCTTTGTTTTCTTGAATATATATATATATATATATATATATATATATATATATATATATATATTTTTCTTATTTTTTTTAATTTTTTTTTTTTTTGAGAGTGAGAACTTGCATGAGCAAGTCAGTGGGGGGTAGGCAGAGGGACAGAGACTCTTAAGTAGGCTCCAGGCCAGTGTGGAGTTTGACATGGGGTGCAATCTCATGACCCTGAGATCATAACCTGACCCAAAATCAGGAGGTGGATGCTTAACCAACTGAGCCATCCAAGTGCCCCTTGACAGTATCCTTAGATGCACAAAAGTTCGTAATTTTGATGAAGTCCAATTTATCTATTTTTTCCTTATGTCACTTATGATTTTGGTGTCATAGCCATGAAATTGTTGCCCAGTCCAGTGTCATACTGACGTCCCCCAATGTTTTCTTCTAAGAATGGTACAGTTTTGGCTCTTACATGTAATTCTTTGATCCATTTTGAGTTAATTTTTTATATGGTATATAAGGTACAGATCAACTTTTTTCTTTTCCTTGCAGATATCCTGTTTTCCCAGCACCATTTGTTGAAAAAACTGTCATTTCCCCATTGAGTGGTTTTGGCACCCTTGTTAAAAATCATTTGACTTTGTGTGGGTTTATTTCTAAATCGTCCATTCTATTTGATTGGTGCATATGATTTAATTACTTTTTTATGGCTGAATAATATTTCATTGTATGTATATACCATAATTTGCATACCTATTCATTATTACTATTGTTTTGATGCAATAATCTAAAGCAAGCTATTTTAAAAGCAGAAGATTAAAATATTACCTAAGAGTTATAGAAAATCTGTTGTCAAAGGAAAAATGTTATCATTGTTGCTAGTTTATTATTAATTAATTTTTCATTGTTGCTAGTTTATTCTTTTTCAAAGATTTTGTTGATTTATTTGAGAGAGTGAGAGAGAGAGAGAGAGTGTGCACAAGCTGGGGCAGGGTCAGGGGAAGAGGGGGAAGCAGACCCCCTGATGTGGGACGCTATCCCAGAACCCCAGGATCATGACCTGAGCTGGAGGTAGACACTTCCCAACTGAGCCTCCCAAGCATCCCTATTCTTGCTAGTTTAAATTGCATTTAGGGGGTTATTTTGCTGTTTGAACTTCCAATAATCTGTATTTTCTTAGCAGAGGAGAAAAACTGAAATGAAACTAGAAATAATTAAATCTCAAATAAATATTTCTTTACCCATAAGAGATAGTTTTTCTAGAAGATCCTCTAACAGATTTTAGACAGATGGATTAATTTCTTTGCTCTAAATGGTAGAGATACTAGTGTTCTCATGCTTTACCCCCCTTTTCTTATCCCTTCCCATGTTCCTATCTTTGTTAGTTATTACATCATTATTCTTTTTGTTTTACAATCATAATTTGTACAATTATTTAGAATCAGTTCTATATTTAAAAAATTCAGTACTTTTTCATTCATCTGGGTGCCTTGGACTTCATCATCATTTTTTTTTTTTTCCAGAATGGCTCATAGATGCCAACTTTCCTGAGTTCTTTTTGTTTCAAATGTCTATTTCCTTTCAATGTAAATGGCACCTTGGCTTATTGAAATGTTGCTATTACTGTGAATTTTGGGGCCAGCCTGATTATTTTCCCCTTGTAATGATTTATATTTTCTACCTGGGTGCAAGAACTATTTTTATAACCTTAAAGTTGATAAACTTACTACAGTATATCTTAGTGTGGAGCTTTCGGTAACTAATCACTCTGTAAAATAAGTTATCTCAAAGTGGAAATTCTTTTTGTTCTTTGTTTCAGGAAAGGTTTTTGTTCCACCTGTTGAATTCTCTGTCAGTAGCTTGTCTGTGCAGCGTGCTATAACAAAACACCATATACTGGGTGGCTTAACCAACAGATTTATTTCTCACAATTCTGGAGTTTGGGAAGGCCAAGGTCAAGGTACCTTCAGATTTGGTTCCTGATAAGAACTCTGTTCTTGGCTGTATCCTCACATGGTGGAAAGAAAGAAAACTCTGGCCTCTTCCTCTTTTAAGGAGACTAATCTTATCATGAGGGCCTCATCCTCATGCTCATCTAAACTTAATTACCTTCCAAAGGCCCCACCTCTAAATACCATCACTTTGGGGTTGAGGGCTGCAACATAGGAATTGGGGTGGGGAACACATTCAGTCTAAAACAGAGAGGTTCCCCAGTTATTCTGATATTGGGTGTCTTTATCTGTCTTCCATTTATGTTACCTTAATTTCTTTTTTTTTTTTCCAGATTTTATTTATTTATTTATTTGACAGAGAGAGAGACCCAGCAAGAGAGGGAACCCGTTCTTTAATGTTACCATTTAGAAATTAGTTTGTTTCTTTAGGATTGAAATTTCCCTTTTAATCTTATCTTTTCATCATCTCACCTTTGAGATTTTGTTTCACTCAATTATATTCTGATTATATTCTAAAGCTTTTATACTTGAGGAAAATTTTCTTCTGTTTCTTGGTTGTATTTTTTTTTTTTTCTTAAAGATTTACTTTTATTGGACAGAGAGAGAGAGACCACAAGTAGGCAGAGAGGCAGGCAGAGAGAGAGGGGGAAGCAGGCTCCCCGCTGAGCAGAGAGCCCGATGAGGGGCTCGATCCCAAGACCCTGAGATCATGACCTGGGCCGAAGGCAGAGGCTTAACCCACTGAGCCACCCAGGAGCCCCTCTTGGTTGTATTTTGTCTAGGCTGGGTTCTATACATATTGTTTGCATTGTCTTCCTTATTTTGTTAATTTTGGGGGAGAAGCCGTCATATGTTTGCATAGTTGCCATTCCTACTTGATTACTTGATGTTTGTCTTTGAGTAGCTCTCTCAGATTCGTATTCTCTATTTTTGTAATATCCTTAAAATATGATGGTAAGGAAGTGGAGTAGGAGTGAGACTGGAATAGAACTAAATAAGAATGTGTAATGTCTTTTTTAGCTTACATGCGCTCTCTCAATTCCAAGGTTTTGTTAAATATCCTGTCCCCGTATTCACTCCACATGGTTGGAGGTATTGTTCCTTTCCCAGATGAGGACTATTCCTGGATTTCACGTGTCCTCTCAGTTTGATGTTTAGTCCTCAGAGCCTTCACTTCCACTAAAAACTGCCCATTTCACTTTCTCTGTTTCATTATTATTCTTAGAAGCCATTTCTATTTTATGACTTCTAGAGGAGTTAGGAATCTTACTACACAGATGGTTCCTGACTTACAGTGTTTTGACCTAACAATTTCAACTTAATGATGGTGTTAAAGTGATAAATTTAGTAGAAACTATACTTTGAATCTTGAATTTTGATCTTTTCCCAGGCTAACAATATGTGTTAAGATCCTTTCTCATGATGCTGGGCTACAGCTCCCAATCATGATCATGAAAACAAACAACTGATACATGTAAGAACCATTCTGCACCCATACAACCATTCTGTTTTTCACTTTCAGTACAGTATTAAATTACAAGAAATATCCGACACTTCTTTATAAATCAGGCTTTGTGATAAATGAATTAACCCAACTGTATGCTAATGTAAGTATTCTAAGCATGTTTAAGGTAGGCTAGGCTAAGCTATGATGTTCCACAGGGTAGATGTATTAAACGCATCTTGACTTATGATATTTTCAACTTATGATGGGTTTATCAGGATGTTACCCCATCATAAGTCAAGGAAGATCTGTATTGCATTTCTCCCTTCCACTTAAATTTTCTTTCTTTCTTGGTGACAGGTACCTTTTAAAGTTTATGACATTGGGATGGCTATAAACATTTGTTGCCTGGCTTCTGTATTTTTTCTTTGCTGTTGTTTTTAGTATTTTGTTATTTTAATGTTTTGTTGTCCGTTTAGATATTAGAGAATGGATTCTGCAAGGCAGTTTTATTCTACTTTCTTCAGAAGTTTCCCCATGCACTGAGTTGCAAGTTGATTTAAGTTTTGAGTTGAGTTGTACTTAATTTGTGAAGACTCAAGCTTTCAGTGGTCTTGAGCTTTTAATTGTAACTGAATTGAACTGCATAACTTTCTACCGCTTCCATAATGTCAGTGTCCAGATTCTTTTGAATCAGACCTTTCCAGTGGCTTCTTAATAATCTTAATTAAAAAATTATTTAGATTCTTAAAACATTTTTGAATAGGTAACTTCGTCACATGATTTGGGATTTGAATTTAAGAGGAACCAGAAAGTACAGTGAAGACTTCTACTCCTGTCCCCCAGCCACTCAGTTTCTCTCCCACAAAGCAACTGTCACCTTTGCTTGTACCCTTCTAGTGATAATTTGTCAGTGTAAGCAAATACATATTTTCCCTCTGTTTTAACAAATGCTAGCATAGTATGCATGCTGTTATGCTCTTTGCTCTTTCACTTATTTGTTGTCGATGACTTTTAAAATATGAAGTAGATTTTTTTTTTTAAAGATTTTATTTATTTATTTGACAGGGATCACAAGTAGGCAGAGAGGCAGGCAGAGAGAGAGAGGAAGGGAAGCAGGCTCCCTGCTGAGCAGAGAGCCCGATACAGGGCTCGATCCCAGGACCCTGAGACCATGACCTTAGCCGAAGGCAGAGGCTTAACCCACTGAGCCACCCAGGCGCCCATGAAGTAGATTTTGAGAGGGGATTTTAAAAGGGTAAATAAAGGACTTAAAAGTGATTTATTTACAGAATAAAATGGAATAGAATTTACAAAATGGAATATATAAAACAGTTAAGGTGAATTAACTTGATCCATATAGATAGTGCTCATAAACATACTGGATATTGAGAGAAGCAAGGTGCAAAGTGTTACATAGTGTAAAACACAATTTATGTGAATTTCAAAAGCATAACAAATAATATGTATTAATCATAGGTATATGCCTATGTAGTAAACATATAGAACTTCCATGGGAATGCTATAAGATATTGATTCAGAAAAAAGATAGATACCAGATATTAATGTATGCATAATGTTAGTTTGAAGCTATTTCTGGAGAAGGTGGTAGAGGAAATGAGCTTTAGCTATATATGTCACATTTTATGTCTTAACAAAAGAGAGATCTGAAGCAACAAGGACTAAATACTAATGTCACATCTGTATAGTACATACATGAGTATTATATTTCTTTGCTTTTCTGTGTATTTGAACTACTTCAGAATTAATTAAAAGAAAAAAAATATCACCTAATCATGATAGAAAGTGTAGAAACTACAGAAAACTAAAAGGTTAAAAAAAAACAAACCAAAACTATAATAACCTCATTGCCCCCAAGAGAAAATCCTTTATAATATTTTAGTAGTGTTCCTTCCAGCCTTTATCTTTGGGGTATATGCTTATATCAGATAAATGTATATATATAAACTATAAAAATACATATATTTGATATGTGCAAACACGTTGGAATATCATGCAGCCATAAAAAAGGAAATCCTGCCATTTGTAACAACATGGATGTACCTTGAGAACATTATGCTAAGTGAAATAAATCTGAGAGAGACCAGTAGTATATATCATTTATATGTAGAATCTAAAAAAGCTGACCTTGTACAAACAGAGTAGAATGATGGTTACCAGGAACTGGAAGGTAGAGAGGTAGGAAATGGGTCATGTTGGTCAAAGTGTACAAATTTCTAGTTATAGGGTTTGAATAAGTTCTAGGGATCTAATTAACAGCATGTTGATTATAGTTAATAATACTATATTACATACTTGAAAGTTGCCAAGAGAATATATGTTAAATATTCTCACCATAAAAAAAGAAATGGTATCTATGTGCTGTGATGGAGCTGTTAGCTAACACTATGGTGGTAATCAGTTTGTAATATAGGTGTATCAAGTCAACTCCTGGTACACCTTCAACTTACACAATGTTATGTGTCAATTATATCACAATAAAGCTGGAAAAAAATATTTTCTTATATAGTTGAGACCATACTATTTTAAACTTTGCATTATAATAAATCATTTCCCTGTGTTACTAACTAGCTTTGTAATCATGACTGTTGTCGTAAATAAGTTTAATCACCAAATAGGTAATGTGGATATACCATAATTTAGTCATTTCTCTAACATTGTTTCTAGTTCTAAAGCATGGTCCTTTGAGCATTTTTTTTTTTAAAGTAGCCTTCATGACCACCCTCAGGCTTGAAATCACAACCCCAAGATTAAGAGTAGCATGCTACACCCACATGCCCACTGATTCAGACTCATTCACAAATTTAGGCCCTAAATAGTACTGAGGATTGGATTTTTACTTACTATTTTTCTCCCATAAAACATACCTAGTTGGGTGCCTGCATGGCTCAGTCAGATAAGGATTTGCCTTCCACTCAGGTCATGATCCCAGAGTCCTGAGATCAAGCCCCACAATCAGGTTCCCAAGTCCGCTTCTCCCTCTGCCTCCGCCTCCCTCTCTCTTTCTCTCTCACTCTCTGTCTCTCATGAATAAATAAAATCTTAAAAAAAAATACCTTGTCTATGTGACCATTAATCCTTCCTTTTACTATGTGTTTTTATTACTAGAGTACCTTGTATTATTTAAAATGTTCAAACAGTGCTACAGAACATTTTGCAAAGAAAGAGTATGCTCCAGAGACCCCTAAAGTACATGGAATGTGTATTTTATGATACATTAACAAAATTGAAAACTTATTTGAAGATTCAAAATGAAAGATGGCTTGTACCCAAGGAGGAAAATTCATAAATGAGTTATCAACAACACTTTCTAATTTTTTTTGAAGATTCTCTTTTAATTTAGTGTCTGCCCTACTCTGCATAGATTATAAAAGCATAATGTTAGGGGCCAAACTTATTAGGTAATAATTTGAAGATTTGACATGTTTTATAATTTTGTGGTATAATAATAGTTTGCTGTGAAAATATCATTAGTAATTAAGAAAACTGTATTTGTAGTCTGTTTCATCATGGTTGTAATTCACTTGCTAAGAGCACAATGTGGTGATACTTTTAAATTTTAAAATATTGTTTTTTTCCTTAAGGAAAAAAATGCTTCAATTTTCTATTTTTCTGCATTTAAATTTCTTAGGGGCATAAGCCAGTTCTGTTGAGAACCCAATACCGTTGTCACCCTGTGATCAGTGCTATCTCTAATGATCTGTTTTATGAAGGAAACCTCATGAATGGCATTTCAGAAACAGAGAGGAGCCCTTTATTGGAATGGCTCCCAACCCTGTGTTTCTATAACGTTAAAGGACTGGAACAGGTAAATGACGTTAATGTTAATGAGAGTCAACATGGTTTAGTTTCCTGGTTTAATTTTATTGTTGTTTATATGGTTTTCTTGGTCTTTCCATAGGCTTTCTGGGAAATATAATTTAGGATCTGTTTCTTATTCCAGATTGAAAGAGATAACAGCTTTCATAATGTGGCAGAAGCTGCTTTTACACTCAAACTGATTCAATCACTGATTGCAAGTGGAATAGCAGGCTCTATGATTGGGGTGATAACATTATACAAATCCCAGATGTACAAGGTTTGTATTACATATGATACTTAAATATTATAATTTTATGTTATAATATTTGATATTACATTTGTAGTGGTTTGTTTTGGTTAAAAACAATTTTGGGACTGTAGTTAACATATTAAAAAAATTCTGATTTTTATCTGGTCTGGCTTTTTTTCCGTATAATTAAATGTAAATCTAACAAGGCTTAATTAAATTCAGTTTACAGCTGTTGGGGCAAAAATGCAAATAAACAAATTAGAGGGAAGAAAATACAGTGTATGCTTTGTGTTTTGGGACAGATGGGATTCAATCTTTGTTTTCCAAAATGTTCTTTCATTATCATTTTATTTTATTAATCAAAGATAGATACCAGATATTAATGTACGCATAAGCCAATTACTTCTAACTAGTTTTTGCTTTTTTAAAAAAATATTTTTCATCTGTTTCATTATTTATCAACTCTGAATTAACATATCCAGATGAATTCCTCAGCAATAGATAAATCAACACTTTTGATTTTGTTGCCTAACTTATATTGTCCTCTCGTTATTTATGTATCATTTTAGAAACTACTAAATATTTGTGAGTCGTAAAAAAGAAAATGAAAATTATCCACTACCAGTTAAATAAAAAGGGCTGCTGTCAATAGGTTCAGGTCTTAAGTTCTTCATAGTCCCTGCCCTGAATGATCTCTTTCTTCTTTCCTCCATAGCTTTGTCATTTACTCAGTGCCATGGACTTTGACCATCCTGATATTAAAGCTGTGCAGGTATCCACAGTAGATGCTTTTCAGGGAGCTGAAAAGGAGATCATTATTCTGTCCTGTGTAAGGACAAGACAAGTAGGATTCATTGATTCAGAAAAAAGAATGAATGTTGCATTGACCAGAGGAAGGAGGCATTTATTGATCGTGGGAAATTTAGCCTGTTTACGGAAAAATCGACTCTGGGGACGTGTGATCCAACACTGTGAAGGTAAAATAAAAATATGTTTAATTCAAGCATTTTGAATTGAAACTGACTTTTGAGTTAGCGCTTAGAGTGGTTCAGATAGGAAAGCTCTGGATTTGCCACTGTGGGAGATAACTAAAAGAATAGGGGACCACTATGAAATACTGTTGTCTCATGTTTTGTATCTTTTTAAGGAAGGGAAGATGGATTACAACATGCAAGCCAGTATGAATCACAACTGAACCATCTTCTTAAAGATTATTTTGAAAAACAAGCAGAAGAAAAACAGAAGAAAAAGAATGAAAAAGATAAATCTAAAGATAAATCTCATTCACAAAAAGACATGGTATAGATAATTTATATTTATATGAATTCCAAATTCATTTTATACTATATGGTTTTTATATTTTTTAATTATCCTAAAACTTTGTTATCAAAAAACCTTTAAAGTATTTAAATAACATTAAATAACCACATGTAAAAAAATTGCTCTTCAAAAAAAATACATATATTTAGATAGGCAGATGTTGAAGGTAATATAAAATCTTACTAATAAAAAGACATTTCTTTCTAAAATTATGGCTTCTGTCTGCTAAAGGAATAAATTTTATAGAGGACATGGAAAAGGCTTCCTGGGGAATACCAGTATTACTTCAAAAATAAGTAAATATCTCAACACTTGATCTTAGCCAAAAGGCCAAGAAGCAATTAAAAAAATAAATACCCCCAAAACTCCTCTATTAGAACTTGGCTACACAATTATATCAAAACACTCCTTTCTGAACCATAGCTCTATCAGAATTTTTTTTTTTTTGAAGATTTTATTTATTTATTTGACAGAGGGAGAGAGATCACAAGTAGGCAGAGCAGCAGGCAGAAAGGGGGAAGCAGGCTCCCCGCTGATCAGAGAGCCCGACATGGGGCTCAATTCTAGGACCCTGAGATCATCACCTGGGCCGAAGGCAGAGGCTTAACCTACTGAGCCATCCAGGTGCCCCCAGAATATTTAAAAAAAATTATTTTTCTTAATTTTTTACTATTTTTAAAAATATACAATGTATTATTTTTTTCAGGTGTACAGGTCTGTGATTCATCAGTCTTATATAATACCCATTCCCCTCCAGCAACCCTGTTTATTTCCTATGATTAAGAGTCTCTTATATTTTATCTCCTTCTCTGGTTTCATCTTGTTTCATTTTTTTCTCTCTTCCCCTATGATCCTCTGCCTTGTTTCTTAAATTCTACATATCAGTGAGATCATATGATAATTGTCTTTCTCTGATTGACTTATTTTGCTTAGTATAATACCCTCTAGTTCCATCCACATCATTGCAAATGGCAAGATTTTATTTTATTTTATTTTAAAGATTTTATTTATTCATTTGAGAGAGAGAGCACAATAGGGTAAGAGGCAGAGGGAGAGGGAGAAGCAGACTCTCTCTGAGTAGGAAGCCCAATGAAGAACTCGATCCCAGGACCCTGGGATTATAACCTGAGCCCAAGGCAGATGCCTAACCATCTGAGGCACCCAGGCATCCCAAGATTTTTTTTTAATTTTTTGAAGGCTATATAATATTCCATTGTGTATATATACCACATCTTCTTTATCCATTTATCTGTTGATGGACATCTGGGCTCTTTCCATAGTTTGGCTATTGTAGACATTGCTGCTCTAAACATTGGGGGACATGTGTCCCTTTGGTCACTACATTTGTATCTTTGGGATAAATACCCAGTAGTGCAATTGCTGAGTCATATTTTCAACTTTTTGAGGAACCTCTGTACTGTTTTCCAGAGAGGCTGCACCAGCTTGCATTCCCACCAAGAGTGTAGGAGGGTTCCTCTTTCTTCACATCCTCACCAACATCTGTTGTTTCCTGACTTGTTAATTTTAGCCATTCTGGACTGGTATAAGGTGGTATCTCTTTGTGGTTTTGTTTGTATTTCTCTGATGCTTAGTGATGTTGAGTACTTTTTCAAGTGTCTGTTAGCCATTTGAATGTCTTCTTTGGAGAAATGTCCATTCATGTTTTCTGCCCATTTCTTGACTGTATTATTTGTTCTTTGGGTGTTGAGTTTGATAAGTTCTTTATAGATTTTGGATACTAGCCCTTTATCTAATATGTTATTTGCAAATATCTTCTCTCATTCTGTCAGTTGTCTTTTGGTTTTGTTGACTCTTTCCTTTGCTGTGCAAAAGCTGCTGCCTGTGTTCTCCCCTAGGATTTTGATGGATTCCTGTCTCACATTGAGGTCTTTCACCCATTTTGAGTCTATTTTTTGTGTATGGTAGAAGAAAATGATCCAGTTTCATTCTTCTGCATATGGCTGTCCAATTTTCCCAATACCATTTGTTGAAGAGACTGTCTTTTTTCCATGGAATATTCTTTCCTGCTTTGTTGAAGATTAATTGACCATAGAGTGAGGGTCTATTTCTGGGCTGTCTATTCTGTTCCTTTGATCTATGTGTCTGTTTTTGTGCCATACCATACTGTCTTGATGATTAAAGCTTTGTAATGGAGCTTGAAGTCTAGAATTGTGATGACACAAGTTTTGGTTTTCTTTTTGAACATTCTTTTGGCTATTCAGGGTTTTTTCTGGTTCCATACAAATTTTAGGATTATTTGTTCCAGTTCTGTGGAAAAAAGCTGATGATATTTTGATAGGAATTGCATTGGATGTGGAGATTGCTCTAGGTTGCATAGACATTTTCACATTATTTGTTCTTCCAATCCAAGAGCATGGAATATTTTTCCATTTCTTTGTGTGTTCCTCAGTTTCTTTCGTGAGTACTCTATAGTTTTCTGAGTACAGATTCTTTACCTCTTTGGTTAGATTTATTTTTAAGTATTTTACGATTTTTGGTGCAATTGTAAATGGGATTGACTCTTTAATTTCTCTTTCTTCTGTCTTGTTGGTGTATAAAAATGCAACGATTTCTGTGCATTGATTTTATATCCTGCCACTTACTGAATTCCTGTATGAGTTCTAGCAGTTTTGGGGTAGGGGCTTTTGAGTTTTCCACATGGAGTATCATATCATCTGCAAAGAGTGAGAGTTTGACTTCTTTGCTAATTTGGATGCTTTTTATTTCTTTTTGTTGTCTGATTGCTGAGGCTAGGACTTCTAGAAGTATGTTGAATAGAAGTGGTGACATCCCTGTCGTGTTCCTGACCTCAGGGGAAAATCTCTCAGTTTTTCCCCATAGAGAATGATATTTGCTGTGGGTTTTTCATAGATGGCTTTTATGATATTGAGGTATGTACCCTCTCTCCCTACACTGTGAAGAGTTTTAATCAAGAAAGGCTGCTGTACTTTGTCAAACGCTTTTTCTGTATCGAGAGGAACATGCGGTTCTTGTCCTTCTATCAGAATCTTTTAAAAATAAATATATATGATGCCCTGTTATTTTATAAGTAAATATATATTCACAGTAAAACTTTTTAGAAGTACAAAAAGAAGAAGACAAACACTAGAAATTCACTCCTGGAGTTAGCAGTGCCCAGTACCAGACCACGGCCAATACCCAGCACCGTACCTGGTATAGCAGGTGCTCAATAAGTATCTGTTGGATGAATGAACAAATGAAAGAGTGAGAGAATACTTTTGGCTCATGCCCTTCTAGTCTCTTTCCTGTGCATTTATTTACATGGTAACTATTGGCATATAGACGATAATGGATAGATTATATAATGGATTTCAATTTTTTTAAAATTTTGAAGTATTTTTTAATACACATGTATAGAAAAGTGCATAAATTACAAGTATACAGTTAAGTGAATTTTCACAAAGTGAATACATCTTTGTAACCAGCACTCGGGTCATAGAACATAATCAACGTCAAGGAAGCCCCTTTGTGTCCCCTTACTGCTACTACAGGGTCATCCTCAGGATATCCGAACTTCTGAAAACATAGAAAATTGTAATGTGTGTTATCATGTGCAGACTTTTCAACTTTATATAAATGGAATCACATTATGCTTTTACACCTGATTTATTAAATATTCTCATGAGATGCCTTCCCATGTTTGAATACTGATAGTTTTTAATATTCTCATTCCTTTTGATATTCCATTCTAAAAATAATTACAGTTCTACAGTTCACTTATTTTTTTTTTAAAGATTTTATTTATTTTTATGAGAGGAAGAGAGAGAGGAAAGGGGGAGAGAGCTCACCAGCCAGGGAAGAAAGTGGCAGAGGGAAGAGCAGATTCCCCACTGAGCAGGGAGCCAGATGCAGGACTTGATCCCAGGACCCCAGGATCATGACCTGAGCTGAAGGCAGATGCTTAACTGCCTGAGCCACACAGGTGCCCTACAGTTCACTTATCTATACTACTCTTTTTCCCCTCAGTTTTATTGAGAAATAATTGACATACATCACTGCGTAAGTTTAAGACATAGCTTGTTGCTTTGATTTACGTATATTGTGAAATGAATTACCACAGGTTCAATTAATGTCCATCTTCTCATACAGATACAATAAAAAAGGAATAAAAAGAAAAACATTTTCCTTGTGATGAGAACTGTTAAGATTTATTATCTTAGCAACTTTCCTATATATCTTATAGCAGTGTTAGCTAAAGTCATCGTGTTGTACATTATACTTATTTATGATATCACTGGAACTCTGTACCTTTTAATCACCTTCCTTCACTTCCTCCTCCCTCTACCCTCCACTTCTAGTAATCACAAGTGAAATCTCTTTTTCTAGGAGATTGGTTTTTTGATATTTAATATGCCATGAATAGGGGTGCCTGGGTGGCTCAGCTGGTTAAGGATCTGCCTTCAGCTCAGGTCATGATCCCAGGGTCCTGGAAAGGAGCCCTATGATGGGCTCCCTGCTCAGCAGGGAGTCTGCTTCTCCCTCTCCCTCTCCCTCTGGCCCTCCCCCTGCTCAAGCCCTCACTCTGTTTCTCAGATAAATTAAAAAATAAATCTTTAAAAAAATATGCAACATTTAAGTGAGCTTATAAAATATTTGTCTTTCTCTGACTTATTTTACTTAGCATTATGCCTTCAAGGTCCATCCAAGTTGTCATGAATGATAGGGTTTCTCATTTTTTATGGCTGAATAATATAAAAATGATTGATCGATTGATCAATAGATAGATCACAACTTCTGCTTTTTAAAATAAACTCCACATCCAGTGTGGGGCTTGAACTTCTGACCCTAAGATCAAGGGTTGCATGCTCCACTGAGCCAGCTAGGTGCCCCTATATCATAATTTCCTTATCCATTCATCTATCAATGGATGCTTAGGTTGTTTCCATGTCTAAGCTATTGTAAATAACACTGCTATGAACATGGGGGTATAGATACATTTTTGACTTAGAATTTCCATTCCCTTTGGATATATTTCCAGAAGTATAATTGCTGTATCATATGGTAGTTCTATTTTTTTAAGTTTTTGAGCGAACTCCATACTGTTTTCCATAGTGGCTGTACCAATTTACAATCCTACCAACAATAATGCTCAAGGGTTCTCTTTTCTCCACATTTGCACTGGCATTTGTTGTCTTTTTAATGATGGCCATTCTAAGAGGTATAAGGTGACATCTTACTGTTGTTTTAATTTATATTTCCCTAATGACTAGTGATGTTGAACATCTTTTCATGTACCTCTTCATATGTCTTCTTTGAAGAAATGTCTATTCGGGTCTTCCGCCCATTTTTTAAAAACTGGGTTATTTGATTGGTGGCTGCGGAGTTATATTAGTTCCTTATACATTTTGCATGTTACCTCTTTATCAGATATATGACTTGCAAATATTTTTTTCCCATTCTGTAAGTACTCTTTTCACTTAGCTGTTGGTTCCTTTTGCTGTGCAGAAGCTTTTTAGTTTGGTGTAGTCCCACTCATTTTTTATTTTGTTGCTGTGTTTTAGATGTCATATCCAAAATATCATTACCTAAGTCCATGTCAAGGAACTTTATTCCTATGTTTTCTTCTAGGATTTTATGATTTCAGATCTTATGTTTAAGTCTTTAATCCATTCTGAATTAATTTTTGTGAGTATTGTAGGATATGTTTCCAGTTTTCTTCTTTTATATGTGAACATCCAGTTATTCCAGCACCATTTATTGAAGAGATTGTCTCTCCCTTATCGGTATTCTTTGCTCCCTTGTCAGTTATTTTCTGTATATGCTAGGGTTTATTTCTGGGCTCTTGATTCTGTTCCATTGGTCTAATTGTCTGTTTTTATGGCAGTACCATACTGTCTTGATGACTACAACTTTATAGTATAGCTTGAAATTAGGAAGTGTGATGCCTCTTGCTTGGTTCTTTCTCAGGAATTCTTTGGCTATTTGGGGTCTTTTGTGGTTCCATATAAGTTGTAGGAGTGTTTTTTCTACTTTGATTAAAAAAAATACCATTGGAATCTTGATAGGGATTGCATTGGATCTATGGATGGCTTTAATTAAGTTTTGACATTTTGACAGTATGAATTTTTCCAACCTATGAACACCTTTCCATTTATTTGTTCTTTGATTTCTTCATCAGTGTCTTGTACTTTTCAGAGTAGAGATCTTTCACCTCCGTAGTTAAATTTGTTCCTAAGTATTTCATTGTTTTTGATGCTATAATAAGTGAAATAAATTTCTTTGTTTCTTTTTTCAGAAAATTTAGTATTAGTGTATATAGAAACACTACTGATTTTTGTATGTTAATTTTGTATTCTGCAGCTTTACTGAATTTATTGATTAGATTGAAGGGTTTTTTTTTTTTGAGTCTTTAGAATTTCTGTATATCATGTATATTTCATGATATACATGATTAATATACAATTTCATGTATATCATGTTGTTACATGCAACACAGACAGTTTTGCTTCTTTCTTTCCAACTCCAATATCTTTCTTGCCTGACTGTGCTAGCTGGACTTCAGTACCATGTTGAATAGGAGTGATAATAGGAGACACACTTGTCTTTTTCCTGATCTTAGAGGAAAAGCTTTCCACTTTCATCATAGAGTATGACATTAGCTGTGGGTTTGTCATATATAGCCTTTATTATGTTGAAATATGTTCCTCTATGCCTAATTTGTTAAGAGTTTATTGTGAATGGATATTGAATTTTGCCATATGCTTTTTCTGCATCTATTGAGATTATCATATGATTCTTTTCTTTCATTCTGTTATTGTAGTGTATCACATTGGTTTGTATATGTTGAATCCTCTTTGCATTATAAGAATAAATCCCACTTGATCATGGTGAATGATTCATTTAGTGTGCATTTAAATTAGGAAAACAATGCATGAATAAAACAAGAAGTTCAACAAATAAATAGGCACCCTCTAAAACAAAAACAAAGCAGAAGTCTAGAGTTAAAAAAAGTAGAATTGAAGAATTTAGTAGAGAGTTTCAAAAGTAGACTTAGCCAAGCCGAAGAAAGAATTTGCGACATAGAGGACATTGAAAGGCATATTGAAAATTATCCAGTCAGAGGAGCAAAAACTAAAAAGAATGAAAAAGAGTGAAGAACGCCTATGGAAATTATGAGACACAATAAAAAGAAACAATATTCGCATTATGGGAATTCCAGAAGGAGAAGAGAAAGAGAAAAGGACAGAAACTACATTTAAAGCAATTAGAGACCCTGAGGAGAGAAATGGACATTCAGTTCCATGAGACACAAAGGATCCCAGATAGGTTGAAACCAAATGAGCTACACTGAGACACATTGTAATTAAGTTGTCAAAAGTCAAAAACAATTTTAAATGCAACAAGAGAAAAGAGAGAAGTTACATACCAGGGAACTTCTGGTATAAGACTGTTGACAAATTTCTGAACAGGAACTTTACAGGCCATGAGAAAATGAGATGACATGTTCAAAATATGTAAAGAAAAGACCTGACAATCAAGAATTTTATACCCAACAAAGTCTTTCAGAAACAAAAGGGTAAAGGGATGCCTAGGAGGCTCAATCACTTAAGCATCCAACTCTTGATCTTGGTTCATGTCGTGATCTCAGGTCATGGGATCGAGCCCCATATTGGGTTCCATCCTCAGCATGGAGTCTGCTTTGGATTCTCTCTCTCCCTCTTTCTCTACCCCTTCTGCTTCTCTGCTCTCTCTCTCTCAAATAGATAAATAAATCTTAAGAAAAAAAAAAAAAGGAAAGGAAGGAATAGTTTCCTGAACAAACAAAAGCTCAGAGGCTTTATTAGCACCAGACCTGTGTTATAAGAAATCCTAAAGGGAGTTCTTTGAGCAAAAATAAAAGAATGCTAATTAACACCATAATAACAGGTAATGTAAATCTCACCAATAATGGTGAATATATAGTTATAGTTAGACTCTGCAATATAGTAATAGTCATGCATAATTCACTTAACAATCCTCACTTAAAAGTTTAAAAAATTGGAGGTAGTCTTTATTTATTGGATGGTTATTGCTATTTCCTTGTCAAACTTCTTGGTTTTTTTAAATGCATTGTTTTCCTAATTCTGTTTAGTTGTCTGTCTGTGTTTTCTTGTAGTTCACTGAACTTTCTTAAGATTATTTGAATTCTTTGACAATTTATACACTTCCATTTCTTTAGGGTTAATTATTGGAACTTGATTAATTTTCTTTAGTAGTGTCATATTTACCTGATTTTTCAAGATTTTTTTTTTCATGATCCTTGATTCCTTATATTGGCACCTGTACATTTGAGTAATCAGGTTCCTCTTTTAGTCTTCACAGATTTGCTTTGGCAGAAATAATTCTTCACCAGTCAGCTCTGTTTGGATTTCTTAATATTGTCCTTGAGCAAGTGGGGCATACTCTTGTCTATTTTTGGGTGAAGTAAGTGTTTGAGCACTGAGGATTTGGTGGGGCTTGTGCCACTGGCTGAGAACAATTGAATAGAATGGCTGGCTTGGCTCCCTACCTAAGTGAGACTGTAGGATGGTCTCTGCAGTTGCCTGGATTTTCAGGTTAGGCTTACTACATGGTTGAGACTCAGTGTTACAGCGCTGTGAGTTAGCTTCCTCGCTCTAGCAGGGCAACAGGACAGGATCCAGGCCCGCTACTGCTCATTGTTTAGCGACCCAAATCGGGCCAGTCTGTACACTGAATTCCCTGGTCAGGTGAGACCATTGGTTTTTCTCTGCAGATGGGGGGAAGCCTGGGTTGTGCTTTCTGTTCCAGTGCCAGAGTAAGTAGTGCTGTTGAATGGACTGTGTAGTTTCCTATATGTTAGGTTCTTTGGTCAGATGGGCTGAAGGCTGTACTTAGCAATGGATGGGGCTATGAATTAGATGCCCAGATGCAGTGGGAGAAGCAGCTTTAAAGCTGTTTGTTGTCTTAAGCCAACCTACATCCCAAGTTCCCTGACTGAACAGGGCCACTGGCTTTCCTTGTCAAACTGTTGGCTCTGCTACATACCTCTTGGTTTGAGTGTTGCTGGGCCACACAGTTACCAGGAGTTTCCAGGAGTTGTCACCAACCCTGCTAGTGAGATGGGGTCGAAACACACAGTTCACAGGGATGAAGCTTTGTTGAAGCTCCTTTGTCTGGGTGGGAAGGGGAGGGGCTACTTCAGGTTACTCTGAATTTCCTGAGCAGGTTCTCTCTTTGAGAGGTGCCAGGAGTTACCCTCAATATTGGCTATGAATTAATCCCTCTCCTTATGTGTAGTGTGAGGACACTCCACTCCCAGTACTGGCTTTGTTCTGGGAGCAGTCAGTTCTGCCCGCCCACTTCTCTGCTCTATGGCTGTTGGACCATACAGATTCTAGGAGTTGTTGCCACTGCTTCTGGTAAGATGGAGCCAGAAGACATTCCACCACAGGTGGGCTGTGATTCAGCTCCTTGGCCAGGGCTTGGGGGAAGCCCAGCTTTAGGGCTGGCAGAACTCATGTGAGGGGCATCTGGGTGGCTCAGTTGGTTAAGCAACTGCCTTCAGCTCAGGTCTTGATCCCAGGGTCCTGGGATGGAGCCCCATGTTGGGCTCTCTGCTCTTTGGGAAGCCTGCTTCTCCCTCTCCCACTCCTCCCCCTGCTTGTGTTCCCTCTCTTGCTGTGTCTCTTTCTCTGTCAAATAAATAAAATCTTAAAAAAAAGAAGAAGAAGAAGAAGAAGAAGAAGAGGAAGAGGAAGAGGAAGAAGAAGAAGAAGAGGAAGAAGAAGAAGATGAACTCGCGTGAGGAAACAAATCAGACAATCTGTAAACTGCAGAGTTCCCTGGTCAGAGTGTGGTCTGGTCTTGGTTCTACAAATGAGCAAAACCCCTGGTTGGGATGACGACTTGGGCACTGTAAGTATGGACTCAGTTTGCCTGTGCTGGTTCTTTTAAGCCCCTCTCCCCTTTGTCAGATTCCCAGTGGCTGGGCCCTGCAAATTCCCCTGCAATCCCCATGATGTGAGATCAAAGCGGAGACTCCCTTAAAATGACCCACAATACTGGGGATGATGGGCTGTCCCACCGGTCTCTTTTCCTCCCTGGAAGCTCCAGAGGCTCAGGGAAGACCTCTTCATGTGGTGCAAGGCATGCTTTCAGCCTTACCTTTGTGTTCTAGGGCTCTCAGTGGTGTCTTATTGTTGAACAGTTGTTCTTTTTATGAGGGGGGTGGGCAAAGTCAGGAATAACCTCTATCACCAACTTGTTGATGTCACCCCTAAGAATTTTTTTTGTTATGAAAAGAATACATTCTCTTTGTAGAAAGTTTGGAAAATACAAAGAATATACAATAGAAAACTAAAAGTACCTAGGGATCCACTACCCAGAGATAATCTTTGCTAACATGTATATAATGTTAGGATGTTACCCATATATGTTAGGATGTTAAACCATTTGTTGTATGATTTTTGACATTAACAAAGGACCATTTATTTATTCTATATGGAAAAGTGGCAAGGGCTTGATTATAATTAACAGCAATGAAGTGTTTGTTTTTGCCAGCTCAAAAAATATGTCAGTGACCCAAGTCACTAAATACTCATTTTAAAGATGAAGAAAATTGCTTACTTAAATTATTTTACAATAAAAAATGACCAACCCACTTCTATGAACTATTCTTTTATGTTTGGGAGGAAAAAGAGCCAGTGAACAAATAAAATGTTTCATAACTCCCCCAGTCTTGTCCCAAATGTGTTATTGATTGTGACAGCAATTTCACTTTTAAGCATTCATCCAAACTCTGAAGAAATGAGATTGTTGATTTCTCTTTGAAGGTCTTTGAAGGTCTACATTGCTACTAGAGGATCTAGTTTGCTGCTTAATGCAAGAAAGTAATTATCATCAAAAAAATTTAATAGCTGAGCTAGTGATTCTAAAAATTCTTATTTTCAAAAGTTGATTTAGAAAGAATATTTCATATTCTGCTCTGCTGCTGACCCCTGCTGACCCCTAAAATATACATTTTAGTATTTGAGTCACTTGTGAAAAAGCACAAGTTAAAATCTGAGATTATGAAGTCCAGCTTAAAACTTCACAGTAAAATGTAACTTTTAGTAAGTTTCTTTAATATTTGAACAAAACGAATGTTTGGTTTGGCAATGCCAATGCAAACCCCAAATGCTGCATGCTCTTGACTATGTTTTAATTTAAAGGCAGCTGTGAAATAGCTTTATACTAATTTGATTTTTTTATATTAAATAAGAATGAAATGGAAATTGGTGATTTACTCGACAGATATTGGACCTTGAAAACTAAATAATTATTCTAAAAACATTAGCTCAATGTTGATTTGAAATGCCTGCTTTGTAATTAGTCATGAGTGAAATGTGTGTTTAGCTCAAGTTGTGTCTTTGGTTTATATTAGCATGAGCTGATTATAAAGTGAAGGAAACATACAACCCAAATATCTCTGCAAGCCTCTGAGTTCTTTTCATCCTGAAATAATATTTAGGTTGATATCTTTTAACTCTTCTGTTAGTCTCTTAATTATTGACTTTTCTTCCTATTCTTCTTTCTAATCAGGCAAATCTGGTCCTGATACTAGAGTAAATGAGGGTTGTGTCTGTGTGTGTGTGTGTGTGTGTGAAAAATCAGGAAGTGGTCAACTTTCAGGTTGAAGAGCCTGTAAAGAGAAGACTTCCTAAGTGAGAGTCTTAGGTCACCTCTTTTGAAACAAAAATTTTTAGTACATTTATTTTATTGGCTGAATTATGGATTTGTGGCTTTGGGGAATAGAAAGAATTTTTTGGTCCAGTTGAAGTCAGTGTACTCATTGAGCATCTGTAGCTGGTCCTATATTCAATGGAGAGCAGTCTGGTTCAATATTCTGGAACGCATATGTGCAACTTGTTTCATTTGACAGCCCAAGCATGGAGTAGAGATGAAGTAGTTATGCACACCACTCTGCTCCTACGTGGGACAAGCTAAAATTCTCCCTGATAGAGAAATTTGACAGAATTCTTGAGGTAAGAAGATCAGCCGCCTTTGACCCTTCTTTTGGAGGGTAGGCTTCTAAATAAACCAAGAACTATCATGGCCATAATGATGTTGGGAGCTCAGATACATGATTTCCTACATTTTCAGGTTCCTTATCCCTAGAGTCAGTATCAGGCTTTGGGGTGTGAGGTAGAGGCCAGATCTTTGAAGACCAGGTAAGACACTGAGAAATAGAAGAGGGCTGGATGTGCATGGAGAGGGGTAACCAGTAGGTAAGACACATGGTTGACAAATTCTGCAGCATGAAAAGATACCAGGTCTTTCATCATAGATGAGGTATGGGTGTGTTTGTGTGCACACATGTGTATACCAGAAGACATCTCCAAGTGTCTGTGACTCTTTTTAGGTATCACAGGCCCTACCAGTGTTTTGAATGGATAGCGATGTCCTTCCAGACCCCATGGAAATATCACATGAGTACAAAATCAGAGCATCAGGCAAAGTGTAATGAACAGCATTTGAGGATAACGGCTGAATCTAGACATTATTGTAAAAGACTTGCTTTCATGTGCCAAGCATACTGCCTAAGCAAGATGACTGAATATAAGGGAGTAAGGACAGAATAAAGAACATATTGCAAAGGAACTACATTCATAAGTGTAGTGTCAGTGGCTCTTCAGAACCATAGTTTGCGTTTCTAATTAGGGACCAGCACCAGAACAATAGGTGCTCAGTGTTTAACCATTGAATAATTGAAAATCTGGAATGTCCAGGCAATGTATTTTCCTTTCTTCTTTTTAAATATTTTCTTCTATGTTTTTAAACAAATCAAACTGAGCCTATTTATCTTACCATCTAATATTTGTTCATATATATATATATATATATGCCTAATTTATATACTTGAAGCATCCATACCTCACTTTGTATTCTGTTTTTATTCATTATGTTTTCCTTTTCCTTCTTTCTTTTGTTACTTTAAAAATATATTTTTGAATAGGTAATGACATGCACATGATTCAATATTCAAGAGGAACAAAAGGGAGTAGAGTGAAGAGTTTGCCTCCTCCTTGTATCCCCCCAGCTACCCAGTTTTCTTCCACAGAGTCATTCAGTATTATAAGGTTCTTATATTTCTTTCCAGAAATATTTTATTAACATAAAAGTAACTAAATACCAATGATGTTACCCTTTTACACGGTAGTCTACTATACACACTTTCTTGTACCTTGCCTTTTTTACTGAACGATATTACCTTAGAGTTCATTCCATATTGTCTATACTTTTAAAAATTGCTCAGAATTTATCATCACCCTAAATGACTCCAATCTCCCACTGGCCACAGCCTCTCCTTCACTTCCCCAATATGTACTTCCTAGCTTCATCATGATTTCTCACCTCCTATTTCGTTACTGGTCTGCCAATCTATTGGTCTTTTTTGATCTTTTCCTGTCTGCCCAGACAACATCATGTTTAATTACATTCAACTGCCTTGGTGCATTGACTCTTTGCAGCAGTTTTTTTTTTTTTCTACCTGATAAAACTCTAACCATGGATTGATTACTCCAAACATCCTTTTCCATATCTCACACCTGGGCTGCTGGGTGCTCTAGAGAAAATTCTACTAATGTGCAGCTGGGTGCCAGAACACATTTATGATAACTGATCTCACAGATCCCATGTGCCCAGAAGTTCATGTCCCTAATCAGCTCTTCAACTCATTGTCTCCAGTCATTCTTCCACCAGAATGATTTCTCTAACATACGACAATCCCATGAAGTCAATCCATCCCCGCCCATGTTACCACTGATCTGCTCTGTCTCTATAGATTAGTTTTGCCTGCTGAAAACTTCACAGAAATCAACTCATACAGAAGCTACTCTTTCAACTCTTTTTACTCAACATGTTTTTGAGGTATATACATGTTATTATGTATATCAGCATCCCTTTTAATTCTGAGTAATATTCTATGAACATACAGTATTTGTTGTTTTAAATCTGTTCACCGGTCCTTCACATCTGAGATAATTTCACCTTCTGTATTTTCTCTGTTTTTTTTTTTTTTTTTTTCCTGAAACTTGCTGGTTAGATGACGGACTCTTGGACTGATCCTCTAAGTATTTTATCCTTATGTTGTCTATATCTTTGACTTTGCCCCCTGCCCCACACTCAAGGAGATTCCTTAGAATTTATCTTCTGGTGTTTTATTTTTTTAATTTTTAAAAATTTATTTATTTATCTCTATCCCCAAGTTGAGGCTGAAACCTGACTCCAAGATCAAGAACCACATGCTTTTTTGATGGAGGCAGTCGAGTGCCCCTCTTTTGTTGTTTTAAATGACTTTTTTAGAGCAGTTAGGCTTACAACAAAATTGAAAAGGAGGTGTAGATATTTCCCAGATACCTTCCTCGCATTGTCAACATCACTTGCCAGAATGGTACCTCTTTTTTTTTAACCAAGGATGAACCTGCATGGACATGTCATAATCACCCAAATTTATAGTTTACAATAGGGTTTATTCTTGGTGTTGTACTTCTAATTCTATGGGTTTGGACAAATAATATAATGACATATATTCATTATCATACAGAATATTTTCACTGCCCTAAAAATCCTCTGTGCTCTGCCTATTCATCTCTCCAACCCTAGCAACCACTGATCTTTGATCTTTTTTATAGTTTTGCCTTTTCCAAAATGTGTATGGTTAGAGCTATATAATTATGTACTCTTCATTTTGGCTTCTTTCTCTTAGTAATATGCATTTGAAATTCCTTCATGTCTTTTCATGGCTTGATAGCTCATTTCTTTTTAGCACCGAATAATATTCCATTGTTTGGATGCACCACAAGTCATTTATCTATTTACCTACTGAAGGACATCTTGGTTACTTCCAAGTTTTGGCAATTATGAATAAAGCTGCTATAAACATTGTGTTCAGTTTTTTGTTTGGACATGTTTTCAACTCCTTTGGATAAATACTCAGCAGTGTGATTGCTGGATCATATAGTAAGAGCATATTTAGTTGTTGTTGTTGTTTTTAAGATTTTATTTATTTATTTGAGAGCAAGAACATGAGAAAGCACAAGCAGGGGGAGGGGGAGGGGCAAAGGGAGAGGCAGATACAGGTTCCCCACTGAGCAGGGAGCCTAAGGTGGGGCTCAATCTCAGGACTCTGAGATCATGACCTGAGCGGAAGGCAGACACTTAGCCGACTGAGCCACCCAGGCTCCCCCATATTTAGTTTTGTAAGAAACTACCAAACTGTCTTCCAAAGTAGCTATACTGGTTTGCATTCCCATCAGCAATGAATGAGAGTTCCTGTTGTTCCGTATTCTCACCAGCATTTGGTGGTGTCGGTGTTCTGGATTTGGGCCATTTTGTAGATGTGTAGTGATATCTCATTGTTGTTTTAATTCACATTTCACTGGTGACATATGGTGTGGAGCATCTTCTATGAGTTCTGGCAGATTGTATCTTTCAAGGAATTGGCCCATTTATAAGAGATCTGTGATGTTTTCTCTTTCATTTCTGATATTAGTAGTTTGTGTCCCCCCCCCCTTTTTTTTCTTAGTATGCATTGAAGCTTATCCATTTTATTGATCTTTTCAAAGAGTCATCTTTTGGTTTAATTTATTTACTCTACTGACTTTCTCTTTGGAATTTCATTGATTTCTGTTCTAATTCTTCTTATATATTTTTCTGCTTGCTTTGGATTTAATTCTTTTTCTAGTTTCCTAGGGTGGAAACTTAAGTTATTGATTTTAGCTCTTTCTTGTCTAATATGTGCATTCAGTGCTATAAATTTCCTTAAAGCACTGTTTTTGCTGCATCCCACAAATTTTAATAAGTTACATTTTCATTTTTTTTTAGTTCAAAATATTTCTCTTGAGATTTCTTCTCTGACCCATATGTTATATAGAAGTGTGTTGTTTAGGGGTACCTGGGTGGCTTAGTTGGTTGAGCATCCAACTCTTGATTGTGGCTAGGGTCATGATCTTAGGGTCATGAGATCGAGTCCCAAGTCAGGCTTCATGCTCAGCCAGAGTCTGCCTGAGATTCTCACTCTCCCTCTCTCTGTGTCCCTCATGTGTACACATGCGCATGCTCTCTCTCTCTCTAAAATAAATAAAATCTGAAAAAAAAAAAAGGTGTTGTTTATTCTCCATATATTTTGGGATTCTTTTATCTTTCTGTTTCTGGTTTAATACCATTGTGGTCTAAGAACAAACATTGTATGATTTTGTACTTCTAAATGTGTTATGCTATGGTGTTTTATGGTCCAGAATCTGCTCTAGCTTGATGAACTTTCATGTGAGACAAATGTGTATTCTATTGCTGAATAAAGTAGTCTAGAGGTATTGATTATATCCAATTTATCGATGGTGTTGTTGAATTCAACTATGTTTTTACTGATTTTCTGCCTGCTGAATCTGTCTATTCCTGAGGGAGGAGCGTATTGAAGTCTCTAATTATAATAGTAGTTTCATCTATTTCTCCTTAGAGTTCTATCAGTTTTTGCCTTCCTTAAGTTGATGCTCTGTTGTTAGTGCATACACATTAAGGATTGTTATGTCTTTTGGAGAACTGACCCCTTTGTCATTATATAATGCTCTCCTTTATCCCTGATAACTTTCATTACTTTGAAGTCTGTTTTGTCTGAACTTAATGTAGCTGCTCCCACTTTCTTTTGATTAGTATTAGTATGGTACATTTTTCTCCTTCCACTTACTTTTAATCTATATTTATCTATATTCAAAGTGGTTTTCCAGTAAACAATATACAGTTGTGTTGTGTTTTTAGATCCACTCTTACAAACACTGTTTTTTAATTAGTGCTTTTAGTTAGACCACTGACATTCAAAATGTGATTGTTGATATAGTTGGATTAATATCTAACATATTTATTATTGTTGCTGCCCTTTATCTTTATTCCTATTTTTGTCTTCTTGTCTTTTTCTACCTTTTTTTGGTTTTAGTTGAACATTTTATATGACTCCATTTTCTCCTCCTTATTATATCAGCTATTCTTTTTGTCATTTTTTGGTTTTGTTTTACTTGTTCTAGTAATTGCCCTAGAGTTTGCAATATATATTTACAACTAATCCAAATCCGTTTTCAAATAACACTATACCAACTCTATATTATTAGAAGTACAAGTACCTTATAATAATAAAATAATCCTAATTCCTTTCTCCCTGCCTTATATCTTTGCTTTTATTCATTTCACTTATATATAAGCAGACATAAGCATATATATACACATAAGTATACATAACTGAATACATTGTTGTTATTATTAGTTTGAACAAATTGTTATCTGTTAACTCAATTAAAAGTAAGAACAATAAAGGATTTCATTTTACCTTCATTTATTCCTTAGTTGATGCTTATCTACTTTATGTAGATCTGAGTTTCTAAACTGTATTATTTTCCTTCTCTCTAGAGAATTTCTTTTAACATTTATGATCAGGCAGGCCTACTGGCAAAAAAATCCTCCAATTTTTGTTTTTCTGAGAAAGTCTTTTTTTTGCCTTCACTTTTAAAGGATAAATTCTCAGGGAACAGAATTTTAGGCGGGTGGGGATTTTTTGTGTGTCCACTTTTTTTTTTTCCTTTTGAGAGAGAGAGAGAGAGAGAGAGCGTGAGTGAGCAGGGGAAGGATGGGGCAGAGGGAAAGAGAGAATCTAAGCCTGCTTCACACCCAGCATGGAGCTCAACGCTGGGTTCAGTCTTACAACCCTGATATCACAACCTGAGCAGAAATCAGGAGTTGGGAGCTCAACTGACTGAGCTACTCAGACACCCCAATTATCTCAACAGTTTAAATATTTCACTCCACCCTCTTCTTGCTTACATGGTTTCTGACAAGTCAGCTGTAATTCTTGTCTTCGTTCCTCTACTGGTAAGGTGTGCCCCACCCCACCTCCTTTTAGGATTTTAAAAAATCTTTAATTTTCTGTAATTTGAAAATGATAGGCCTATGTGGTTTTTTGGGGACAGGGTGGAGTATTTATCCTGCTTGGTATTCTCTGAGGTTTCTGGATCTGTGGCTGGTGTCTGATATCAATTTTGGGGGAAATTTCCGTCATTATTGTTTCAAATAGTTCTTTTGTTCATTTCTCAAGGAAAGGGTGTAGGTTTGGAGTCCTCAAGTGTGAATATACAGTGTGACAGATCTACTTTGTGCCTGGGATCCTGACTTTTAATTAATATGTGCCTTTGGGCAATAGTTTCCTTGTTTGTGAAAATGGTCACAACAATAATGTCCTCCTTGGGATTTGTGTGAGCACTAAATGAAATAATATATTTCAAGTTGCTACCTGGTACAATGCCTGGCTCATTGTAAGTCTGCCACCCCTCTACAAGAATTATTTTCTAATTTCTCAGTTTCCATCAAGTATCAGCCAGAAAACACTGTCTCTTTTTTTGGCTGTTCACTGCAATGTAAAAATATGGGGTAAGATGAAATGGAGAAAAAACTGCAAAATAAATAATTCCATTAGAAGATAATTTTGTCAAGATCACTGATACTGATCTGACACAGCCTTGGCACAGCTACAAACTACATACTATGTAATCAATACTGACTGATGAAAAGAAAGAGGAGGAAAAGTGACTAATGGCCCTCATCTCTGTGAATGCTATGTTAACTTAAATTTTGTCTTGGTTCTCTACAATGATTAAATTTACTCTGTGTTCTCTAGTTAGATTTCTTTCTCCATAAATTTCCAATTACCAAATTGTGATTGAAATCACTAGGTATTCTTTCTTGGCCAAATGCTTAGAACCAAGAAATGTATTACTGACTTATTAGACTGTATGCATTTTATTTAATATGTTTTATGTATTATTTTATTTTTATTTTTTTAGAGGGGGAGTGAAGGGCAGAGGGAGAGGGAGAGAATCTTAAGCACGCCTACACCCAGCATGGAGTCCAACATGGGGCTTAATCCCACACCCTGGATCATGACCTGAGCTGAAATCAAGAGTTGGAGGCTTAACTGATGAGCCACCCATGGACCCCAAAAGTCTGTATATCTTATTTGATTTCATTTTATTTTATGAGATGAAGAAAAATCATTTTGAGCTATCAGAATAAGAGGGAAGGAAAAAGCTGTTATTTTAATAAGACATTACTTCTTAATTAGCTTATTTTGAACAAAAGAATTGTTTCCAAGCATCGCTGTGGAATAGGCACCGTTGATGCCTATTTCATGATATGGGGGCCAAAGGAATATTCATTCAGAGAAGAAACCAAACACTATGTGATTCTTTGGGAGCAGCTAGCAATTTATCCCAATGACCAATGCAGTTAGCCCTAAAACATTCCCTTAAGCCTTCCAATGACTCATTTCCTGAGAAAGTGTTGATCTCAAATTCAGTATAGCTACAAAAGGCAAAGGAGGTCTCCAGAAGGCCAGTGGTTTGTAAATAATAATTTCTGATTATAAATGTTCCCAAATTTACCTGGAAAACACAAAGAAGGAAACACTACCCAATGGCCCCAAAAAACTGCACTATAAATATTTTTCTCTCCAGGATGTATGTGTTTGTATTTCCCTGCAATTATCCAGATATACATGTCGTCTACAAATTGGAGTTAATACTAAGCATTACATCATGATTTTAAAGATTAAATATCTGCCCAAAATATTATAAATTCTGCATGACATTTCATTATTGTGACAATAATATAACTTATTAATCAGACTCTATTATTGATAAATATGGGCAAGCTTATAAGATTCACAGGTGAAGTGTAAAAGTATAAATCCTTAAGTTATCTTTGACACTTGGGAATGCACAATTTACCTGACAAAGTTAAGGGCAAGTAGATTATAGTGGGAAAGAAAAAAAAATGGGGAGCAGAAATAGGAATTTGGGCACCTGAATACAGAGAATGAGGCTTAAGGCAACTGGCCCCATGTGCCTCATAGCCCCTTCTCCCATCATGCGTAATAGCTGGGTAAAATGGGTATCGAATATCAATTTGGAAGAGAAAAACATACCAGGGGAATGACAAGCAATCTGTGAAGGAATCTGGCAAGTGGCTTTGTGTGTGTGAGGAGAAACATTGATCTACACACATTACATAATATACAGACACAGCATATGCCTGGTAAGTGCGTATGAAGTCCTTTTAACAGTCTGGAACCCAAGCCTTTCCCTTAGTCTATTGCATCTTGGCATCATTTTTAGCTGTTGAATAGAGAAATCCTCAAAAGTCTTGGGGCCTAGGCCCCCTTATTCTCAAACTTGGCCGCTATCAACTGCTGGGGGGGGGGGGGCGGGTGGTGTCTTGTATGTTTATTTCGGCTCCGAGGTCCACACCACTGACGCTTTTGAGTCTGATGGTTAGAAGCAGCCGTACCAAGCGTTTGTAACATGAGTCCAGATGGAAGAATCTAGAGGGTGAACCGCGAGGAACTGCGAAGTGATGCCCAGCCCAAAGTCCTGTTTGCCGCCGGCGGACCAGGGACCCCGTCGTAGTCCCCCGTGGTCCCGCCAGGGGGCGCCAGGACCCCGTCGCGCACCCAGCTCTCCGGGACCAGCTGCGCGACCTGCAAACTCTAGGTGTGACAGGAAGGGAGCATGACCCCCGGGGGCGCGGCCCGCGGTAGGGGGCGCCTTCCTCAAACCCATCGGCGTTCGGGTTCCCTCGGGTATCACCCTCGAGTGAGAGATCTTGTTTTGTGTTTTGTTTTAAAAGCCTCCTCCGTCCGGGTACTGCTTGGAGGCGTAAATGAGAGACGGTGGGAGGGGTGGGAGGGGGAAATGGAGAAAAAAGGCGCTGGGGGACTGAATGCCTTCTTTAAATTACTGCTGACACCTCGGTTCCAGGCCCCTAAAATCTCAATCAACAATCCATTAGAACTCAACAGGAGCAAAACGAAATCCTCGTTTAAGTGTATTTATCCGATCTCCTTTCTCTCTTTCAAATGCAAAATCCATTTCAGCATATGCCCCCTTCTTTCTTGGGCCTTTCTCTCAAGACTGGCAGCCCATACCACTCTTGTAAATATGAAAGATGCTAATCATATGACATATCACGTCTCCGTCGGAGCCGGAATAAAGCCTTCAGATTTGGGATCATTGCCTCCAGACAACAGCTTCATCAGCCGGAAAGTTGGTTTTTTTCTCCTTTCCTTCAACTCTCAATCCCTTCTTTGTTTGGAGGAAAATGCAGCCGACTCGAGCCACCCAGGCCATATGGTTCACTCTGTATTTTCTTAGTTGAATTCTGTATTGTTTCTGTGACTTGCGAAGTTTTTTTGGAAGTGCGTATAAAGACATAGAAGAGCTACTTGTGCAGGGAGCGCTGCCCGGGCGCGCCGCGGCCGCCCCCTCCCGGCCTGGAGACCCGGCCGTCGCCGCTCAGAGCAGCGCGGTGTCAGCGGTGGCATTATCACACTGACGTGACCAACCACCGAGCCGGCCGCAGCTGTCTGGTTCGCTCGCCGGGCGTACCCCGCGTCTCGCACGGCGCCTGGCACACAGTAGGCGCTCAAGAACTATTTGGGGGAATGAAAGCATGAATAACATCAGCTATAAGGCTGGACCCCGAATGTGTTGGGTTCTTAAAATATACCATGGGTCTCTGAAAAACAAAACGTAGCCTCGCTCTCTCCTGACACTATTACCCTGTCTTACTGTCTACATAACACAAGGTCTCCTGACTTAAGTATTTTTTTTTTCTTTTTTACCTGCTAAGTTGAATGCAAGCTTTACGGTGTAGGAATCGCGTCTTGGGCGTCACATTGTTCCCAGAGGTTGATACAGTGCTTGGCACACATTGGGTGCTCCTTAAGTGTATTTTGAACGTAGGAGGGAGGGATGATTGCATGAGTGGTTTAAAGTGGGAAGCTGATACCCTATTCCCCAAAGATACGATTAAAGAAACTCCTAAAGATGCAAATCTATTTACCGCAATCTCACCCTTTTAATCTATATCAGCCACAATAAAGAATACGTTTCTTTCCAGAAGAGAATTCGGTGTTTGAGGGGTTTTGTTTTTTCTTTAGCGGGGAAAGGAGAGGGGGAAAAATCAGCTTTCAGATCTTTATCCATTGCTCTGAATAAGTTTTGTGTTTTCCAGGTTTGGTACTGTCCGTGCTGGGGAGCAGGCTGCCAAATTTCCTTTCTCTCAGTCTAACTCCTTATACAAACCCCAAAGGGCCCTTTCACCAAATCATTAAATTCTACAGAGGTGGTCAAGCTCGCACTGCTTTTCATGAAACGGAGAAAGAAAAGGGTCCTTGAAGTTTAGAAGATGCCCAAGGAAAACTCCTTGAATGACATCAAAAGAATGAGTTTCCATAGCTGTTGAAGCACGAGGGCCGTGTATCCGCACAAAGGGGGACCGGGGCACCGGGACGGGCCCAACGCTCTGTCCCAGGACAATTGGGTCACTGAAATAGGGAATTAATTACCATTGGAGAGTGGGCAGCCCATTCACCACTGGCTGAGTTTTATTAAACGCCAATATAAATAACAAAACAACTCTTGTGGCTGCACTATTCCTACACGCCAAAGGAAGGATTATGCTGGGGATTAACATCTTAAAGTCTATGAGACTTTCTGACTCAAGGCTCGGAGCTGGTAATCGTGTTTGTCTCCTGGTTCAGCGATTAGTGCTCTCTTTCTTGCACTTTCCCCTGGATAGCCAATGTCCCTTTTTGCAGGCACAGAGGGCTAGGGTGGGGGAACCTTCTTTCACTAGTGGGCCCCCAAGGCCCCCATTCACGCGCCGGCTGTTCTTTTCCCCTTACCTGAGGAAAACAATCAGAAAGCTGGCGGGGATTGGCAAAATCTTCTAACAGTGATTTCTTTCCTTCTGGGAAAGAAGATGGGCACTTGGGTCGCATCAGGGGTGAAGAGAAGCCTGCAGGGCGCTGCCTTTCCAGAGCCCGTAGAGAGAGGGTAGGGCCGGGGCGGAAGAAAGGGAGCCTCACAGCACTTGCTGGGCAGATTTCGCCACCACCAAGACTGCCTTGTGCGTCAAGATCGGTTTCCTGAATATTTGGTTTGAGACACCAAAGCACTTTGCGCGGGCTTGGGGCAAGGATCTCGGCAGCGGGGCTCCGGGGCAGGGGGACGATCTTCCTCGCCTGGCATCTCGTGTCGTGGATGTCTCCGCGGTACGCGCGCACCGAAGGGGGAAGGGCTGGCGCGGTGAAGCTCGCAACTCTCCCGAACTAGGCTGACGCGGAATCCTCCCCGGGCGCGATACGAGGGGAAAACCAGGGCAGACGGAGAATTCCGTGCAGGGGGTCCAGGATGAAGGTGGGGCGTGAGTTTGCATAGCTATTTCTCCGGGCTTCCTTGGCTCCCCGGAAGAGGACAGCCAAAAAATCCCAGCCCACCCTAGCTCCCAGCGCTTGTGAGCACAAATAACGAACTCTGGCTTTGCAAGGAGTCCTCGGCGGGGAAAGCTAATCTTTCCCAGTCCGGCTCCCCCGGCTCTGGAAACTGCGTTGGTAGCCCCCCAGGGAAAAACTAAGGATGTTCAGGATTGGCTAACTTGTACTCGCCATCTTTCCGCTCTTCTGAGAGCTCGCTCGGAGGGTCGGGACTCAGGGTACAAACCCCTCTTGGCAGGCATGTCATCCTGTCCTTTAAGCAGAGAGTCGACGCACCCTCTCCTTGCAAGCAGGGTGATTTACTGGGAACTGGGGGGCAGGCCCGCTGCGCAGGCAAACTTTTCCTCTTCCATTCTCTGGGAACAGCGCCCCCCCCGCCCCGCCCCGCCCCGCCGCGGCCTCGCTACCCCCCTCACCCCCATTCACCTGCCGCAGCAAGAGTTTGGGGAGGAGACCAATTGTCCTCTTTGGCCACTTGTGAGGTCGAAGTGTGGATGCGATGTAGCCTATGGCCCCACAGCAACACCTACCCTAAACTTTAGGGCTTTTGGGTCGCCTTAAAGTTCAAGCTTCTTAGAAGCAACAAAGACTTTCTAAAGATCTCCACCCTTTCACCCCTCCCCTTACTTCACTTTTCTCTGGCTACACGCATTCGACCCCCTTTCTTTCGAAGGCTTTAGGGATGAGTTTAAATCATTGTGCTCCCATTTCTTGATAACTGCCTGCTTTGAGCTTTTGTTCTCTTAAAGTAGGATTGCACACTGAAAGAGGGCTGAAGATGAACAGTTTGACCCTTCAGGACAGTTCACGCAGTGGACAGGAGCGGCCCTCGGTCACCATCCTCACTGATGCTATTCACGATCTCCCCTCCCCCTTCGCATAACATTTCAGCCTCGTTTCATCTGGACAATCTTTTAGACCACACAAGTGCCTCTTGAATTTATTTAAGTTAAAAGAGTGCTAGAAGAGTCCAGATAAGGATGTTCCGCGTTGGTAACGTCTTCGCAAATCTGAGTACAAATCGAAATTTCTTTCTTTCAGCAAAACCCAACAAAAGGTTGAACAAATAGAATTCTGCAACTGTGTGTGAATGGCCGGCTTCTGAATTTCACTAGCGTTGTTAGACTCTTCTTGGGGCTCTTTTCTTTTTTAAAAATAATATTCATAGTGGGAAATATTTCCAGAAGTGTTCTATTACTGAATGCTTCTCTCAAAAGCTATAACACAAACATACAACCAAAATTCTTAGAATTCCAAGATGATCTAAAGGACGATTTTTTGGAAACTCTTGTAGTTTGCACAGTAATCTAACATACACCACAGCATAGACCCCAAGAAGCCCTTATTTCAAAGATAAAATTTTGTAATGTCCATGATATCTTTATATTTACATGGATTAGAGGTTGGTTGATGTCAGTGTTTGAACATGTGTACAACCTTAAGTTTCTTGGCACAATTTTCCCTTTAGAAGGAAATTTCTGTAATCATAAATGTGAAATCTATCCTAACAATATTTTATTTTTACTAAATATCTGCATAGGACACACTTAAATATGCATTATTAACTTCTCGTAGACAGTATAGGAAGTTTGGATTTTGACAATAGAAAGCATGTACCCTTTTGGTGCATCATAAAAACATAAAATCGTGGGAGAACATAAAAACTGGGGGGTCATACACGCAAATGCTGTTAACAATCAACTAAAGAAATCCATTGTGTTTCACTCACACTAAGCACTAGACCCAGCTTGATCTCCGTGTCTGTTCAGTTATACAAGACTGGTCAGTCTTTCCTTTAAGCCTCTTCTTAACTGGTTTCTGATTCTGTTCTTCCCCCCCGGAATATCTTTTCATCAGATCAAACCAGCACTTCTAGCCAAACTAAAATATTAAAACAACTGTCCAAGAAGGTACCTTTCTACTGAAACTAAAATAAACCTTTCTTTGTTTTCTGTTACATTGGCATCCATGGCAGTCTTGAAGGCTTTCTTTTATGGGGACTGTGAAGAGTATCTACATGTTTGTTTGGGATCAGTGAGCATCACCTGGAAAATAATGCTAAGGTGTACATGCAACCACGTTAAGCACTTCTGGTAACTTTTACTACGGACACATCTTCTTTTTGATCCAACTCTTTCATGAAATTCTGATTCTGCAGGTTCATGATTTAGAACCAGAGACCCAAAGAAGTGCCAGAGAGGCAAATACTGTATGTTGGAGACTGAACGTGTCTCTCCCTTCTTGATAATTTTTTGCACTTCTCACAAATGAAATCAAGCTCCTCGGAAAACATGGAGGAGGTAACCTGGAGGAAATAATGCTTTTAAATTTAGGGAACTTGTTTTTCAAAAGGAGGGAGAGGCAAAACACAAATATGAGTGAGGAAAGTGAAAATCGTGGCAGTTTTAAAATCATTTTGAGACAGAAGGAAGTCTGGAGTTTGTAGAGCTGAGCTGGGCAAAAGTCTCTTTCGTAGGATTCTAATTTTCATTTTCTTTACTTTGTGCTTTCCAGTCCTGCTTACCCCTGCAGAAAATATCAAACAAATTAAAACCATGCCAAAACACTGGCAACCACTTTCATCATGCCCTTTTCTCAAATAAACTTGTTTCCAATTCCTACAGACTGAATGAGACAGAGACCCGCAGACAATTATCTTTTTCTTTCGCCACTTTTCAACGCCCAACATTCCAAATGTTCCTTGCTTAAACTTAATTTGCAAAAGGGATCTTAAGGCAGTCCTCTCCCATCGACCAGAGTCCAGATCCATCGCCACTACTCAAGCATAGTCTACTGCCCGGCCCAGCACACACTTCTGGGGACTATGCTTCTGTCTCTAAGAAAAGTCAGCCACGTCGACAGGAGGGTGGGCATGAGCGCAGGGAGGAGGAGAGAGGGAGGGCTGACAAGCAATGTAGAACAAGTTTCCTTCGAAGCCCAGTCACCGTCAGTTCTATTTTCCCGTTGAAAAGCCGGGAGTATGGGAAGGACGGGCCCCCTGTCCCTACAACGCCCCCCAGCGCGGAGCAGAGGTCACGGAAATGTCAGCGCGGCCCAGGCGCCCGCGGGAGCGCAGGTCGGCCGCTCCTCCCACTCCGCTCGCTGCCACAGTCGCGGGGAGTCACCTGGTTGTCTGGCCCTGCGGTAAACAGGGGTTAACCCCCCCCCCAAAAAAAAACCAAAACAAACAAAACCTGTGTCAGTTCCCGGAGACCCAGTTTGTCACAGGTAAAATGAGGAGAGTCCTTTCAGCTCTAACACGTGAGCGCTTTTCTCACGTCCTCTTAAAGCCCATCAACCGCTCCCACACTCGATCTCTCTCCTTCTACGAGACGCCCTCGATGAACCCGCCACCGTCCTCTTCCTTCACCCTCGCACTCTAGTCTCTCTGGAACCTACGTGCCCACCACTTGCCCACAACTCGCCACCCCTACTACATATTCCCCCCTTAACCAAATGACTGCGTTTTAAAAACCATTTCCTATTTGATACAGCTCCTAAGAGGCTTTGCCATGAGGCACCCGGCAGCACCAGAAGGTAGCTGCTTTCCCCGGCATTCTGACCCTCATTAACTAATTCCTCGGATCCCGAGGTCCGGGAGCTGAAAGGCTGGGCAGCGCCTGGTACTGCGCGAGAGCGCACGCCGGGGCGGGGGGTGCGGTCGCAAGGACGGGGGCGGGGGCGGCAGCCTGGGTCTCCCCAACGGCCCCCGGCGCCCCGGCCCCTAATGAGCCGCTGAAAGGGAGCCGGCTCCGGTGCGCGTGGCTCGCAGGCCTCCCGGAGTCCGGGGCGCCGTGATTGGCCAGCTGCGCCTCGCGACCTCCATTCATTAATAAATTAGCGGCACGCTCCAGCCGAGCGCGAGCCACCAATCACAATGGGCAGCGGCGGCGACAACAGCCGCAGCTTGAGCTGAAGCCACCACCGCGGCTTCAGCCGCTCCGACCACAGCCTCAAGCTCCAACAGGAGCTTTAGAACCATTTTATGCTGATTAGATAAAGGGGGAAAAGAGGCGGGGGCGATGGGAGGAGGAGGATGGATGGCAGGGCCGGGGAGGGGGGAAGTGGTTGAAGAAAGAGAAAGAAATGAATGATGATAATGCAATGAAAAGAATAAGCCGGGGGAGGGAAAAGCGGGGGAGAAGGGGGGTCGCCACAAGGGGAGGAGGAGGCGGCGGCCCGGGGTTGGGGGGGGAGCTGGGGGCCCCGGGGGCAGATCTGATTGTTTTCTTGGTGGTATATAAGGGGTTTTAAGGAGAGTCGTGTGCCAGACACGCAGCCACTGAACCACAAGCAGCTTCGCTTTAACTGGAGTGCCCGGGAGTCGCGTGCCAGGAGCCGCACTGCCGAGGACTGACTGACAGACAGACACGCACCACCACCACAACACACGAGATCCAGGCGGATCGCCGCGGCCACCGGGGATCTTGGCAAACTCGTCCGTCGGACCGGTCCCCCGTGGAGCCGCACCCGAGCCGCTGTTTTCAAGCGAGGAGGAGGACGCAGCGCTGCGCTCCCGGCGGCGCGGAGAATCGCTTCAGCACACGCCAAAGTACTAGCGACCCTGAGACTCATTTAGGGAGCAAACTACGTAAGTATCCTCCCTGGGGCTTCCAGCTTGCACGGGTGTTTCCGGCACCCGGTTCCACCACGTCCGAATGCCCTTTGCTCGCGTAGAATCTTTGTCCCGGGGGTCGCTGTCCCTTTCCGGACTTCTACACATCCCTGAGGTCGGCCCGCCGAGTGCGGGGGGGCCCGGTTGGCTGGCGGCGGGATCACAACGAGGGGCTTCTCAGGAGCTTGGAGAGCACTGGCGGGGTTTTCTCCCTAACTACGTTCTTCCTTGGCGCGGTTCCGAACCAGTCCGCGCGGGTGCGCGCAGGAGTACTTCCCACTGACACCGAGAACGTGCCTTGGACTCTGTATTTACAGCTCATTTGGTTCTTTCTCCCTCCCCGCTCTCTTCGGTAGGATGTTTGTTAAATCCGAAACCTTGGAGTTGAAGGAGGAAGAGGACGTGCTGGTGCTGCTCGGCTCGGCCTCCCCCGCCTCTGCCGCCCTCACCCCGTTGTCGTCCAGCGCCGACGAGGAGGAAGAGGAGGAGCTGGGCGCGTCGGGCGGGGCGCGCCGGCCGCGCGGGGCCGAGGTCGGGCCGGGTGGGCTCGGCGGCTCTCCGGCCGGAGCCGAGGGCTGCCGGCCCGCGCGGCTGCTGGGTCTGGTGCATGAGTGCAAGCGGCGCCCCTCCAGGGCGCGAGCCGTTTCCCGCGGCGCCAAGACGGCCGAGACGGTGCAGCGCATCAAGAAGACCCGTAGATTGAAGGCTAACAACCGTGAGCGCAACCGCATGCACAACCTCAATGCCGCGCTGGACGCGCTGCGCGAGGTCCTCCCCACGTTTCCCGAGGATGCCAAGCTCACCAAGATCGAGACCCTGCGCTTCGCCCACAATTACATCTGGGCGCTCACCGAGACCCTGCGCCTGGCGGACCATTGCGGGAGTGGCGGCGGAGGCCTGCCGGGGGCGCTCTTTTCCGAGACTGTGTTGCTGAGCCCGGGAGGCGCTAGCGCCTCCCTGAGTAGCAGCGGAGACAGCCCGTCGCCTGCCTCCACCTGGAGCTGCACCAACAGCCCAGCGCCGTCCTCTTCCGCGTCCTCCAACTCCACCTCCCCCTACAGCTGCACTTTATCTCCTGCCAGCCCGGCGGGTTCTGACATGGACTATTGGCAGCCCCCACCTCCCGACAAGCACCGCTACGCACCTCACCTCCCCATAGTCAGGGACTGTATCTAGAACTGCCCTCCTTGCTACCCGCTCCAGGCCTTAGTAGGTTCCCGTTCTTGTCCCTGACCAAGCCCTCCTCCCACCCCTCTCCCGTCTCCACTTCTATATGCCCCGGAAACTATCTCACTTTACGGGGCAGATGTAGGCATTCTGAATCCTGGGTTGTTTGCTGCATTCCTTGGCTAAGGGTTTCCTTCCTTCAGACGGTCTCTACTTTATTGATGGTGTGATGGAGCTTATTGTCAAAGAGGATGGTAGAATTTGGGGGGGGGGCGTTTCTACGGCTAGAAAGATGCTGGAAAGCGACGAAGGTGGCATGTCTAAAGAGTATGCAGAGCGGACTGACGCTCCTCCCCCTCTCTGTAACACCAGAGGGACTCGGAGCAGTTCGTGTGAATCTCCCAGGGGGAATGCAACTGGTTCCTCTGATCTCTTCACCTTTGCTTCTACATAGAGATGTTAATGTCGAGTAGAAACAAATGTATCTTAGCATCTGAATGATTTTACCGGTAATAATATTATCCACAGATTTGCAATGGCTGGCATCTGCTTTATTCCCATTGCTGTCTGAGGGCTGTGGGAATTTCACCTGTCAAACCAAACTTTCCCTCTCTGATGTGCACTTTGTTCTGTTTCCCAGATTCGTCACAATGCCTATTGTCCCGTTCTTCTCTTTCCTTTTTCTTCTCCATTTTGCCATCTGTCTCTTATGATTTATAAGGGGAAAAAAAGTTGTTTTGTTAGAGGGCCAGGTTAGAAGTCATTGTATAATTTGTAGGCTTTGTAATGATTGAATGCAAGCGTGGAAATTTAGGCTGAACTCTCTATCAAAAGGAAAAATGTGGAGGAAAAGGGAAAAATCGGGAGGGAGGATTGTTTCATGCATTATTTATCTCGACCTTTTAGGGGAGAAGGAACTCCCCCATTCTTTCAAGAGATTAAAAATAAATCAACAGACTGAAAACCTGAGCAGACACGGAGCATTATCAGGATCAGCCACACACGTGTTCCTTTCTATTTATTATAAAGAAAATTTTCATGGGAAAAGTATGTATTTTTTGTATATTTTACAGAGTTTATTCTAGTATGTATTTACACCTTGAACAAAAATTGTTCTTGTGATTAAACTATAAATAAAATATATAATTTTCATAATTTTTGTGTGCTGTATTCTAACTTTTCCCTGCTTTTGTGGTTTTTAGAAGAATGTGTTGTGCCTTTCTGAAATTCTCCCTGTAGCAGATTGAGATAGAGTAGTTGTATTTTTCATCAGTGTTTGTGTGTAGAATTTCACTGACATATAAAATCTAAGAGATCACAAGAAGCTGAGTCATATTTGAGACACTAATACTGACATCAGAGTTAACTGCATACAAACAAAACTTGATTTTTAAGAGTGAACAAGATCAGTAAAAAAAAAGGGGGGATAGAGTTGGAAGATAATTAAATCATGATAAGTTCCAAAGTTCAGAAACTTTGATGTAAAAAAAAAAAAATAGTGGAGCTGAAGTTTCTTGTTAGAATGTGTAGAAATGTGTTCTTACACTTAGAGTTTCAATTATCACCTGTAAATTGTAGGGACTTGTCAGTGATTTCCAAGGTCCCTTCCAACTCTAACATCTATGATGTATTTATAATTCATTATTGGAAGCTGATTTTGTATTAGCCATTTTAACAAACTTGTTGGTTTTAAAAGCAAACTCCTGGAGAATATATATTCAGAGTGAGCTGGGATAAAATTGTGTCTGTGGGAAATAGCTAAGCTTTCCATTTTTGTTAAAATAATCACATAGTCAAAACTTCTTCAGAGGGAAAGCAAAAGTGGTTTCCTAATCTCCCAAACACATAGCTCTACAACTTGTACTTCAATTTCCAAAGCAGAAATGAATAGCACCATGGGTCAAAGATGACCAAGTGAAGGTTGATCACATCCTAGGGTTAAGCCCCTTCCTTGGTGGAGAGTGTCCACTGGAGGACACAAGCTTAAAAAAAAAAAAAATCAGCTTAGCAAAGAAATATTGGTTGCTCATGCCTCCCTGCAGCCTCCCCCTCCGCCCCGCACCCCCATGAACTTCATATTTGCTTCTGGTTTGGGCTAAATCTTCCACTCCTCTGCCTTAAGCAATGATAATTTCTCCTGAGATAGCTATCTGAAACTACTCCTCTTCTTTATCCAAGTACAAAATATTAAGTGTTTAATATCTTAATAACCTTTTTTTTTTTTAATCAAAGGAAGAACCAAGCCAAGGGTTTGCTTTGTTTTGATTTCATAGCTGGATATAAAAGAGACTTGTTGGAAAACTCTTCTAATTTAAAGTTCTCGTTATTCCTAGCCTCTCTTGATGATGTGATATGAGGAGGCAATGCTATATCTTTAATATTCACATCTATGTTTCTAATATTTAAAAAGCTAAGCCAGGAAGTAAGACAATTTTAGTAGGGTAGAACGTCAGTTTTAATACCAAATAATTGTTCTAGTGATGATGCTTATGACGATATATGGTTCTTCTTTTGGAAATTTGTCAAAGAAACATGTCAAGGTACAGGTCCGTAAAGACAAACCCTCAGGGGGCCGTTAGGCTCCCAAGACTATGGGAAACCTCAATTGGTGGGGTGATCCCGTAAACGGGTTACCCTAATTGTTTAGTTGGAGAGGCATGGATGGCGAGACAGTCCAGTAAGCGCAGCTTTGAGTAAGCGCAGTACAGCCAACAACTGAGCCCTCTCTTTAGCTGAATGGAGCAGCCACCGGTACACAGGACCCGAGACACGTTTAGCAGGAGCTTGTGGGTCCCCACACACATCCGCAGCATGTCATACATGGGGGGAATTCCGTCTACCATTTGTAACCTATACTCAGGCTCTCCCTTCCTCCTGTAGAGCAGACCTTATTTTACACTAAATCGGTGCAATGATTTTTGATGGCGCCCAATCTCTTTTCGCGGTTACGGATGATCTTTCTGCCTCATTTCGCGTTGGATGTCGCGCAGCAGCTTCCACAGCCCGTGGGCTGAGGCCCAGCCGTCCTTTCCCCTCCTCTGTAAGAATGAGAATTACAGGGTTGAGGCCGCTGCTTCTGCAGTGGGGAGTAGAGTCGCTCTTGTATTTTTTCCATTTCCTCTCCACGTTGTGACCACGACAGGAGGAGCTCGGTCTGCACGGAGCAGGCTGGGGGGCGGCTGAGCAGCCATTCCCTCTCTGGCAGCTCTCTGGTGAAGAACGTTTCAAACGAGGCCAAGGAGACGTTCTTCCAATGATAGCCCCACACCGCCAGAGTTGCTAGATCTTTCCAGCGCCTGCGAGTGTGCTGCGCGTGTTTACCTAAGGGCTGAGAGGTGCGACCGTCGGTCCTGTCCTCTTTGGAAACTTCGCTTCGACGCCGTCAGGGTTCCCGCACTGGTTGATTTATTGGTTCTGAACTGCCCCAGGCCTTGTTACCGGACTAATTTTTCCTTCACCAGATTTTAAATAAATCCAGCTGAGGGCCAATAAGGAGGAAAAAAAAAAAAAAAAAAAAAAAAACAACAACAGAGAGACGGGCTGCTAACTGCTGGGCCCACCGCGGGACCCCGGCCCAGGCTCAGCGGAGGCGGGAGTGGGGAGCAGGGCTGAGGAGCCCGGAGTCCGGCCGCACCTGAGCAGGGGTCGGGTGGGCGCCCTCCCGGGCCGAGCCTTGCAGGCCGGGCTGAGACGAGGGCAGTAGGCGGCCTTGTCCCGCAGAGAGCGAGGTTCCAGTCGGTCCTTCCCTGAGTTTAGCCCGATTACGCATGAAGGACATCTGGGCCCAAGGCCCGCTGTAGCTGCGCACACCAGCCGGTCCAGGGGGCAGGGGCTCCTGGCTGCGGCGGGCCAGGCCTGCGGGAAAGGCTGGGAGCTGTGAGCCCCCCACCCGCCTCGCCCTCCGCTTGCAGTTCGCCGGGTGCACCCCCTGCATTGCACAGCCTTGGGCAGGTTGTGACTTCTGGGCACCGACACCTGGAACCCGTTAAAAGCGCCTCCTCCTCGTGCTCGGCCTCCCCCCATCCCCCGCGCCCCCTCAGCTCTAGGGCTCCCAGGCGAGCTTTGAATGTATTAATTAAATAAAGCAGGCAGCCCTTGAATCGAACCGATGCAGGGCGCTCCCGGGAGCGTGAAAGTCCCGGCCTCCGAATCCGCAAAAGAAAATGTGTGAAAAGAGAATTAGTGAAATTAGGTTAGACCAATAAAACGTGAGGGCTCTGGCACCCACCCCCCTTCCCGCTCCCCCAGCCTGGGGCTAGAAGGGCTATCTGGTCTGATCTATTGTTTCCCTCCCTGGCAGGGGGTTCATTGTGTGATAAATAATTCCCCTTCCATTTTATTCTTTAAAAAAAGGGGGGTATTTGCATAATCACTGCTTTGATGTGGCCAGAATTCGGAGGCTTGGTCTCCCCAAGTCTACTTTTGGTAGCGAAGCAACAAAGCTCGATCCAGATCTTTCACTTCGCTAACAGTGTGTGGGGCAAATTGTCGGAACGGCAGCGTTAAGCTCCTTTTTTAAAGGATCCATTTTAATGATGAAACCTAAGGAATGTCAAAAAATGGGGGGTGAAAACCGAGGGTTCTCACCCCCCTACTTCTCCCTCTCCTTTAGGGTTCATTGTTCTCGGCAGTTTTTTCCCAAAGCCCTTGGGGGTGTGTGTTGGGGGGATGCGCCTTCCTTAGGGCCGCCCCACGTGGCACGCAGTGGGCACCGGCAAGGTCTGCCCGGGTAGGGATGAGCGAGGACTGCAGGAGGGGTTCTCTTGCACCCCCCCACCCCACTTCCACGGTTTTCTTTTCTCAGTTTGGTTTATCCAGCCTGGATGAGCTCCTCTTACGGAGGACGCTGAAGTGAGTTTGCTCTTTAGTCCCCGAATCAAATCCGAGGGGGTCTCCTGGGAACGCAACTTGGGGGCAGTTTCAGATGGTCCCCGAGGGGAGAGAGGAGCAAAGAAATTCAGTCATCCGGAAAGCAGAACGGGAAAGCCAGTGCGGCCGAAGCTATTATTTCCCTTCAAGGTGGCGCGAGTAGGGAGGATGGAGTGGGAAAGGGTCCTGATGGTGTGTGCACTACAACAAATGACTCCCCCCACCACCCCGCCCCTTGGTGCCAGAGGGAGGGCGATGGGAGTGCTCCTGTCTGCCTTCGCTCGCACCCGCCTTCTCCAGCCGCTCAAAGCGCCAAGAGGGGAAAGTCAACTTGGATTATAGACTAGGAACACCCAGTGAAAGGCCCGGGCTCCCTGAGCACCCGGACAGGCGCCAGTTCTGCGCTCCAGCCTGGGTAGGTCTCACCTGCGGGGGAGACGCTCAGCCTCCTGGGATCTGAGCGCTGGAATCTCGCAGAGGTGGGGGTGGGGAATGCAGGCGGGAAAGTGGGATCCGCAGAGCTTTCCTCTCCCTCTTTAGACCCCGCCTCTCACCGAGCTGACTCCCCGCCATTTTTCAGGTGTTCTACAAGCTTTTGGACGCAGAGCTTCACTGGTGGTTAGCTCATCATCAATTCTCTTTTTACTTATTTTTCCCTTTTACTTTTCAAGACTGTAACTGTGTAAGCATTAGGATTTCATGTCAAGATTCTCATGAAACAAAAATCATATTACTTAAGAACGAAAAGGACTTAGGATCTAAGTAAGGTTCCTCCCCAAAGAAGCATACTTTTAATTTTGATTGGACTTTGGGGAGAGTGCTTTAGATTCAAGTTCGATGGTAGCCTCTGCAGACAGTAGTGTACATTGAATTCCAGGGATGTAGGAAATCAAGATACAAAAAGTTAAATTTATTTCAAGGACCCATCTCCGAGGGAGGCCGTTTGGACTGTAACCCGGGTTTCAAAAATTCAGAAACGAGTGTATTTCTTCTCTGATCATGTTGAATTGCAGAGCAGGTGGGTCACCAACGTCTTTCTTCATCTCTCCTTTCTTTCTGATGATTCCATCATCACCTTTTCTTCTTTCTCTTCACTCCAGTGCCTGGAGACATACCTGGAGATGTCCAACCCTGGAGCAAAGAATCAAAACTCACCTATTTTATTTGATCTAGAAACAATGAAGTGAAAGTGCTGGAGTCCATGTAAAATGAAAACTGGAACCTTCAACAGAAGCAGAGAGGACTCAGGCTGGTTTCCATGGCAGCAGCTTGCAATAAAGCCTAATTCCTTGTGACAAAGAGGTCATCTTCCTTTTCAAACGTGTTTATGATCCCTTTGTGCATTGTATTTTGGCATAAAAGCTTCTCCGCATGGTCAGGGCTCTGCGGGCAGCTCTATGACTCTCAAGGGGGTTTATTGCCTCCTTGGTCTAAGAAAAGCAGAAAGAAACCCAACTAGTGCCAGTGTGACAAAAGAGTAACCCCACAGGCTTGCTGTTGTTTTCTCTCTGTAATACATAAATCTTGGTATGCACTGAATAATTAAAAATGAGAGATTCTGGGTATAACTTGAATTTGATTTTGTGTTTTTAAACCTTTATATCTACTGAAGCACCACATCCAAACAAATACAAGAAAACTCATCGAGTGTGAGGATATGGTTCATTTTTTTCTTGACTTGCTTTCCAGATAAGAAATCAGAAATTTCGTAAGAAATAAATTTCAGAAAAGAAATAAAATGCTGTTAAAACCTTGAACATACCTTTGAAACTATGTGGAGGAAAGTCTAGCCATAACTTTAGATAAGTATGGTATTAATGCATTCGTACTTCTTTTCATATCACAGTGCCTAGAACATGATCAAAGAAATTTTTTTTTTAAAAATCAAACTAATTTTATTTTCTTTAACTCTCAAACTGCCATGGCAGGAACTTGGAAATAGACAAGGAGGAAGACGTGATTTTGCTGGTGGAGCAGTAAAGCATCCTGATGCCCTGAGTTCAAACCTAGTGTTTCTCTTGAGTTGGAAGAAAATGAGTCACCATGTCCAATGCAGTGGGTATGTGCACAGGCAAGCTTTTACTGAGCTCTTGTTGGCATTTGCAAAAGAAGTTCCTATACTTTTCAGGGGAACTGAAGAGTCCATCCGACAATGTCTTCAGTCTGGGAAGTTCAGAAAGAGTTCAGTGAAAAATGAGGTGGTTTTTGTTTTTGCTTTTTTTTTTGTGATCAAATAATTTTAAAAGGGCTTCAGTTCTACTTGAGTAAAACTGTTCTAGAAATGTAGATTATTCTGCTCTCCTATACTGGGTAGAGATTTCTAGACTTCCTAGAGCTTTTTCAAAGCCAAAGTCTTCTGAACAATAGCAGATGAAACTGACCTGATGAAGGCCCCAGCCAGTGGTTCCCTCCACACCTTCACATTGTTCTGAATCTCTTGGACACTCATGTCTTCCATAATAACACGTGTAAGATGATAATGATGATAAGACATTACAAAACAGACTGGAGCAAACCTCTAGGGTGGCACCTGCTGGTTATAGCTCTCCAGGTAATTGCTGCTTCTGTATCTTTCTACCTAAAAGAGACCAGAATTCAATTTTCTTCAAGGGCTCCCTTTTTCTACCCCTACAAATTAAGAGATATTATAAGACCCCTTGTAGGGGACTAGAAGGAAATTGTTCATAAACATTAGGCTTCTCAACTTTTTGGTATTCACAATACCGTTTTGAACTTTAGATTTTTTTTTTTTTTTTTTTTTAAGATTTTATTTACTTACTTGTCAGAGAGAGAGAGAGAGAGCAAGCACAGGCAGAGGGAGAAGCAGGCTCCCTGCCGAGCAAGGAGCCTGATGCGGGACTGGATCCCAGGACACTGGGATCACGACCCAAGCAGAAGGCAGCTGCTTAACTGACTGAGGCACCCAGGCATCCTAGAATTTTTTTTTTTAAATTTTAGAAATTTGGGTAGTATGTTTGAAGGGATTAGGAGTCTCAAAGCAACATTAAACAAGGCAGCTATGGATTATTCCACAGAGAATCCTCACTGCTTCTCACAGAAACTGTAACATTCCCAGCTGCACCCTTCAGCACTGTATCATTGTTTGAGGAGAAGTATTTTTGTCCTGACAGTGCCTCCGGCGTACACTGGCCACTATTCCTGCCTGTTCCAAGAAACACAGTTTCAGTGGTACTATCTTCACACTACTCTGCAACTCTTATTTAAAACCTGTCATTTCATTTCCTTCCATCTGACAAAACACTGCTGCCAGACATCGTGGAGGATGTGCCTAGTCTCCACCAATAACTGATGTCCAAGCCCTACTGTTAACTGATGGTCTAGCCCTACTGGGCATGCTCAGGCCCTTTACAGCTGGCTGCCCCACCCTCCACCCTTGCCATCTCTATCTTCCTCTTCTTTTGAGATGGTGAGGACAAAATATTAAAGCTGGTTGGGCTTTTGAGTGACCACATAAAGAACAGTGGTCCTCAAGAGTCACCTGAAGTCACAGTGGGTGTTGAGTGAACGAGGAAAACTTGTGAGTTAAAAGCCACTAGGAGAGGCTTCTGGATGGCTCAGTTGGGCTCTGACTCTTGATTTCAGCTCAGAGCTCTGATGGAGCCCCATCGTGGTCTCCATGCTGGGCAGGGAGCCTGCTTTAGGATCTCTCCCTCCCTCTGCTTCTCCCTCCCCCTGCATAGTACTCTCTCTCTCTCTCAAATAAATATACATTAAAAATAAATAGATAGATAGATAGATAAATAAATAAATGCCACCAGGACTTGGTGGTTATTATTGTATTATAACAGCCCACTCTGATTAAAATGAGTGTGTGTTTATTTGAGACCTGTATAATTTATTTGTAGCAAGAAAAATGCTTTTAGCTGACTAAAATTTGGTGGCTTATCTCTGAAAAATTTGAAGATTCTCCTTTTTTATTTTAAAGATTTTTTTAAAAAAGGATTTTATTTATTTGACAGAGAGAGAGACAGCGAGAGAGGGAAGTGGGGGAAGTGGGAGAGGGAGAAGCAGGCTTCCCGCTGAGCAGGGAGCCCAATGCGGGGCTTGATCCCAGGACCCTGGGATCATGACCTGAGCCAAGGCACCTACTTAACAACAGAGTCACACAGGCGCCCCTATTTTAAAGATTGTATTTATTTATTTGAGAGAGAGAGAGAGAGAGAGCACAAGCAGGAGGAGCTGCAGAGGGAGAGGGAGAAGCAGACTTCCCACCAAGCAAGGACCTGATCAGGTCCAGGACCCTGAGATTATGACTTGAGCTGAAAGCAGACGCTTAACCTGCTGAGCCACCCAGGCACCCTGAAGATTCTCTTATAAAAACCATTTTAATTTTAATTTTGGGTCATGCAGAAAAGGTTTCATTCCTTGGACTCTGCAGCCTAAAAGTGATTTTTAAGATCACCTTAACCATTTTGTAAGTGTACAGTCTAATAGTTTCATGTATATTCACATGGTTGTGCAAGTACCCTCCAGAACTTCTCATTTTGCAAAACTGAAACTCTGTAGCCAATAAATAACAACTTCCCATTCTCCTTACTCTGACAACCACTATTCTTTCTCTTTCCATGAATTTGACTACTCGACATACCTGTATAATAAAAGCTGTTTTCATTTTTGAAGCATGTGTTGTCTCCGACCCCACTTTTCTCTATCTCATTTTAATAAACTTTAATTTTATTTCTCCACACTGCTGATGTAAAAGTGAACATTGTATAAAGTTCTATCATTTACCACACCTGCATTTTCTGCTACGTTGTGGGAAATAATTAATGATATGGAGCTGTACTCTCCTTTGTATAATGTTGGCTGATTGAGGGCAATTTTACAAGAGGGTACCCATTAACGGGGTAACTGACCCTCTTGAATGAAGCCACCTATTCTTGAGAAAGCCCTGAAGGTGATTATATTTTTGTCTCATTCTATCCAGAATGTGATTCAGGTGGTTTGATAAGGTCTGGAGGTTCCTTTGAGGAGTAGAGTGATTCCTGGGACACTATGGATAAAACTTACTGTGATAACGTCTTTTGATCCTATTGTACCCAACCCTATAAGGGGACACATGGTTAAACAAACATGTTTAACTGAAGTACTGTAATTAACTTATTAACTCAGAGTATATGTGATGAGGCTTTTCCATTTTGGAGAAGCCAGAGCTCTGGATTGAGTCAAGAGGCTGAATTCCTGGTGAGAGTTCTTTTTCTGTTACTGAGTGACTACATGACCATGATTAAGTCCCTTAGCCTGATTTTCCTGTGGTAAGAGAGGGTATGTCCAAAGCCTCTTCTTTTTTTTTCAAAGATCATATAAGATACAATAGATTTGCTTTTAGAAACACTTTTGGACACACCCTAACAGTTTTATCTTGATATGTTTTTAGAAAGATTTACTTTAAAAAGAGCCAGATTGATTTCCAAAAATAGATGGGGGAACCAAATTTTAAGATGCCTTTAATAAATGTGTCTTTGAAAATGGAAACTAGAGGCTTGAGGAAGACAACTGAGAAGTCCCTCAAGCTGGGCTAGTATTTAACATCGATGCATAAGACTTGCCACGCACCTTGAGTCCGATCTTGTGTTTCATTCAGCACTTGCACTGAACAGAAGCCAGTCGTTTTAGGTGGGGGAGAAAAGCAAACCTTTCAAAAAAGATTGCTGTCTTTTAAGCTGCTTCCAGGCAGAGGACGACTATTTCTTTTATTCAGAAACTCATATTCCTTCATCTGCCTTCTTTATTTCTCATCTTTAAAGGCATCTCTTGATTTGGCCATCATGGATCTATAAACACATCCCACAAGTAATTTAAAATTGTTCTTCTTGGGGCAAAAACAGATTAAGTCTCAGGTCCCGATGAATAGCTCTGTTCTCGCCATTTTAATAAAGAAGAGTTGGACCAGGGCTGATGGCATATTTACCTTCATGAGCTAAGAAAAAAAAAGGGAGGGGGGAGAGAAAAAGAAAAAAAAGTTAATTACTGCTCCGAGCAAGTTAGTCTGGCTGTCCTGAGCTGTCTTTTATTAGTTGTCCCCTTCATTAATTTCCCTCACTGGATTTGCTGCTAATAGCTGCTTGGTCCCAGTCAGCTCAAAGCCGCATCTGTGCCATTGAGCAGAAAAGTAGGAGCCTGGCCAAAAGGGGGTAGAGATGGGGTGAGGGAGACGCTATTTACAAATCAACTCTTATTAACATGATGGTCTGGTTTGCTGAAGAGGGGAGAAGGCAGGCCTCAGAGGAGAGGGAGTGGAACCTGAAGGAGCCAGCCTCAAGCCTGGCAGCTGGGATTTTTACTTCCCTCCTGTGAGCTAGCGTTCACCTAGCACCAACTTACCCATCCTGACTTTTCTTACACTTATCACCAACAAGTAATGTATTTTGTGTTTTGCTTACATTGTCTTCCTTCATTAGAATGCAAGCTCCAGGAGGACAAGTGTGTGTGTGTGTGTGTGTGTGTGTGTGTGTGTGCGCGCGCGCGCATGCTTTGTTCAGTGTTATCTCCATTACCTGTAACACTGCCTCCCGCACAGTAGGAGCTCAATAAATATTTGTCATGCTAATGCTGATGAAGTCATTTTTTATAGACAAAGAACAGTCAGTTCTAAATCTCTTATTTACATGCATACTCAATGAAGACACATCTCGGTGTCCCTCTTTCTTTTTCTTTGATAAGAAGAAAGAAGTTTTTCTCAAATGTTAACCTTTCCCCCAACTTCTGTCATAGATGTGGTCATAAATGGATCTGCCTAAATAAAAATTTTTCTTCCTCATACAGTAGTTCATCTTTTCAAGCTGCATCTAGGATCTTCCAGAGCTGAGAAAAGCATGCTTGCAACTATACTGTGAAGTATTGTGGATGTGGTGCAAGTTAGGGGGTGAGAATATATTCTTTTTTTTTTAAAAAATTATTTATTTATTTGAGAGAAAGAGAGAGCATGAGCAAGGGCAGAGAGAGAGAGGGAGAAGCAGTCACCCTTGCTAAGCAAGGAGCCCGATGTGGAGCTCAGTCCCAGGACACTGGGATCATGACCTGAGTGGAAGGCAGACACCCAACACAGTGAGCCACCCAGGTGTCCCCCCCCAAAACTAAACTGAGTCTGTTGCAGCCAGTTTGGCACTAGTCTGGGATGGGCATTCAGGAACCGAGGAGTAAGACAATGAATACAAATATGAAGGATTATTTCCAGATGGCCTTGGTTAAGCTACGTGCATATAATTTGGGAGGGTTCTTTGGCAAGAGGCTTGAATTAGCTATGGTCATGCTTCCCATGTACATTATTCCCGGGAAAGTCTGCCTTAAGCAAAACTGGGAAGAGGTAAATTGTCCATAATATTTTAGTAGATGAAAATGTCAAGTTGTAGAATATTATGTATGGAATCATCCAATTTTTTTTTTTAATGGAGAACTTTTTTTATTCACATGTGTTCCACAGCCTTCCAGCTAAGAGTACATCAGGGCTAGGCAAATGGCATAAAAATATAGCCCAGGAGCCCTGGCCATCCAGAAAAACAGAACAGTTTCTAAATCTCCTTATGCTCCCCAGTTAAGGGAGACCACTTGAACACACCAGGCACTTGGCATTTGAGGATTTAGCCTTCACAGTTCCATCATCTGGGAATGAGTCCAAGGGTTCAAGACGTTTTTGAAACCTAAGTGCTATGAGCCTGGAGTGTGGACAAGTCGCCGAGCTGATGAAAAACAGACCCACTGTCAACACAGCCTTGTTATCTTCTACCTGTCTCCACAGGTCGGGAGACTACTTGGAACTATAACCACACATCTGAAAAGTCACAAAGGACCAGATGATGTACTGCCCATGAATGTCAACGGGAACCGGAAATCAACTGGTTCCATACACAGACAAGTTTGTTTCAGGAAAAGGGACCAAAGCACATAAGTAGAGGATGAGAACCTTTTCAGATGATAACCATACCCTCACGATAATATACCCTCTATGTGGATCTACCTATTATGGTCACAAACACCCTGACTCTACATCAAGCATACACAAAAAGGACATGACATACACCTTAGCAAAGGGAAGGCACACAAGTTGAGTAGGTGACTAGAAAGCAATGAGGGAGAACTAAACTTAAAAAAAAAATTCCAAGTTACCTTCAGCAGTAATGTGTTTCCAGAACAAGAAAATGTTTTTAATGACATTTAATGACATTCTGTACCCCTTCTTTACCAACTGCAAGCTATCACACCCCTTTCCAAAACTTTCCAAAACTGTACCACACAGGTACACATTCACATCCTGTGCTTTGGATCTGCCCCTCAGGCCGTTTTAGCCAGCCATTTCTCCAGGTCCTGGATATCGGTGGAGTCAGCGTCCCCTCTTCATACCCTTGGCACTGAACTTCAGGAACTCTGCTTGAGGGGCAACTGTGAGAACTGTAATTCTTTGCCTTTCCTTCGCAGCTGAGCGGGAGAGGGCAGGTAGGTCAGGGTGGGGTGGGATGGGGTGTGGCCGTGCTGGAACTGTCCAGTGTGCTGAGGACCGCGGAACAAGTGGCTAGAGTTCTTTCTCAAGCTGCTGCAGAATTAACTTTGTGGATTGTAATGCCTTGCTCAATGCAGGCATGGAGTCATCCAATCTAAATTAAAATATCAACATGTTTTTATCTATACCCACTTGTTCTTACAAACATGGAAAACCATATGAAGGAACATGCACCAAATAATAACGGTAGCCGTAGAGGAATGGGATTGGATTGGTGGAGTAAGGGAGGCCCTTTTCCTTCGTACTATATATAACAGGGTATAAAATTTTCTAAGTTTGTATCACCCAGGTAATTAAAAATAACCAATTAACACATGAAATATGGTCAAGACAAGCCTCCTAAAGTTCTGTCAGGGTGTATATTTGGCACTTGCCAGTTTGGGATATGACTCCTTTCTTTAAATTGGGCTTTACTTTGCTTTAACAATAAACAAAGGGGTAGCAATTTCAGGACACCAAGGGATCTGGAGACCATCATGGGGTAAATTGCTGTCCTTTTATTTCCTGCCTCTCAGTAGGTTAATCCAATCAGTTTCAGCTCCTTCCTTGGGAAATTTCTTTCTTTCTTATCTATCTAAGCAAATCTAGACTCTCCAATTGGGTTTGCCCTTAACCTGGCATCTGCTTCAAAGTCACCTTAAAGTCATCTTAATGCTTCTGCTCAGGCAAATAAGATTGACAATGGAAATATCTAATCCTCACTTCATTTCCTTGTTTGAGTCAAGGTGACGCTTGGTTCTTTTTTGGTAGCAACATTAAATAGTAAGCTGGTATAATTTCTGGAGAAAAATTACCCAAAGGAACTTGACAAACATTCTATTCTATTTGTTGTTGTGTTGTAAAGTTTTTTTTTTCTTTCTGAGAAAGATGCACAGTGATCATGGTGTGACTTAAGTGAAAATAGTTTACAGGGTGCCTGGGTGGCTCAGTGGGTTAAAGCCTCTGTCTTCAGTGCAGGGCATGATCTCAGGGTCCTGGGATCCAGTCCCACATCGGGCTCTCAGCTCAGCAGGGAGCCTGCTTCCCTCTCCCTCTCTCTCTGCCTGCCTCTCTGCCTGCTTGTGATCTCTGTCAAATAAATAAATAAAGCCTTTAAAAAAATACCTTCTTTAAACAAATATTTTATTTATTTATTTGAGAGAGAGAGAGATGGAGAGAACAAAAACAGCAGGATGGGCAGAGGGAGAAGCAGACTCTTACAAACAGGGAGCCCAATGCGGGGCTTGATCCCAGGACTCCAAGATCGGACCTGAGCCAAAGGCGGACACTTAGACTGAGCCACCAAGGCACCCCTATTTCATTTCTTTAAAGATTTATTTTTTTGAGAGAGAAGGAGGACGTGCACACGAGTGGGAAGAAGGCAGAGCTGAGTGTGGAGCCCCGTGCAGAGCTCTATCTCACGACGCTGAGATCATGACCTGAGCTTAAAGTACGAGAGTCGGTTGCTTAATAGCCTGAGCCACCCAGGTGCCCCTGTTATATTATTATTATTATTATTATTTTTGCAAAGAAGGAAAAAGTCTGTAAATATACTTTGAGTATTAAGGGGACTTTAGGCCTATGGAAGGTAATTTGACCAAAGATCTCCCAGGAGAAGGTGACCACGTATTCAAAACTTCTGGTGTGCTTAAGGTTCCTGATCAGTTGATGATTTGAAAATAAAGCAGGAGCATGTGTCGGAAGAAGGTTCTAACAATGGTCTTTTGCTGGGGCAACGGGTAGAGGGGAGAGTGAGAATTCCTACAAGCTGAAAAAAGTTCTATCTCTCAAAATATTCAAGGTCTAACAAAAGACTTTCTTGCCTATACTATACTAATGGTTAACGGTTTGATGATCAAAAGGAGTATATTGAAAGAAAAAGCACAGCATTTGTAAAGAAAGGGTTTGGGTTTGAGCTCTCTGTGTAATTTTGAGTAAGTTCTTTAGCTTTCCTGAACTCTTAGTTCCACACCTGTAAACTATATTTCCAATCACAGGATATTTAGACTATTTCCAGTTTTTCTTTAGTTTGCACATTGCTGTAGTGAATAAGAGCCTTGTAACTAAACTATGTGGGGGCATTAATTTTCTTAAAGTGGAAGAGTGCACAGGAATAAGACATCATGTGTCTTTTTATTCATGTTGACATATCCTCCCAATATATCATTAGATTTAAAGGAGCAGTTTACAATAATGTGTGTAAAATTATCACATAATAGGTAAAATAACAGCTATGTTTCATCATGAACGTACCCCATGTGAAGGCAGTTGCCAAGTTTTTACATGAATTATTGTGTAAAAACCTCACAATAACCCTTTACTGTAGGCACTATTATTATTTTTGTTTTATAGACAAAGACATTCAAACTTTAAATATTAATAGTAATCTCTTTGGATTATGAATGTTTTAAAAATTTATAACTTTCGTTTATTTGATATTTTCTATTTTTCAACATTGAACACATATTACTTTTTTATTTTGGTAAAATATAACATAAAATCTACCATTTTAAAAAAAGATTTTATTTATTTAATTGCGAGAGAGACAGTGAGAGAGAGCATGAGAGGGGAGAAGGTCAGAGGGAGAAGCAGACTCCCCATGAGTTGGGAGCCCAATGTGGGACTTGATCCCGGGACTCCAGGATCATGACCTGAGCCAAAGGCAGTTGCTTAACCAACTGAGCCACCCAGGCGCCCCCAAACCTACCATTTTAACCACTTTCAAGGACAACTAGCAGCATTAAATACCCTCACAATATTGTGCAACCATCCCCACTATCCACTTCCAGAACTTGTTCGTCATCCCAAACAGAAATTCAGTACCCATTAAACACAGTTAAATTCCCACTCTTTTAAATCTTTAAAACAAAACCAGAAAGACATAATCTCTATTTCCTTAGCGGCTGATGGCGGAGGTACTTTGTACCAGATGAACCATACCAGAACATGGCAACTTTCCTCTTAGTGTCAGGTCTCTAACCTGTTAAAGAAATTGAATGTACATCTTACAAACTACCCACAAAAACAAACAAAAACAAAACAAAACAAAACAAAATTCCAGACGCAGTTAGTTTTTACCCATGAGTTTTTCCAAACATTTAAGGAAGAAATAACACCAAGTCCACACAAATGTATCCAGAAAATAAAAGAGACTGGAATACTTCTCAACACATTCTATGAGACAAAGATTGCCCTGATAAAAAACCAGGCAAAGACATTATAATAAAAGAAATTTATTTTATTAGATAGCTAGTTTTTATAGCTTAGTTTATTAAGTATTAACTTATTTTGTTTATTAGATAAATAATTAAGGGGGTGCCTTGGTGGCTCAGTCATTAAGCATCTGCCTGCTGCTCAGGTCATGATCCCAGGGTCCTGGGATTGAGCCCCGCATCCAGCTCCCTGCTCCGCAGGAAGCCTACTTCTCCCTCTCCCACTTCCCCCTGCTTGTGTTCCCTGTCTCGCTGAGTCTCTGTCAAATAATAAAACAAAAATCTTAAAAAAAAAACCAACAAAACGCCTCAAATTTTAGTAAATTGAATCTAACAATATATATAAAAAATACATCAGGATCAAGTAAGGTTTATCCCAAGGGTGCAAAGTTGGCTCAACTTTTGAGTATTCACCAATGTAATTCACCATATTAAGAAACTAAAAAGGAAATTCATATGACTAATATTTGCAGAAAAACTTTTGACAAAATTCAACATTAATTCATCAGAAATGTTCCCACAAAACTAGGAATAGAAAGACATTATGTTGGCAACCCAATAAAGGACCTCAACAAAAAACCTACAGTTATTATAGTTAGTGATAAAAGGCTGTATGTTTTCCTTTTAAGATTGGGAACAAAGCAGGGATGCTTACTCTCATCACTTCTATTTAATATTGTACTGGCGTTCCTAGTCAGTGCTAATGGTTAGAAGTAGAAATTCAAGGCATAAAGATTAGAAAGGAAGAAGTAAAATACCACTAATCACTGTTGACAAGATTACCTATTTACAAAAAAGCTACTAGAACCGAGAGAATTGAGTATGACCAGAGGAGATAGGAACATTCTACAGAAGTCAATTATATATCTTTTTAAATCTATTTTTATTTTATATACTTTTAGTGATCTCTACACCAAATGTGGGGCTCGAACTCACATCCTAAGATCAAGAGTTTCGTGGTTCACAGACTGAGCAAGCCACTCTCTTTCTCTCTTTTTGAGATGAGAACACTTAAGAATTACTCTTAGTAAATTTTAAATATACATATTGTACTATTAACTATAGTCACTATGTTGTACAGTAGATCTTCAGAACCTACTCATCTTATAACTTGTACCCTTTTGTCAACATTTCCCCACTTCTCCTACCCCTTAAGCTCCTGGCATCCACCATTCTACAGTCTGTTTTTATGAAATTAACCTTTTTTTTTTTTTTTTAAGATTCCACATGTAAGTGATCACTGTACAACATTTGTCTTTGTCTGGTTTATTTTAGTTAGTGTAATTCCTCCAGTTTCATTTATGTTGTCCCAAATGGCAGGATTTCCTTGAATAATATTGCATTTTATGTCTCAGATCTTCTTTATCCATTCACCAGTAGACGGACATTTAGGTTTTTGCCATATCTTCACTATTGTGAATAATGCTGCATGGACAAGGGAGTGCAGATATCTTTTTGAGATACTGGTTTCATTTCCTTTGGATATATACCCAGACGTGGGGTTGCTTGATCATATAGCAATTCCATTTTAAATTTTTTTGAAGAGCTTCCATACTTCTTTGTAATGGCTGCACCAATATACAATTCTACCAACAGCGTACAAGGGTTTCCTTTTCTTCACATCCCCACCAACACTTGGCATCTCTTGCCTTTTTGATCCTAGCCATACTAAGTGGTATGAAATGATATTTTGGTTTGATTTGCATTTCTCTGATGATTAGTAATGTTGAGCATCTTTTCATATACCCATTGGCCATTTGTATAACTTCTTTGGAGAAATGTCTAGTCGATTCTTCTGCTCATTTAAAAATAACATTTATTTTTTTTTACTTTTTTGTTTGTTTGTTGTTTTTGTTATTGAGTTGTATGAGTCCCTTATATATTTTGGATATTAACCTTTTATTGGATATATGGTTGGCAAATATTTTCTCCCATTCACTAGGTTGCCTTTTCTTTTTTTTTTTCTTAAATATTTTATTTATTTATTTGACAGAGAAAGCAAGAGAGCACAAGCAGGCAGAACAGCAGAGGGAGAGGGAGAAGCAGGCTCCCCACTGAGCAGGGAGCCCAATGTGGGGCTTGATCCCAGGACCCTGGGATCATGATCTGAGCCGAAGGCAGATGCTTAACGATTGAGCCACCCAGGCGCCCCAGGTTACCTTTTCATTTTGTTGATTTTTTTCCCCCTTTCCTTTTTAGTTTGATGTAGCCCACTTGCTTATTTTTGCTTTTGTTGCCTGTGCTTTGGGTTTCTTATCCAAAAATACCATTGCCAAGATCAATTTCAAGGAACTTTTCCCATAAGTTTTTTTCCCAGGAGTTTTATAGTTTCAAATCTTACATTGAAGGCTTTAAAAATCTATTTCAAGGAAAAAAAATATATATATGTTTATAAAAAATAAAATTATAAAAAAAAAACTATTTCAAGTTAATCTGGGGAGTGGAATAAGATAGGGGTCCAGTTTCATTCTTTTGCAGGTGGATATCCAGTTTTTCCAAAACCATTTATTGAATAGACTATCCTTCTTCCAGTGTGTATGCTTGGTACCACTGTTAAAGAGTAGTTGACTGTATTTTATTTCTGGACTCTCTATTCTGTTCTATGGCCTATGTGTTTGTTTGTATGGTACTGACATAAAATCATAAAATGGTACCATACCCTTAATTACTACGGTTATGTAATATAGTTTGAAATCAGGAAGTGTGATGCCTCCAACTGTGTTCTTCTTTTCAAGATTGCTTTGGGTATTTGGGGTCTTTTATGGTTCCAGAAAAAATTTAGGATTTTTTTTCTATGTCTATGAAAAATAGCATTGGAATTTTCATGGAGATTGCATTGAATCTATAGATTAATTTGGATAGTATGGACATTTTAACAATACTAATTCTTCCAATCCAAAGAACATAAGGTATCCTCCCATTTATCTGAGCCTTCAATTTCTTCATCAGTGTTTTATGGCTTTCAAAATACAATTTTTTTACCTCCTTAGTTAGATTTATTCCTAAGTATTTTATTTTTTGATGCTATAGTAAATGAGATTCCTTTCTTACTTTCTCTTTTATATAGTTTATATTTCCGTTGAACTTCTCCCTTTATTCATGCATTGTTTTACTGAGTTCACAGCATTATCTCTGTACTCATTGAGTTACATTCATTGAGCTTCCTAAAACAATCATTTTGAATTCTTTGTCAGGCAATTCATAGATCTCCATTTCTTTCCAGTCGGTTGCTAGAAGATTATTCTGTTCCTTTGGTGGTGTTGTATTTCCTTGATTTTTCAGGTTCCTTGAAGTCTTACATTGCTGTTTTCACTTTTGAAGGAGCCAGTACCTCTTCAGACTTTACTGACAGGTTTTTGGACAGAGATACCTTCACATGTTAGTCCAGCTAGGATTCTGAAGTGGTTTCAGACATCTTCTGTGGGTGTACCCACTCCACACTTTCTGCTTTTCTTGGGGGAAATAACTAAGATTGTATACCTTCTCTCAATCCTGCAAAACCAGGCTAGGTGCTGAGGGTCTCCTGTTTTCCCCTGGGGCAGTGCTCTGAAATGCTTGTGAGTTAGGAGTGAGAGGAGTGTAGGGTTATGCATGGGGAACATTAGGAATGGATGTGGGGGCAATGGGGGGGCCCCATATTTGAGGCATCCACAGTTGTTGGTGAGTGGGTTTCCTAATGGAGTTTGTGAATAGGTTAGTAGACAGAAGAACCATGAAGCCATTAGTAGGACCTCTTTAATGAGTTCAGAGCCCTGGCTGCTATACTCTTAAGTTCTTCCAATCCCTTAGGCTTGCAAATCACCTCAGTAATTTGGGTGCAGTGAGAAAGAAGTGGGTGTCTTGGGTAGCATACTGCATAGCTAGGAAAGCCAGGCTCTCAGTCACGTATTTTCAGTTTTCCCTGTGGGAGAAACCATGCCTGCAGCCATCCTGCCTGGGGTAAGAGTGACGGAAGCAACGTGGTACTGTTCCTCCTACCCTCTTCAATGCATCTATTCTCAGACTCGTCTGCTATAATGATGTGCAACTCCTCTCCTGGGCTCCTGAACTCCCATGAATGGACTTTTGTCTGTGGGTGACTGTCAAAATCGGTGCACTGTGGTTGAAGGTAGAAGGGTTGAAGGGTTGAAGGTTGAAGCGTTGAAGGTAGAGAACATCTACTCTGCCATCTTGCTGATGGCACTTCAATTATGCTTCCATGAACTATTAAAGAACATTTGGAATTTGAAATAAGTAAATAATACTTTGTGCAATAGCATAAAAAATGTCAACTACTCAAAGATAAATATAGCAAAATATGGACAAGATGTGCATGATGCAAACTAGAAAACATTTATGGGAACATCAAAGAGGACTTAAATAAATGGAGAAATGTATGGTACTCATGGAACAGAAGATTCTATGTTGTTACAGTAGTTAATTTTCCCCTATTGTGATCAGCCTGCAGCTGCAAAATATGGATGTCAAGACTAATGATGCCACAAATGCACCAAAAGAGTGTGAAGAGAGTGCCATTCATGTAAGAAAACTTTCTGGGGAGAACAAGACAGGCTTCCAGATATGTCTAAAATGGCTTGAAAGAATGGGCTTGGGTTTTTACGGTGTTTAGAAGGTGGGGCTGGTTAAGAACCCTTTCTGTAAGTTGGAATTTGCATACTTTTAGTTTCCTGCTGGTGTCAAAGGAGAAAGGACCTGGGCTTTCTGTTCACTTGACCAGATGGGGGGCAGAAAGGTAAGAAAGAGTGGTGGGTTGAAAAGAAATTTAAAAAAAAAAATTAAAAATAAATAAATAAATAAATAAAAGAGTGGTGGGGCTTCCAGATGCCAACAATCAAACTTCAGTCAGTTAAGCAACTTGATTTTGGCTAAGGTTATGATCTAAGGGTCATGGGATCAAGCCCCATATGTTGGGCTCTGTGCTCAGTGGGGAGTCTGCTAGAGATTCTCTCTTCTCTCTGTGTCTCCTTCTGCCCCTTCCCCAGCTCTCTCTTCCTAAAATAAATAAATAAGTCTTAAAAAAATAAAAAATGGAGTCACTTTTTTAGATTCCCAATTTGATCTATAGACTCAATACTAATTCTAATCAAAATCCTTCATTACCTCTAATATTAATCTTTTTTTCTTAAGCCTACTTTGTTTAATAATAATATAGCTACTACAGCTTTCTTTTGATTAATGTTTGGTGGTGAATTCCCCCAACCCCTATGTTTTCGCTATTAATGATATGGTTTGGCTTAAATCTATCATCTTTCTAGTTGTTTTCTGTTTGTTCTCCTTTTTCCTCTTTTTCTGTCTTGTTTTTGATTTATTTTTATGATTCTGTTTTATCTTTGCTATTGGTTAGTAACTATATTCTCATTTGGACTTTTTCATAATGCTTAATCTAGAGCTTACAATATCTGCCATGAGCTTATCACTGTCTATCTTCAAATAATATAACTTCATTTTATGTATAAGAAACTAACAATATTTGTTATATCTACTATTACCTACCCTTTGTGTTATCATAATACATTGCTATAATTTTTGCTCTACATAATTATCTTTTTAAGTGACTGAAAATAAGAAAATCATCCTTTACATATACACTTATATTTATATATTTCTCCTTAATTAATTGATCGTAAATATTTCTGCCACTCTTCTTTAGTTTTTATAGATTCATGAGGAAATTCCTCAAACATTTCTTATAGCAGTTTTGCTTGTGAAGAAATCCTTCAGCTATTGTTTATTTGAAAACCTCTGTCTTCATTTTTACCTTTAACTATTTTTAAAGAATTTTATTTATTTGAGAGAGAGAAAGAGAGAATGAGAGGAAGGAGGAGCAGAGAGAGAGAGAGAGAGGGAGAAGCAGACTCCCTGTTGAGCAGGGAGCTAGACATGGGGCTGGATCCCAGGACCCTGGGATCATGACCTGAGCTGAAAGGCAGAGGCTTTAACCAACTGAGCCACCCAGGCACCCCTTGTCTTCATTTTTTTAAAAAATTCATTTATTTGACAGACATATCACAAGTAGGCAGAGAGAGAGAAAGAGCGGGGAAGCAGGCTCCCCGCCGAGCGGGGAAGCAGGCTCCCCGCCGAGCAGGGAGCCCGATGTGGGACTCGATCCCAGGACCCCGAGACCATGACCTGAGCCAAAGGAAGAGGTTTAACCCACTGAGCCACCCAGACACACCCTTGTCTTCATTTTAAAAAGAGATTTTCATCAGTACTTCAAAAATGTTTCTCCATTGTCTTCTGACCTGTCTAGTTTCTGACAAGAAACCTTCTATACTTCTTATCTCTGTTCTTCTGTATGTTATAACGTTATACCCCCTTCATAACTCAAGACTACTGGCTGCTTTCAAGATTTTCTCTGCATTTTTTGGTTTCAGCTTTTTGACTATAGAATCTAGGTGTGGCTTCTTTTGGTATTTATGTTTTGGGGGAATTCTCTGGGTTTTTGGCCTATAGAATTTTGTTTTTTATTAATTTTGGAAGTTTCTTAGAAATTACCTCTTCAATATTTCTTCTGCCATATTCTCTAATGACTTCTTTTTCTGGAAATCCAGTTACATGTATGTTAGTTTTTTTGATATTGTTACACAGCTCTTGGCAGCTTTACTCATTTTTAAAAACTCTTTTAACTCTTCTTATTTCAGTTTATATAATATATACTGATCTATCTTCAAATTTACTGGCTCTTTTTTAGTTGTGCTCAATCTGCTGATAGCGCATCTAGGGAATTCTTCAACCCTGATAATGTGTTTCTATTTTTCTTTATGTAAAATTTCCATTGATTTGAAAAAAATAGTTCTTATGTCTCTGCTGAGATTCCCTCTCTGTTCTCATACATGCTATCAACTTTGTTATTAAATCTTTTAAATATTAATCGTAGTGATTTTAAAATCTCTGACTGATACTTCCACCATCTGGGTCATGTCTGATGACTAGTTCTGTTGACTGCTTTACCTGTTAATGGTGGGTTTTTTTATGCTGTTCAAAATTTCATATCATTTCAATGAAGTCTTGACATCATTTGTAGAAGAGTAATACAAGCTGAGTTGAATAACATTTAAATATGAAAATGGACATGCCTCTCTGTGCCTGATTCTCAGGGACAGGGTTTTATCAGCATTTGCCTGCTAAATTCTGATTTGTAGGTCATGGATAGAAAAGAGTTTCTTAGCCATTCCCAGAAATAGTATACCTATCCTTTTACTAGTGCAGGATACCGACTCCAAGACTTTTCCTATTTTTGTCTATGGGCATAAGGCTTTTGCTTTTATTCAGCCCCTAGAAAAAAATAAGTCTGCCCCTTCCTCCAGTAGGCTCAGGCTTTTTTGCTTTTTATGAGAGAATGACCCAGCGGGCTGGGTGGGTTTGTCAGACGTTTGCCACAGTGACGGCCCCAAATTTCCTATATGCCTATACCACTGATCACCTCCTCCATGTCTACTCTGTCCCTAGTTTTTCTCATGAGACCCCAGTGGGAAAAAACTTGTGAATTAGGGCAATGCCCCCTTGTGTCTTCGACTCCCAGCTTTTCCAAACCCTTTAAGACTTCAGTAAATTTTTAGTTAATTTCTCCTTACTAACTTATATGGTGGTCATCTCTTTCTTTTATGTTTTGCCAAAGGTAAAAGAGTTTGTGTTTCCTATCTCTCCTTGGAGGGGCTTGCAATTATTTGGGATTTAATTTATTTGATTGCCTTGTAACCTTAGCTCTCATATGGGCTCAAGAACAGTTTGTAGATTTTCTAACTTTTTTTGGCTGCTAAGGTGGGAAGGCACCATGTCTCTCTTATGGTATTCTACATCCTAAATAGAAGCAAACTCTGGAAATATAAACTTGAAAGACAGAGGGAGTCAGTCAGGGGAAAATCACCAGGGCAAAAATTTACTAACACCTGCTGTGGGTCCCCTGCCTGCTCCAGCTCTTGGATTTTCACATGCAACTACTTCTCTTACTATCTCACATGTAAAGAGTGTCTGTTCCTTGCAATTAAAAACTTTAAAACATGCATGAAACTCCGCATCTCAAAACCAGGAGAACCCAATGTACATCGTGTGTGTGGTAGGCAGGATTTTAGAGATGGCCTCCCAAGATTCCCACACGTTGGTTAGTCAAAATACTTTTCTAGGTAATGCTCTAAAGAGATTTTGCAGATGTAAAATCCCCAGGCAGTTGATCTTAAGATCTGAAGATTATCAAGGTGAGCTTAACTCACTTAGGTGACTCTATTTTAAGCAGAAAGTTTTTCTATAGCTGGTAGCAGGAGAAGTCAGAGAGATTTGAAGCATGAGAAGGATTTCAGTGCACTGTTGTTGGCTTTGAAGGTGGAGGGGGCTCTGTGCAAGGGCTGGAGAACAGGAGCAAGTAGCTGGGAGCATCCCCTAGGCAGCAGCCAGCAAGGAGATGGGGACCGCAGTTCTTACAGCTGTAAGGAACAGAATTCTGCCAGTAACAAGAATGAGGCTGGAAAGGGGACTTAAGCTCCAGATGAGAACATAGCTAGCTGACATTGATTTTAACCTTGTGAGATCCTGAACAGAGATCCTAGCGACACCAGTCTGGATTTCTGACCCACAGAACTGTGAGATAGCACGCTGTGTTGTTTTAAGGTGCTACATTTGTGGTAATTTGTTACACAGCAATAGAAAAATGAGTATGTGTTGATTTCAGGTGACTGGAACCCTCCCAAAGCTTCGAAGTGCTTCAGCACTGTTCATAAACTATTTTGTGACGTTACTAGAAGAGGAGGCCTTTAGAAACACATGTTTTCCTAATCAGGATGTAAGATTCATGATGTTGAAGGGACTTACAGCAGAGACTGAAGCATAGAAAATACAGAACACCACTTGGATGACTAGCAAGGTAACTACACAGAAAGCAGATTCGATCAGTAAACAAGGATTAGAGCAACGAGCATTCAAGTAGGAATAGCTTTTGCTCAAGAGGAAAGCAAAACTTTGTAACTGTGACTCTGCTTTGGTTTAGAAAATGAAAATATGGTGGTAGATAACAATGATGATAAAACAACAGCAACAGCAACCATCGATGGAGTATTTACTCTGCACCAGACACCGCTGCAGTGACGTCACATGTGCTTTTTCTGATCTTAAAATCTTGAGTTTGATGCTATTAGTCTTCTTTTAACCCTTGCATGGGGGTGATGCAGATTGACCCAGAGGTTAATCAGGAAAAAGCCAGGAAACAGTGGCAGCATTTTGATACAGCAAGATTAAGTGTCTGTTACAGTTTTATAACGTGCCCTTAATCTTAATGATGTTTATCTGCTCTGTCTAAAGAAGGAGGTAAATTCTTTAATTCATGCACCTTGAAAAATACCCTTCTTAGTGCACTTAAAAACAGATGGTTTCTGAGCCAGGACCAATAAATTAGACCTTCTGTATTTCTAAGATAATTTATGCTTTATCTAAAGCCTATCGTATAATACATGTAATGTGAATTAGCAATGTTTATTGATCATCTTTTATTTAAGCAATCTCCTATTCCCAGTGTGGGTCTTTAGCTCACGACCCTGAGATCAAGAGTCGCATGCTTTACTGACTGAGCCAGTAAGGTTCCCCAATTAATCATCTTAAAAAATTAGATTACTAACACATTTTGGCCACACAGTGGTAGAGTACACATAATGATAATTATGCCTTATCACTAGGGTCCAAGAACAGATGGTAATCAATTCTCCAGAGTTGTCTAATTAGCAGATACATAAAATAATAGTAAAAATCAACAGTAATAAATACAAGGAACCATTAATTTTTGCCAATTTTAATTTGCAACCCACAGATAGTTTAATTTTCTTAATTAAATAAGTACTAAAATCAAAATCATGAAAGAGGGGACCTAATCTCCTTAAATGATGGGGCACTCAAACATTTTTACTTTTGCATGCAGACAAAACAAAACAAAACAAATAACAAACAAACAAACAAACAAAAAACCCTGTACACCCAAGAGCTAATCCATTTTCCACGCTCATTATCATTCAGATGAGTCTTTTGTAAGACAAAGATGTCCGCAGAGCTTTTTCAGTGTCTGAGAACGCCTTTCTTATTTGGATTGTACAAATAAAGAGGAGCCTCTGGATCTAATTAAGAGATTTTTCACCTGCCATCATTCATTCAGTTCACAAACATTTATGGAACACGTGCTATGTGCATGGTGCAACGTTAAATACTGTATTCGACCACAACGGGCCAATCATAAAACTACACTCTTTTTTTTTCTTTTTTTTAAAGATTTTATTTATTCATTTGACGGAGAGAGAGAGAGCACAAGCACCGGGAGAGGCAGAAGCAAGCTACCGGCAAAGCAGCAGTAGCCGGATATGGGACTCGATACCAGGACTCTGGGATCTCCACACGAGCTGAAGGCGGTGACTTAACCAACTGAGCCACCCAGGCGTCCCATAAAACTAAACTCTTCATTAATCTTGTGATTTTTAATGGTTTACTTCTTTCAGTCAGCAAGGCCTGACTAACAACCACGTGCAGGTCTAGGCCTTGGCGCGGATGAAGGGACTGCTCCATTTCCGCTTTCACGTGCTCATAATCCGATAGGGGAGGCAGATTCGTAAACGAGAAGTTCCTGTGCAACAGAGGTCCCACCTCAAAGGTTTGTGATGGTATAATGGAGCCTCTCGGTGTGTGCGTGTGTGTGCATGAGTGTGTGCGTGAGCGGGAGGAGAAGGGCCAGAGAAGGGATCCCTGAAAAATGACAAGTGCAGGGTCTTGACTGACAAGAATTCCAAGGAGGGTGGGTAGGGGGAGACACTGTAGGCACAGGAAAGAGCCTGGGAAATCTAGTTGTGGGAGCACCCGTCGCATCTGAGGACCCACAGTCAGGTGAGGCTGGAGGATGTAGGACTACTTGGGAATGAGGTTGGAGAGAGAGAAAATGTGAGGATCCTGTTTGGGCATGATTAATTTGAAATCATACAAACTTGCCAATATCAGATGATTTTGACTTCAAAAACAGCAACTTGATATGGTTTCAATGATATTTCAACATGACATGGTAATGATGAATGAACATCAGTAAATACACGAACAGACTGTAATTCTGTTGTCATCAGTGCTGTTATTTGCATTTTCCACTCCCCATCCTGATCAGAAATGACTTGTCCCTAGGACCAGGACCGGTTCCGAGTCTGGGGGAGAATCTGAGGTTACACACAGGGAAGAGGTCTTGGCTGCCAAAGTTGGTGAGAGTGGGAGGGGAAAATGGATTCTGCCAGATGGCCCTGGGGAAAGAGCATGGATATAATGATGCTAAAGCTCTATCCTTTACTGAACACCAAAATGTGCTGGCCACGGTGCTAAGTCCTTCACAAGCATGGTCTCTAGTCCTCCCGACAGCATCCCTAGCTGTGTCTTTTTATACCTATTTCACATACGGGAAGTCTGAGGCCACTCTCTGGTGCACAGTAGAGCTAGGGCATGTTCCTGTGATTTCCCTGCCCCCTGCCCTTCCAGAAGGCCTCATGAGAGTGACTGCAAGTAGAACCAGAAGGGACTGAGCCCAAGCTGATTTTTTTAAAAAAAGATTTTATTTATTTGACAGAGAGAGAGAGAGAGAGAGAGAGAGAAATAAGCAAAGTGGCAGGCAGAGGGAGAGAGAGAAGCTGACTCTCTACTGAGCAGGGAGCCCAAAGCCAGTCTCGATCCCAAGACCCTGGAATCATGACCTGAGCCAAAGACAGCCTCTTAACCAACAGAGCAACGCAGGCACCCCACGAGTTGATGTTTAAGTATTGCCCAGAAGAGGAAAGACCAGACGGTAGGTATAGCCCCATGAATAACTTCAGTGTCACAAGTCCTTGCTTTTTAATTTGTATGTTTTTGGTCTTAGGGAGGTAGACAGGGGCAGGCGGGAGGAGGCAGGAGAGGGGGATGGGAGTGTAGAAGATGAAGCTTGATGGTATGGGAAGAAAAGGGAAGGCAGGCTGCTCTTCCCTCTCTCACCTCCCTGGCAAGCAACCAGCTGGCTCTGTAACTTAACTCTTTGTTTACCATGGCAAGGACAAAGCACAGTCTGCTCAGTGAAGTCTTTCCTGACAAGAGTTACCTAGTAGGGGGAGAAAACTGTGGGGACATCATTCGATGAAAACATTTTTCTTGATTTATTGTCCAAAAAAATGTGCATAGAGAGGAATACATTGTCAGGAAAATGCAAAATGAAAACTTGAAGTGTGCTGCTAAAGGAGTGCTCTCAGCTGGGAGATTTGAAAGTAGACAGCATTTCCATCACACTGTGATGGCGGTCCAGTTGAGAGTCTGCGGTTCCCTGTGGCCTTGTCATCTCGAAGCCACCCAGCACACTACAATGCGCAGTGGGAACAATGCCTCAGGAGGCCCATGCGACCCATGAGTACAGCATCTCATCTATTATCCAAGTGGCCTATTCTAGAAACCATCTTTTGGGTGTGTCTTTTCATTTGTTTCTTCTGTCCCACATGCTGAGAGTGATGACAAGGGTCATTTCTAGTTAATGTTGTGGACAGTGCACTCAGAGTGACCTTTCCAACTGAGAAGCAGCTATTCACACTCCGGATTTTTAAACAGTTTTCTAAAAAAAAAAAAAAAAAAAAGGGAGTGTATTTCCCTAAAGATCTCATGTTTGAATTTAGACTTAGGTACCTCTCTGAGGCTTACCTCTTTTCATAAGAAACATGATTTTGTTAGAGTTTGAAAGAGAAAAATCATTGTAGGGTTATTTTGCAGGGGCAGAAGGGAAGATGTTTTCAGCAAGAGTGGAATAGATCATTAATCCTTCCAATGGAAAACACTATAATAAATATGCAAACCTCTTAGTAAGGTCCCTTCTCTCCTCTAGCATTTGCACGACTCAGCTATGCCAAATTATAAAATGCTTCCTGAAAATGATATTTTCTTCATAACTTGAACTTCAACATTTATAGAACATTAACTTTCCTCAAGTATCTTTTTCAGTTTATGTTTTAAAAACACTTGAGTTATACTCTAGTCGGTAAATGTTCAGAGCATGGCATTTTGGGCACCTTTTCAAAAACAGTCAAGGCAGTAAAACAGTTGACATATACCAAGGGATCAAGCACTTAATTCATCCTGGTCTGTATTGAAACTTAATTTTTAGGTTCCTGATGACAAAATCTGGCATTCTCCTGACATTCAGGACATCTGGGATTTGTCTACCTCTGAGTCATCAGTTGCCATATAGCCACTGAACAACAACAACAAACTTGTTATCGGCCTCTATAAGATGAATCTGAAGCAATAGTCTTTCTCTTCTCCTCCTCATTCTCCTTCTCCTTCTCCTCCTCCTCCTTCTTCTTCTTTTTCTTCTTCTCCTTCTTCTTCTTCTTCTTCTTCTTCTTCTTCTTCTTCTTCTTCTTCTTCTTCTTCTTCTTCTTCTTCTTCTTCTTCTTCTTCTTTTTCTTCTCCTTCTTCTTCTTCTTCTTCTTCTTCTCCTTCTCCTTCTCCTTCTTTTTCAATTTTATTTATATATTTGACAGAGAGAGACCAAAAAGTCAGGGGAGAGGGAGAGGGAGAAGCAGGCTTCCCGGTGAGCAGGGAGGCCCATGTGGGGCTTCGATGCCTGATATCATGACCTGAGCCGAAGGAAGATGCTTAACAACTGAGCTACCCAGGTGCCCCAACAGTCTTCTTTTTGATTGCATTTTTCCCCTCCTTTCTGGTAACCAAGTGTTGAGTGTTTTTTTTTTTTTTTTTTTTAAAAGCTAGTACTTGGCAATGTAAGGTTTTAGAAATGTCAAGTTTAGTTCACCTTCCTCTGAGATCACACTGTCTCCAGATACCTAGGAAGCATCTTTGTTGAGTGCCTGTCCTTGGTCAGCTCAGCCCAGTGCAGAGGCTGTGCTGCTGGGAGGGCAAGAGGAGATGGGGGGAGGGATGACTTAGGTCTATTTTGAAGTAGGTGGTCTGGTGCTTGTCTGAAGGTCCTAGGGCTCTGATATTTTAAACTGGCTTTGTCAGGACAGTTGATGCCTTCGAGTCTTTGCACAGGCATGTTTCAAAGGCTCCTGGGCTCCGTCGCTTTTACCCTTTATTTATACCCACTGAAGGCTCTTGCTAAGTTGTCTATGGTGGGGCAAAGAGGACAGCCACTCAGATGGATGCCCGGTTGCGCGTCCGGCCTGGCCTGGCTCAGCTCGTGCTCCAATATGCCCTGCAGGCTGGGGAAGGCTACAGCTGGCCAGAGGCTCCTGTCCCTCATCCACCACCCTCTCCAGTGCAGGTGGCTCCTTGACTGCTGTCCCGCCCAAGGGAACATTGCACATGATCCAGGTGCTCGGCCCAGAGAGAATGTTCCCTATTGAAAGCACATGGGGAATACGGCCCCTCAAAGCCAGTCGCTGTGCGTCCTTCTGTTATTTGGAAAAGACCATGTCAAATGTCTAACAAAAGTGTCTAAACAGTCCTTCTCCTTTCTGGTGATTTGTGTAGGAAAAGAAGGTTAAATCTGGTCTCTGTCCTTGGCAGAGAAAACGTACACATTTCCGGGACTCTCGTTTGTTCTTACAGAACACTTACAGAACACACATCCAGCTGGTGATAGATGAGCAATGTTTAAAAATTAGTTAGAAGTAACAGAATAGGGGATTCTTTGATTCTGAATCCCTTCAACTAGAAAAATGGTCTGTATTTTAAGAAGGCATTTCCTAAAATTCACCAGAACCTGAAAGAAAACACAGGATTCTTTCTCTTTAACCTGTGTCATTTACAGTGTTAAGGTCTAAATGGCAAAACATGTATTAAAGTTTAAAATTATTTTAAGTTTTAAAAAATATTTCCTGAGGAAGAAATGGAGTCTTCGTACATTAATTTTCATTAATGCACTTATTTAATCTAAAATTAAGCACTTTGATACTTATTTTTGTCTGCCCCCTTTTGAAAATCACTTTGTAAAAACAAATATAACAGTTATGGATTCAATTATTGAAAAAGATGCTATTTCCTGAGATATGATAAATACTTGCCTGGGCTTGGTAAATTACAGGCTGTCCATTGTGAGCTCATTTCTGTAGGAGATTCATTTAAAATTTTATTACTGTGTAGATCATACAATGGAATAACAGTGTTAATAACTTGATACTATAGCTGCAGGATTTGCAACTTACTCTTATGAAGCTAACTGCCCCCAGGCCAGCGGCTGCTCATTTATTTCACTATATTTAAATCAATTGAAGAGGCAGTCAGACAGTAAATTGTGTGTGTGTCTCTGGTCATAAAATTGGCATCTCAAACTGTAAAATCTTCTGCAAAGATTTAACAGCTCCCCCTTTCGGGACGGACTCTTCTTTGTCCAGTCTTCCGCGGGGAAGGTGTGGAGATGTAAATAACATTCTTTTTCTGTCTTCTTGTTCAATTCTCTTTTACCACCGTACAGTGGGGTCCAACTTTTCCAGCTTCTGTAAAGCTCCCACTTACTGCTTGAGGGGGATTCTTTTGTCTGAGCAGCGGAACAAGATAACCGACTTAATCTTCCTAGTAACACGTGAGTCGCCATGTATCATTTTAATCTGCAAAACACTAGGGCTGAGTCGTGTCACATGCTGATTTTACTTTTCTATGAGAAAGTGACTCCCTGGTTCAATGATGGATTGCTTGTTCTCTTTAAACAACAGTCAAGATGGTGAATGCCCCCGGGCGATAGACAGAGTGTGCAATGGGAATGGGGGCAAAGCTGATGGCCCGGTTCAAGTTCACCTGACAAAGCTGGAGCAGTCTGCAAGCAGCATTCGAGAAAGGATTATTCACACTGGCATTATCGTTTTTGAATGCATTTTTCTCCTTGCGCAGCTGCAAAGCCCCCTCACACTGAAGGTTTATGCACCATAATAAAGAGATTTATTTTTTTTTTTTCTCTCACTCTTGCTTCTTACACTTTACACCTAGTTTCTTCTGAACAGTTCCGGCAGAGGAAGTCTGTATAACCAAACTACACAGAACAAACATCATCTCCAAAACAATAGCAGTGCCAAAAGACAGCAACAAAAGCCTGCTAATTCTGATGTCTGAAGGGAGAAAAATTAAGTCTCTCTTTAAGTTGAACCCAACGCCTGAAACTCAGCTTTTTATACATTGTCATTTGACACTACACGCGAAAGATTAAAATAAAAATTATTTATTCAATTTAGAAACACAATAATGAAGTTTTTCTAGAAGTTACTTGAAAATATCCCAGTGGCCACGTTGCTGTGAGAAATAAACATTAAAGAATAGGAGTGGGGGAAGAAATGAGAAAAGCTTAAACATAAGGAAGCAAAATTATTTTCTTTATAAATTAGAGGTTGAACTGAGTATATTCTATTTGTCTTTCTTTCTCTCCAACTTTCCACCCTTCTGTCCACCCACTTATCCGCCCATATCCTACCTTGTTATAGAACGGCTTCCTAAAGTCTGGAGAGCTCAGACATTCTTCTGTAATTAAGACATAATCCTTATTAGCCTCTTGCCTTACGTAGCAAGAGATGGTTAGCTAATAAGCAGTTACTGAGCATTTAAAATGCATAGAATTAGCATTTACTTATTCATTCAATTATTTAAACAAAAATGAACTAATCACCAACTGTTAAGCAGACAGTAATAGAAGCAAGTGCTGGGGGTACAAAGGGCTCCGTTTAGGCTGGTGAAATAGAATGACCTCCAAGCCAGCCTCTAGTGATCCCTGATATTCATGCCTTTTTGGTCTCCTCCCCCATGGTAAGACCGTGATCTGGGTAACCCCTAGTATGTAGAAGTGATGGTATGTCACTTCTGAGGTTATGTTATAAAAGACATGGTGACTTCTGTCTCTCTTTCTCTCTCTCCCTTGGAATTTTCCCTCTGATTGAAGCCACCTGCCATGTTGTGCTATGGACAGGCCCACGTAGAGAGGAACAGAGGCCTCTGGCCAGCAACCATCAAGGAAGACACCTCCTGCTAACAGTCACAGGAGAGAGCTTGGAGGCAGAAGCGCCAGTCCCAGTCAAGCTTTCAGATGACTGCAGCCCCAGCTGATATTGTGATGGAAACTTAAGGAGACTCTGAGTCAGCACTATCCGGCAAAGCCACTCCCCAGTTTCTAATCTGTGGAAACTTCAAGCTAATAGCCTTTTGTAATCTTCTGTGTATAATAATCCTTTGTTATTCACAGCCTCCAAGTTTTGGGTTAATTTGTCAAGCAGCAACGAGAAATAATATAATAATAAAAATAAAAATTAATAAGAAATAACATAATAGATAATTATAATCCAACTGCAGTGTAGATAATATGACATAAGTGTATAATAGCTTCCACAATAACCATGCAGTGAGAGTTACACAATTATTTGGGGACATCAACGGAGGGATACTTTAGGTTGTGGAGAAAAAGAGGGTGGGAGTAAAGGATTTTTTTAGAAAGTGTTCATTGAGTGAGTCTTCAAGGATGAGAGGACATAGGAGGTGACTGTCCTGTAAGCATAAGAAAAGCACGAAAACAGTCATCAAGGGAAAAAATAGCCTGTAGTGGGGGGGGGAGGAAGTAGGTTGACCTCAAACTGAAACCATTAGCAGTTCAGTGTATCTAGAGAGTACATTCCAAGATTAAGAGGCATGATGGTCTGAGGAGAAAGATGGGCCCTATATGCTCATCTGATAATGTGTACTTTGTCTTAAAAAGTTTAAAATTTAAAATTTAAATTTCATAAAATACATCTTTTGATGTAAGTGGTACATCCTTATTCTAAAAACTTGGAAAATATAGATGACAAAGAAGAAAATAAAGTCCACTACCATAAATTCACTAGCTAGGGAAAAATACAATAGCCATTTCCATATATTATGTGTTACTTTTTCTACTTACATACACATATGTACTGATATTGGGATCAATACTATAAATGCTTTTTTTTTTTTTTTTTACTTTAAAATTTATATGCAGGTGCTTAGATGGCTCAGTTGGTTGATCATCTGCCCTTGGCTCGAGTCATGATCCTGGAAGCCTGGGATTGAGCCCTGCATGGGCTCCCTGCTCAGTGGGAAGCCTGCCTCTTTCTCTCCCTCTGTATGCCGCTCCCCCTGCTTGTGCTCTTTCTCTGTGTGTCAAATAAGTAAATAAAATCCTTAAAAAATTTATATGCAATTATTATTTTTTAAAAAGATTTTATTTATTTATTTGACAGAGATCACAAGCAGGCAGAGAGGCAGGCAGAGAGAGGAAGGGAAGCAGGCTCCCCGCCAAGCAGAGAGCCCGATGCGGGGCTCGATGCCAGGACCCTGAGATCATGACCTGAGCCGAAGGCAGAGGCCTCAACCCACTGAGCCACCCAGGCACCCCAGCAATCATTTTTTTTTTTTTTTAGATTTTATTTATTTGACAGACAGAGATCACAAGTAGGCAGAGAGGCAGGCAGAGAGAGAGAGGAGGAAGCAGGCTCTCCGCGGAGCAGAGAGCCCGATGCGGGGCTCGATCCCAGGACACTGGGATCATGACCTGAGCTGAAGGCAGAGGCTTTAACCCACTGAGCCACTCAGGCGCCCCTCATTTTTGAACACGTACAATTTCAATGGATGAATAACATTTGTGGATGAATTATATAATACTATTCCCCTACTCTTGAAATTTTAAATTATTTCATTTTTTTTACTATCATGAGTAAAAGTTATGATGGGCACACTTGTATTTGTTCACATTTCTGATTATTTTCTCATTAGAGATTCATGGAAGAATTAGTGGGTCTAAGAATGGACACCATATAATGTTAAATCCCTTTCCATAAAGACTACTTAAGGCACATTCCTATCATCAGTGATAACAGAATTTCTTTCTACCTTTCCAGAATTGAGTATTACCCCTTAACATACTTGCAATTTGATGAGTGAAAATAGTATTTCCTTTTTGTGAATCCTCTGTTCACATCCTTTATTCTTTTACCCCTTATATGTCTTTTATGGTGGGAATTAAAGCAAGTTAATGATATGGTAAGATTTGTATTTAAGAGAGATCACTAGTGTCTCTGAGGAGGATGTGGAGCAACAATGAAGTCAGAGATCACACAGATCTTGATTAAGGTTCTGGTCATGGCGACAGAGATGGAACTGTATTCAAGAGAGTGGACCGAAGGATGCAGTATAGACTACCCAGGCAGTACTACCTATTATATGTATTCACGTCCTCAATATTGCACTCTAGTAGTCTGTCTTCTCATCTGTTACCGTGGATACACGATCCATGCTGTGGTCTAATACCAACCCTTCCATTTGTGTGCTGGATTCTACTCCCTCTTGCCTTCTCAAGGGCAGTGCACCCACAATTTTCCATTCTCTTTCCCCTGTATCATCATTTCTTCAATTTTCTTTTTAAAGATTTTATTTATTTATTTGACAGACAGAGATCACAAGTAGGCAGAGAGGCAGGCAGAGAGAGAGAGAGAGAAGAGGAAGCAGGCTCCCCGCTGAGCCCCGATGTGGGGCTCGACCCCAGGACTCTGGATCATGACCTGAGCCGAAGGCAGAGGCTTTAACCCACTGAGCCACCCAGGCGCCCCTCATTTCCTCATTAAAAAAAAAAGATTTTATTTATTTATTTGACAGAGAGAGAGACACACAGGAGAGAGGGAACACAAGCAGGGGGAGTGCTAGAGGGAGAAGCACGCTTCCCGCTGAGCAAGGAGCCCAATATGGGGCTCAATCCCAGGACCCTGGAATTGAGCCCAATATGGGGCTCAATCCCAGGGCCCTGGGATCACGACCTGAGCTGAAAGCACACACTTAACGACTGAACCACCCAGGCGCCCCATTTCCTCATTTTCTTCTGTAACTCTCCTATTGTTGTGCTGTGACTTCTCCCATCTATATAAAAATAAACTGTATCTCTCTTAATTCCACTTTCCCCACTACCCACCACCCCATTTCTTTGTTCTCTACTGAAGCATACCTCGCACAGTATTCCACATGCTCTTTCTCCATTTCTTTTCCTCTCTTCTCACTTAAACTCTTCTGTTTGTGCAGATGCACCCTAAAGTAACCCCCAATGAACCACACCACTGTAGTTCCTTCTCCCTGATGGTGAGTAGAAGTTGTGAGTTGCTTCTATCCAACAGACTCTTGATTAAGTGATGTTGCATAAAATTCACTCTGCTTCCTGGGAAGAAAGGAGATGACCTTCCGCTGGTCTTGAAGGAGTTTAGCTGATGAGATGGCCTGTGAGGGGGTCACATGGCAGGAAGGTGCAATGATCTCCAGGAGCTGAGCTGGGCCTCCAGCTAACAACTTGCAAAAAAGTGGGGATGTCAGTCCTACAACTGTAAGGAGATGAGTTTTGAAACAAGTTGGTAAACTTGGAAGTGTATTCTTCCCTTGCCAAACCTCCAGATAAGAATATAGTCTGGCCAACCCCTTGATCACAGCCTTGGGAGACATTGAACAGAGGACCAGCTAAGCTGTGCCCGGACTTCTGACCAAGAAAAACTGTGAGATAATAAATGTGTGTTGTTTTAAGCTGCTAAGTTGTGGTAATTAGTTATGCAGCAATAAAAAAACGATTGCGTCTTTCCATTTGGGCCTTCACCCCCAATATTCAACTATATGTGCTCATACCAAGGTTACTAGTAAATAATTTAATTCACAGTACTCTTCTTATCTATAAGCAGTATTTGACACAATTGATCTGTTCTTCTTGATTCGTTTTCACTTGACCGAGAGGATTCTTCTATCTCATTTTCTTTTTCTCCTTCTAGAACCCCCACCACATGATGGTAGACCTCTCCTTCTTTCCCCCAAATCTCATATTCTTTCTTTTGTATTTTCCAACCCTTTATCTTTCTGCTGCATTTTGGCTGATCTCTTCACATTTACCTTGAATTTCAGTAATTCTTTCTTGAGTGATGTCTAATTTGTTGTTTAACCTTTCTATTAAATGTTAAATATTAATGACTATCTTTTTCATTTTCTATAAAGCCAATCTGCCTCATTTTTAATGCCTCTGGTCTTTTTTGTATTTATACAAACCTTAAAAATATTTTTTTAAAACACCCTAACACTGGGTATTTATTGTTGCTTTTATACAAAATATAAATGAATAACAACATTAAATAAAAGTAAATGTGTAGCCACATTAAAGGGAATGATAACCAACACTTTCTGGGTAGTGATTATCTCTCGCATAGAAGAGGAGGTGAAGATTAGGGAAAAGTCCATTGGAGTCTTCAACATTAGTATTACATTTACTTTCTTAAGCCAGATGTTGGGTATATTAATGTTGGTATAAATAAAGAACAATTTAAAGAGATTTTTAAAATGTAATTTTCTGTGAATTCTCCTCAGTTGAAATATTTCTCCTCTTTATGATATAGAACATTCATTGTTTCATAACCTTCCCTCCTCTCATAGCCTGATGTTGCTAGCCTCATCTCATTCAGTGGATAGCCTGGACTTTTGACATCACAAAGAAAAAGGAGCTCCAACACATGCTTTATGCTTTTCATCAACTTCCTTATTTATCACCTCCGATTTCCAATTTCTTCACCCGTTGTTGTTACCTCCTTTTTTTGTGTGTTGGTAGAGACACCAGTATTTCTTTGTTATGTCAACATCCTGACCTTTATTTCTGATTTTATCTTCTACCACCAGAGTTAACAAACCTTTCCTATAAAGGCCCAGATAGTGCATATCTTTGACTTTGTAGGACACAGACTCTGACACAACTGCTCATCTTTGCCAATGTAACACAAGGTCAGCCACAGATAATATGTAACTGAGTGAATGTGGCCGTGTTCCAATAAAACTTGGAATGCTGGTGGTAGGGTTTGACCCAGGGGCCATAGTTTGCTGATCTCTATTTTGCAATATCCAGAAGGCCACTCTGTCAACCAATTACTTGTTTTTGCTGTGAGCCATCTCTCCTCATAATCCTCAGGCCCTCAGCCAGGGCATATTCTATTTCTTCTTGATTTTTCTGTGGGACTTTACATTGTTGACCGCTCCTTCTTACATTCTTTTCTGATTAGCTTAGTTGATACAAATCATAGTCTTTATCATCTCTATCCACCCAATTCTTCAGATAATCCTTGGTAGTTCTTCTTTTTATGAACACCTAGTTTAAAAAAATTGTGGACACTTAAAAATATATACAAAGGAAAAAGACTAGTATAAAGAAGCCCGATGTACCCTTACGCCCGCTTCAACATTATCAAGAAAGAACCAAGTTTTTCTTACTTCCACCTTCACTTTTTTTTTTTTTTTGGCTTTAGTGTTTTAAGATACCACCTCACTAATTTTATCTAACACTCAGTAAACACTAAAAATCCCTAATTGTGCCCAAAGTTTTATTTTATCATTGATTTATTGTCCCACTTTTGGTGATACAATTGGTTGAGGTATAAGTAACATCAGCCTGATTCTTCCATTATAAAGCTCCTCATCAACTATTCTCCTAATAGTATTCATAGTTATCCATGATTTTTGCCCAGGCCCATTATTTCAATAAGGGATGTTTGGTGATTTCCTAATTCCATCATTCCTTCTATGTTCATTAGCTGGAATTCTTCTATAATGTGCTAGAGGGCGAAACTCCTTTGTATTTCTCCTTTACTCACATACACTAGCACCACATTCACAGTACTTCTGAAACCAGTGGTGTGGATTTTCTCTCCACACTAATTCTCTGACACCAGCTGGATGTTCTATCATTCAGTTCATGTCTAAGACACCCTACCTGGAATTAGCATCAGATCCCACAGGCTAAGGGCTCAGTCTCACAAGAACCCCTCACTTCCGACACTAATTGCAGTCCCAGGTGTTCCCTGTACTTCTTGTGGAATGGCTGCTCATTGAGGTTCTAATGACATCCTCCTCGGGTTTGATACTATGCTAGAGTGACTTGCAGGGGTCAGGGAAACACTAAGTTATTCACTGGTTTATTGTAAGAGAATACGATGAAAGAAATAGAAGAACCTCATGTGGGAGAGATGCATAGGGCAGGGTATGGGGGAATGACACCGACAGAGCTTACTGCCCTCTGTGGCAGCACCTCCCTCCCAGGACCTCCATGTCGTTCAGCACCCGGGCAGCTCTCAGAATTGGTAATTCGGGGATTTTTACAGGGGCTCCATTATGTAGACATGATTAATCATTAACTCAATTGCTAGGCCTTCTCCCTTTCTAGGAGGATGGGAGGTGAGGCTGAAAGTTCCAAGCTTCTGATCATGACGTGGTCTTGCTGGTGACCAGTCCTTATCCAGAAGGTATCTAGGAGCTCATCAAGTTTGCCTCATTAAAACAAAAAATACTCTTATCACTCAAGATTTCAAGGGATTTAGGAGCTGGTGCTCTTATCACTTTGGGAATTACAAGGCTTTTAGGAGCCTTGTGCCAGAAACCAGGGTCAGACATCAATGTATTTATTTTTAATTTTTTTCACAAAGGATACATAGGGTTTGGATAGTAAACAAATTTGTTTTGCTCCTTTTCTCAAATGGAAACAGTTAAGTGCCTCACTATTAATTATAATATTGCTGTTTTTTTTTTTTAAAGATTTAATTTATTTATTTGACAAGGAGAGAGAGATCACAAGTAGACAGAGAGGCAGGCAGAGAGAGGGGGGAGGCAGGATCCCTGCTGAGCAGAGAGCCCAATGCGGGGCTTGATTCCAGGAGCCTGAGATCATGACCTGAGCCAAAGGCAGAGGCTTAACCCACTGAGCCACTCAGGCACCCAATGATATTGCTGTTTAAAAAAAAAAAAAAAAAGTTAAAAAAATCCCTTTATCAGATTTAGAAAGCTTTCCTTTACGCTTAGTTTGCAGAGAGCTTTCTACCGTGAATTGATTTTCATTTTATTAAATGCCCTTTTTTTGCATCTTTGGGAATGATACAAGTTTTCCTCTTTGTTAATAGGATGAAGTTTTTTCCATTTCTTTAAGAAACTTTTGTTGGTTTGGGTTGTTCAGGAAGCAGATGCCTGAAAGGGATTAGACACACGAGATATTTGTTGGGAGAAATGACTCTAAAGGCCAAGGGGTGGGAAGAGGGATATGCAGGTGTGGTACCAGTGAAAGAAGGCAAAGGAGGACTGGGAAGGAAGAGTGTCAAACGGCAACAGAGTGTTAAGAAGATTTTTCTCAGGCCACTGGGAAGATGTTGTGTACAGCCACCTGTCTGAAGCATTCGGAGCCTGGATTTCCTGGCCTTGCTGAGTCACTGGCTGAGAGCATGCGGGGGTGTGGGGGGGCGGTACATGACTTCACTGTGATCCGGAGGGCTCAGAGCTGGAGTGTGGGTTAACCGCACCCCCACAGCAGGAGATCTATACGGTTCTCACTTCCACAGCCGCAGCTGTGGACGGACTTGCCCTGTAACCCAAAATGGGAAAGTTCTAACTATCAAGTAAGCAGAAACTGCACATAGGAGGTCTGAATCTTACCAGATCAGCCACCAAGACTTGCTGAAGTAATACCTCCGAATGAGGGAAAGTTAGACTGAATAGTGGAGGAGGGAAAGAATGAAAATCAGCTATGTCCCCAAAGACTAACCTCAGTAAGGGAATACCTCACCAGTATCTTTTTTCTAAATTTCTTTTAACAAGACGGTGGATGAGCTGCTCCCCACATGCGTGTGAAGAAGCAGATGTGTGTGGCGCAAGGAGTGGACTGTCGTGCCTCTTACAATGCACCATTCTTCCCTCAGACCTTTTGTAAATGTAAACGTACTAGAAACGTACTCTAAAAATAAAGAAACTCGTGGGAGGAGGATCTACATAGAACCTAGAACCTAGAAACCATAAAATAAAAGATGAATGAATTCAACTGTATAAAGTAAATTCTGCAAGGAAAAAAAAATTCATGCGAAGTTAAATGTCAGAAGACAAACAGAAAACAACAGGAACTCATATTACAATGTCCTGAACTCTTTTTTTTTTTTAAAGAGTTCTTCTTCTTCTTCTTTTTTTTTTTTTTTTAAAGATTTTATTTTATTTATTTGACAGAGAGAGATCACAGTAGACAGAGACAGGCAGAGAGAGAGAGAGAGGGAAGCAGGCTCCCCACCGAGCAGAGAGCCCGATGCGGGACTCGATCCCAGGATCCCGAGATCACGACCCGAGCCGAAGGCAGCGGCTTAACCCACTGAGCCACCCAGGCGTCCCAAGAGTTCTTCTTTTTTTAAAAAAATTTTATTTATTTATTTGACAGAGAGAGATCACAAGTAGGCAGAGAGAGGGTGAAGCAGACTCCCTGCTGGGCAGAGAGCCTAATGCGGGGCTCAATCCCAGGACACAGAGATCATGACCTGAGCTGAAGGCAGAGGCTTAACCCAGTGAGCCACCCAGGCACCCTGTCCTGAACTCTTTAATACATATGGAAAACTCCTAAATCGATAGGAAAAACACCCATAGTACCATCGTTGATAGATACTGACCAGAAAACTCCAAAATCTCGATGGCTTAAGCCACAAAAGTTTATTTCTCATCTGTTTTGTGTCCACGATGGGTCCGGTGGGGATTTTTTCAGGTTGCCCTCACTACAGGGCTTAACACCGATAAGCAGCTATCTCCTGACATATTCTGCTCATTGTGGTGGAAGGAAAGTAACTCCGCTTGCACTGGCAATTAAATAAGGGCCTGAAATTGATATTCAACAATTCATCTCACATCATTGGCTAGAACTAGTCCCATGGTCCTGCCTAAGCCCAAGGGGATGGGCTGTGCCATACTGTGTGTGCCTGGAAAGAGGGCAGGACCCCACACATGTAAGGAGCACTAAGCCTATCCCATTACCATGCCAGAGAGTCTATGAATTATTTGGTTTCTCAACTGAAGGTCTTGTCAGAGAAAGACGATGGCATATTTCATTACATTTCACATGCTGGTGATTAAAAAAGTAAAAAATTCCTTTCTTTCCAAAATTGGTTGTGACATCATTCTGATCAACAGAGTGAATCTGGGGATCTGTCAGATAGATGAGCCCTTTTCCATTCCCAGTCACCCAACCTAAAAAAGAAATACATATGTCTGAGAATTAAATCCTTTATAAAGGTCAGTAAAGTATTTCAGAAAAATAAAATGTATTTATTTAGAGAGATACTTTAAAAACTTGGTTATACTGAAGTTTATGTTTAATAAGTTTCTGTTAAGGGATTTGGTATTGTGTATTCCAATTACTGGTTTAAGAAGGGAAACTGAACATTAGAGAATTAAATTTGTCAAATATGACACACCTAGACCACCAATTTTCAAGGAATTAGAGAGCAAAAAATGCACTTAGTTTAATTACGGATATAACAATATATTGAACATTTCACGATTCATAAGTTGCTTTTTAGTGCCTAACCCATTAATTCATCTGTTCATTTAGCAAGTATTTATCGAGCATACACAGTATACAAGACACTGTTTTGAGTACTGGGGATTAAGCAATAAGTAAAAAATCACTATACTCATTGAGCTAACATTCTGGTGAAGTGGGACAGATTAATAAGCAATATAAATAAGTAAAATACATAATATGATAGAGACTGATGATAAATGCTATGGAAGGGGGATAGAGAAAATCTTGGAGAATGGTCATAGAATCATTACTAAAAACAGTTATAAGAAAACTCATTTATCATTTAAAAGAAGAGTATTGGCTAATAATTCCGGTAAACAAAATACTAGATGAACGGAAATAAAATTAAAATATAAATGCAGAGATCTTTTTTAAAAGTCAGATTCGAGTGCACACAACTTTCTATTTCATAATGACCCCATTATGAAACCTAATGTCACACTTGTAATAAAGGTAAAGGGCTGAAGAAAAGAACGAGTGGCAAGTCTTTCCACATATTAAAGCATGCAATATTAAAAAACCTACATCATTCAAATATACTTAAATGAAATAAAAAAAAAGTGGATTTGCTCTAGAATTGAGCCCAGAAGAATGTGAGCCAGATCTTACTGATTTTGTGACACTTTAGACCCTTGTAGACACTTTAGACAATTTTTACAGACATCATTTGTTTTAGACAATTTTTACAGACATCATTACAGTAAAATCAATCAATTGAATTATAAATAGCGGTCTATTTAGGCCCTGAACAGTCTATTACATTAAATAATGACTGGAAGCGCTAGTTACAAGACCTCATGTTTACATATGAATAACACTAAAAATTTAAAAATCCCAATTTCACATACCTTGTAAATCAACTACAACATCTCTATGATTAGAAAACTCATAGGAAAAATGGCCATAAGCCAATCCATATTCTGTGGCTTTGTATTCTGTTTTAACCACTTTTGCGTTATTTGATAACTTCACAAATTCTCCCAGTATGTAAGGTTCCACACTGATACATCCCTTTATTGTCTTGCCTTCCAAAATCTGAAAAATAGAAATGGGAGACCATAAATGACTAGGAAGGCCACAGGCTTTGGGCTTGGGTAGACCTCACTTTGAACCTAGGCTTTGCCGCTTAGGAGCTGTTACTTCCGGAGGTTTTGGTCTGCTCATCTGTAAAGCAGATACTGTAATAATAACGACCTTATAGCACTGTTAAAAAAAATTAAATGAGAAAAATGCATGTAAAGTGCCTAACATTTTGGCATATAATGGAACCTAAAATAATTTTTATTCTTTTTTTAAAATACTCACATAAAAATGAGGCCATGAAGTGACCTACTGTAGAGAGCTAGCTTGTCATGGAGATAAATCATGGCCTGGAATGCTGGGCTGGAATAGCAGTTCAAACATTTGTGGGTATAATCTCTTTTGTCAAGTTGTTTCAAAGGTTAGAGTTGATGTGTTAAATGCCTGGCATAGTGCTTGACATAAAGAAAGTGAAAAATGGATGATAGCTGTAATTGGTAGTAACAAAATACGGGTCAAAAAATGTCTTTGGCCAATGTAAAAAAAAAAATTCTTTAGGTATGAATGAGCCAAGGATCCAACATATTTGGGAAGGCAGGATATTCTTCACCCAAATAAAAGTCAGTGTCTTTCTATATTTAAAGAGATAGCTTAGTAAAAACAGATTGGGCTCAATGACCCCAGAAGGTGGAGTTGCAATTCATAGGTAGAAATCAGACAAAGACACCTTTGGGCTAGATCTAAGAACTTCCTAACAAGTAGAATTGTTTGCAAGTGAAAAGGGAATAATTATTTTTCCTTACTAAAGGTGTTTAAACTATGACTTGGTAATTCCTTGGCTGCCAGGGGTGGGGACTAACAGATGTAAAATAGTGAATTCATGCATCAGGTTGTCGAGGGGATAATTTGTACTCCGTATCATCTTTAGGGTCCTTCTTCTCTCTTTGAAAGTACAGCCAGTACACAAAGAAAGGATATGAAAAAAGCTCACTTGACCATGTGGGACCAGACACCAGACTTAACAGGGTGACTTGAAAGATCCAAATTATGTGTTCAGGGTCTAGAAGGTCATAGTTCTTACACATCTCCCTAAGTAGATGAAGAAGTTGAAGCAGTTGAGGGAGTCTGGTAACTGAGTTTATTGGGAGTTAGCAAATATGTACGCATAGACCTGTTGAACGAAACACTTGCCCTCTTTAATCTTACCAGTAATAATGTGGATGGGATATAGAATATCTGTGTTGGAATCTTTTGTTCGTAAAGTCTCTTGTTAAATTCCGTCACGTAGTGCTGTGCGGTCATTTGCCGTTCCACATCAGTGAAGTGGTGCCAGAGCCCCTTCTGCTCCTTATATTCTTTCCCAACATATCTATGACCAGAGGAAAAAACCATACAAAAGAAATGCAAAAGTGATCTTATCACAGAGGAAGAGAGCAGAGACGAAAGGAGAGATGTAAAAATTCTTGAAAGACATTACTCTTTCTCTACCTTGGACAGTCAATATTAACTATCCTTTCTTATTTCATGACTCAAATAATTTTGTAAGCGCCTCCTGAACATGAGAACATAATTCATGTTGGCTGATGGTGACGGCTAATGTTATGTGCTATCTTGACTTGGCCATAAGGTGCCCTGATATTTGATCAACCATAATTCTGGCTGTTTTGGTGAGGTTATTTTGGGATAAATTTCACACTTAAATCAACACACTAAGTAAAGCAGATTGCTCTCCCTCATGTGGATGGGCCTAATCTAATCAGTTGGAGGACAAAAAATAGAATGAAAAGAATGACCTTCTCCCAAGTGAAGAGAATTCCGCCTGTCACACTGCCTTTGAGCTGGGACACTGGTCTTTTCCTGCCTTTGGACTTGAACTGAAACATCAGCTCTTCCTGGTCTTGAGCCTACTGGCCTCTGACCTGGAACTACACCATTAGCTCTCCTGGGTCTCCAGCTGGCCAACGCAGAGCTTGAGGTTTCCTGGCGTCTATCATCATGCAAGCCAAATCCTGACAATAAATCTCTGTCTATATGTGTATATATCTTCTTGGTTCTGTTTTCCTGAAGAACACTTTCTGATACACTGCCCCAGGACAATGGTGATTATAGAGCAAGTGTCCAGTTACTGTAGCAGTTGGCCAGCCCCCCCTGGCGAGTCTAGGGAGCCAGGATGGACACTGGAAAGTGTGGGCTCTGCAATCAGATCTTTTACTACCCGCACTGTGGCCTTAAACAGGTCAGTTAATCAATCTGAAGTCTTCCTCTATCCCTTTCTTTTGTGATTACTTCATCTGTACAAATACTTGTTTCCATCATCACCTGTTATGTGCGTAGTCCTGTGCTAGTCCTGAATATTTTGAAGAAAGTGTGACATAGGATTTGTATATTTCAAGGCCTTATGCATAGCTGGAGACAACATATGAGGGCAGTAAATGATTAAGTGTTGAAAGGAGCAAAACAGTAACTATCACACTTTACTGGAGTTTATATTTGCTATAAGCCAGTGTGAATTTATGAGGAATTTGCGTGTGTCCAGAGTGACCTCCAAAAATCAAAGAGAATTGTCAGAGTTATAGACCTCAACTAGAGAAAACGCTCTCCAGAAATTACTGAGTCCACCATCAAAAAAATTGAAATCTTACCATTTGTAACGACATGGATGGAACTAGAGGGTATTACGCTAAGCGAAGTAAGTCAATCAGAGGGAGACAATTATCATATGATCTCACTGATATGAGGAATTTGAGAAACAAGGCAGAGGATCATAGGGGAAGGGAGGGAAAAATGAAACAAGATGAACCCAGAGAGGGAGACAAACCATAAGAGACTCTTAATTTCAGGAAACAAACTGAGGGCTGCTGGGGGGGAGTGGAGTGGGAGGGATGGGGTGGCTGGGTGATGGACACTGGGGAGGGTATGTGCTACAGTGAGTGCTGTAAATTGTGTAAGACTGATGAATCACAGACCTGTATCACTGAAACAAATAATACACTATATGTTAACAACAACAACAAAATTACCAAGTCCAATAGGATTATGAAATCCAAGTTGGCTGAAGTTTTGGCCATTCAGACCCCTGAGGATCAGAAGGGAAATTTGAGGGGCACCTGGGTTGCTCAGTTGATTAAGTGTCCAACTCTTAGTTTTGGCTCAGGTCATGATCTCAGGGTCCTGAGATCAAGCCCGGTGATGGGCTCTGCACTCAATGCAGAATCAGCTTGAGATTTTCTCTCTCCCTCTTCCTCTGCCCCTTTCCCTGCTCACATATTCTCTCAAAAATAAATAAATAAAATCTTAAAAAAAAAAAAAAAGACAATCTGACAGTGGAGGCTGCAGAGGAGGAACCTCTAAAGCATCAGAAAGCAGGCAGCAGAGGAGCAGTTGCCTAACAGGGTTAATCCAGCGTTTCTGCTATGGACAGACCGCTCGGCTTGCAGTAGCTTTGAATCCGTTCAGAACTTTGAGCAAACCCCGGTACTGGAACCGTTCCCAAACATTCTGTCAGAGGACCTCCAGCCCTAGGTAGAGGATCATCAATCTGGGGACAGAGGTCCATTCTTTCTGGCATCTTATGCCATTTTGTTGGGATCATTTTTCTTCAGTAAGGATTTGTTAGCAGTAAACTCTTTTTTCATTGACAGCTTTTAAGATTATTTCTTTAACCTTGGTGTTCTAAAGTTTCACTGCTATGTAGCTAGAAGTGGGTTTATGATTGCCTGCCTGCCTTCCTAGTTTCTTCCCTCCTCTTCTATCCTACTTAGGATTTACTATGACTCCTGTATTTGAAGATTAATGTATTTTGGCAATTCTGGGAAATTATCAGGTATTATCTATTTAAATAGTAATTCTTTTCTATTTGATCTGTTATCTTTTTCGGATCAGATATACGTTGGATCCTCTCTTTTCATCTTTCACGTTTCTTATTCTCTCTTTCATTTTCCATTTCAGATCCTTATGACACATCCTGCTGTATTAATTTCTTAGGGCTACTATAACCAAGAGCCATAAATTGAGTGATTTAAACAACAGAAATGGGTTCTGTCACAGTTCTGGAGCCTGTAAGTCCAAGAACAAGATGTCGGCAGAGGCCATGTTCCCTCTGAAGCCACTAGAGAAGGATGTTTTCCAGTCCTCCCTCCTGGCTTCTGGTGGTTTCTGCTCTGTGGCAACATAACTACAATCTGACATGCATTCTCCTTGTGCAGGTCTATCTCCAAATTTCCTTTTTATAAGAGAGGATGAGCGGCCCACCCTATTCCAAAATGACCTCATCTTATCTAATTATATCTGCAATGACTCTCTTTCAATAAGATCACAGTCTGAGTACTATGGGTTAGGATTTCAACATATGAATTTGAGGCTGGAGGTACAGAGCTGTTAAAAAACTCATTCAACCCATAACACACAGCTTCATCGCTTGGATGTGTGATGTGGGGCAAGTTTCTTAGTATCTCTATGCCTCAGTTCCCTCATCTGTAAAATGGGGATAATAATGTTTGCCTCATAGTGTTTTGTGATGATCAATTAAATTAGTATATAAATTACTTAACATAAGCCTTGGCACATATATACTTGGTAAGTAGATTTACATGTTCCTATTATTATTATTATTATTATCAACAACAACCTTTTCAAGAAATATACTTCCATTGTTTAAGAATCACCCAATTTCTCACTCTCTCTCATTTCTTCTCTTCCTATTTATTTCTTACATTATTTAGATTTGGATAAAGAACAGGATCCATCTTAAAATTCTTGGCTTATAGGTCTTTTTAAATACACAGATGATATAAAATTAGGCCTCAAACCTAATGCGGACCACTTGTGGTGACTATTTCTCAGGTGAGTTTTTGCTTGAAGTTGTCATCCAGAACTAAGGCCAAACAAAAAATTTTCTGGGTGTTTACCTCAGTGGGATTTTTTAAAAAATAAAGATTTATTTATTTATTTGAGAGGGAGAGAGAGCCGGAGGAGGAGCAGATGGAGAGGCAGAATCTCCAGCAGACTGCTTGATGAACAAGAAAACGGACATGGGGCTCTATCTCATGACCCTGAGATCAATCATGACCTCAGCCGAAATCAACAGTTGGACACTTAAGGAGCTGAGCCACCCAGGAGCTTGGGGTTTTTTTTTTTGTCTGTTTGTTTTGTTTTTTGTTTATTTTATTTATTTTTTAATTTAATTTTTGAAAAGATTTTATTTATTTATTTGACAGACAAAGATCACAGAAAGGCAGGCAGAGAGAGAGGAGGAAGCAGTTTCCCTGCCGAGCAGAGAGCCTGATGCGGGGCTCGATCCCAGGACCCTGAGATCATGACCTGAGCCGAAGGCAGAAGCTTTAACCCACTGAGCTACCCAGGTGCCCCTTGTTTTTTTTTTTTTTTTTAAATATAAGTTTCTCCTTAAAGATGTAGCCATTCCTGCATCCCTGTTTTATATGGATGATCTCTAAACACTCCCTTACACGTGTAACTTTGGTCACTAGCTGCCACCTCATCCTACCCCACTCAGAATGTCTACAGGAGGTGTCTCAAGGGCTCAGTATGCACTTATACCTCCAAAAATGCTTCATCCCTAGCCTCAAAGGAGTCTCCTACCTTTTCTGCAGACTGTTTATTTACATATAAGTGTAGTTTTCACAGTTGAACTAGACTTCTTGCCAGCATTTTTAGTGGGAGTGTTTGAGGCTCTCTGCCCTGCCATACAGTCAGAAACTCCATTTTTCTTATCTGTACAGTGGGGATAACAATGTCTCCCTGAGAGGTTTGACATCATGTACATCTATGTAAAATGGCTGACATAATGTTGTTCAGTGTGTGGTAACTACTGTCAGTTAATGAGGAGAAAGGAGTAGGGATCTGAAAATATACATTGTGGCCAACTTTTCTGGCTCTTTCAAAATCACATAAGTGATTAAGTAACAGAAAGGCATAATTAGCCCATTTTGCATTAGAAGTACAGATGTTTTAAAGAAATACCTCCCCAGAGTTTCTTCCTGATGAAGATAATGAACCCAAAAAGCATTTCTTTGTCTGCCTTTCTTCTTCACATTCAGGTAGTCCCCCAAATATACAACAGTTTCTTGGGCTGTCCATAGTTCTGATTTTTTAGAGTATTTTAATAAAAGAGCATCTGGAAAAAAAGAGAAGATAAAAATGGATGTTATTTTCAAAGTTTGTTATAATTTATAAATAAAGTTGAAGCAACACAGATTCTAATCCAAATTGCCTGATATCTTCAGTTTCTTTAGATGTTTTCTCAAAGTTCAGCCTCTTCTATGACTACTACTGCAAAGTTAGTGAAGTACAATAAACTAAAGCTTTGCAAATGTAATGAAGATTCACAAAATCTTTTGCTTGTGATGGTGAGGGATTAAGATAAGGCCAGTTTTTGTCTGAAAATAGTGGGAAGGAAAGTCTTTTTAAGCAGCAAAGCCCCAGAGACCATCTTGGAAGAGTGATATATGCTTGCATTTTCTGCTAATTATCTGGGGAACCTGGGACCTACGACTGGTACCAGACCATATAGATAGAAATAAATGAAATAACTTTCCCTCAGAGACTCCTGGCAACTCCAGAAACCATGGTTACTATTAAAGTGCACCTTAATTTTCTCTTACTTGTTCTGTTTAAGCTGGGAAAGTCCAGGAATTACTTGACAAAATATAGCTACCGTACAATTCAATTCTACTCAATTGAAGAAGGAAAAGATAAGAAGGAAAAGCAAAAAACTGTCTCCACCTTAAGGAAAGGCAGAACAGGGCAAGTAAGAAAGCATTTCTTAGAGGGAAAAGACATGAACTCTGAGAAGAAATGCAACATTTTGGGATCCCAGTTGAAATGATGTGAACAAGGACCTCCTGCATCTAGGTCCTGATAATGGGTGAAGGTACAGGTGACTCAGGAGAGAAAAATACTTCAAGTAAGATAAACTCACAGGTCTGGGTCTGGGGCGGGAGATGGCTGGAGGCTGGGGAAGACAGTAGCCAGGGTTGGGTCACTCAGTCAGAGAAACTGGGGATGGAAACAGAAGGCGAGCTGCTTGCACACATCCATAGGAAAGGCAGTGAACTGGGGGAAGCAAGACGGAGGAATGTATAACTTGTTTTGTGCTTCCTCTGTTTTTCTTATCTGTACACTGGGGATAATAATATTCCCCTACTGGGTCTGAGATCATGTACATGTGGCGTTTTACCCACAAACTGGCACATAGGCGTAACAATAAAGGGTTGCCTAACTCTAAGAAATGTGATTCTGAACCTACAGAATCCCTAGAAAGGGAATAGTGAATAGGGAGACCCTACTAGAGTAGCATTTCACTTCTTTTTGTGAAAACTGATCTGTATCTTAGTGTGACTTCAAGGCAGCAGGAAAAGCACTGGAATACTTTGAACAGAAGTGACTGACATTGTCTTTATAAAAACTTACTGAAGAGCTCTTAAGGGCGCCTGGGTGGCCCATTTGGTTAAGTGACTGCCTTTGGCTCCAGTCATAATCCTGGAGTCCTGGAATTAAGTCCTGCAGCAGGCTCCCTGCTTGGCAGGGAGTCTGCTTCTCCCTCTGACCCTCCCTCTTCTCATGCTCTATCTCTCTCATTTTCTCTCTCAAATAAATAAAATCTTTTTTTTTCTTTTTTTTTTTTAAAGAGCTCTTAAAAAATACTGATGCCTGGATCCAAACCTCAGACTCATTAGATTGGACACTCTGGGGTGAGGCACTGGAAATTTTAAAAAGCTCCCCCACCCATAGGGATTCTTATATGATGACAAGATTGAAAACTACTACTCTATTGATTGATTGATTGATTGATTACATGAGATAAAGAGATAAAGAGAGAGAGTGAGTGAGCGGAGAGAAGGGGAGAGGGAGAGGGAGAGAGAGAATCCTCCAGCAAACTTCCCACTGAGCATGGACCCTGATGCTGTGCTCCACAGGGTGCTAGAACCTAGGACCCTGAGATCACGACCTGAGCTGAAATCAAGAGTTGGACACTTAACCAACTACCCAGGCTCCCCAAGAACTATTACTTTAGTATCCAGTGCTTAGCAATCCGCAGAATTTGTCTCTTTTCTCTCATTCAAATAATTCTTCAGTATCTTAGAGGGTGCTACGATATGATCTTCGGGGCTAAGAGAGGAACCTTCTTTTGTCTCCTTCCCCGCCTCTCCACCACTTCTAAGCTGTAATAGACACATTGACTACCGGATGGCCCCAACCAAGACTCCCTGCTATGGTAAGTGACACTGGGCTGTTCCATAAGCAAGAAGGAATTGCTGATTGCAATAGTAGAGGGCACTTGCTCAACCCATTGGCTGGGAGAAACCTTGCGGACAGGTGTGAAAATCTCTGCCCTGCAGAAGAGTGATGTTTAACTAGGTCAAACTCTGCCCCTTAGAATCTGAATAGGGAAAAACAGAAATCAGCTGGTTGGTAATGAGAATCCATGGAAAAGAAAAAAAAAAAAAACCCAAGTGATGACTGTCCCTTGGTCCTGTAAGATTCTTGTCTCCCTTACTGCCTTGTGTGTCTTCACAGCAAGCCCCCAACATATGAGGTGGCCTGAATAAGCCTCTAGTCTTTGCGACCATTAGCGTCCACCACACCAAGAGTGAGGGAAACCCCCAAAGTACATATTTTTCTGTATATTCACAAAGTGTAAGAGGTGTCTGTGTCTTTCATGAGTTTTAAGTGATCTACACATCAAGCTCTTCAGAGGACCCCAACTGCACACTGAGGCTTCCTGAGGCTCTACCTACCAAAAAGGTTGTACTCACTGTGTGCTTGGTGGAGTTGATTGGGCTTAAAAACTCCTGTATTCTCCAGTCTCTGTAACAGCCACTCATGCCTCACCCCTGCCAAGAGTTTTTCAAAATCATCAGGGTGTAGGGTTCGAGCCTCTAGGATCTCTTGCCTTATCATTCCTGGCAATGAAACAAAAGAACTTCCACTGGAATTCAGAAAGGACCATGAGGTTTCCCTCTCAGAAGAACCGCTGGAAAATGCAGGTGATTTCAACCACCATGGAGAGGATGAGCTGGAGTTCTGGCTGCAGTTTAGTGTGTTTCCTGGTTTGTTTCCTTCCTCTGTGGTAGTGCAGTCCTTGCTAAAATCAGGGAAGGCAATGTTACTGCTTACAGATGGACCGGGGGTCTCAGCCCCCTGATCACGCGGCTGCCTCAGAGCAAATAGGCTAGAAGAGCCACACCCCCTGGTGGGGTGAACGTCTGTGCTGTCCAGCAGCTGGCCCTCCTCATCCACTGTGGAGGCATCAGGGTCAATGTCCTGCTCTTTGACTGAGCCGCCACTCTTTTCTGAGTCAGGATTTTGCACAGGCCAATGAAGAGTGGAAGAGCTACATGCTGTCACAGAACTTTTGCCCAGAGACAACTCCACGGCTATGTGAGAGTGTAAGGGTGTATCCTCCTCTTTTTCCTCTGTTTCTCCTTCTGGGTCAATCCAGGAGGAGCTATCTTTGAATGTAAGGCCTGTGCCTCTTTTGATTTCTTCCCCATGCCTGTCTTCATCATCGCAGTTGATTTCTGGAAGTTCAGTTAGTTCAAAGCTTTCTTCTCGGACCAAAGGGTATGTGGCTATGTTCTTGGGTGGACCAGAATCAGAAGAGGACAAAGAAGCAGAACCAACCGAGGGACTGGAATGAGCAGAAGTGTTTCTGGATCCCATGTTTCTGACTTTCTGCACACGTTCTGGAGCTCCTTCTAACAGCCCTGCACCAGAGGCCAAGAATATGGCTGTTGTGTTATGAGGACAGAAGGTTGTCAAGGGCATGTGTTTGTGTTGCTGACTTTGAGAAGACTCTAAACTGTCATCCTTGGACACTTGGAGAGGGAGACCATGAAGTTCTGAAGACAGTTGATGTACAGCTCTTCTTTCCTCATTGATCTCTAGCTCTTCAGACAGGGCAGTGGAACACTGAGTATCCACAAGACGTTCTTCTTTGCAAGGCTCTTTTCTGGTTGGCCTATCATCTATATAATTCACTTCCTCCCAGCTTGTAGAAGAACTAGCCCCTGATAACTTGCTCCAACAACTAGAGCAATGGCCGTCACTCAGAGACTTGTCCAAAACAGCTCCTTCACCATAACTGTGGTCTGGTGACTCAACCTCAGCCTCTACATCTTGATCCAAGGAGACTTGAAATGCATCAGAATGGGTCCAGGTTTTCCCTCTTATCCTCCTGAGTGTCTCCTGACTATTCTTAGCCATTCGGGAGGACGATATTACCATGGCTTTTTGAAAATGTGATTTGTCTTCAGTAGTACTCACAGTATCTACGTTTTTCGTCTCCGTTTTTAGAGTAGTGATACAGACTTTGGTTTTTGCATCTTTCTGTTGATTTTTGTTGTTTCCACAAGAGCTTTCAAATACTTCACACACTGAAGTGTGGTGCTGTGAATAGGCTCCAAGAATTTTTTGGAAATCCACATGCCCATGCAAGATGGGTTTATCCAACCCATGCTTGAAACTCTCTGGAACATAAGACTTGTCATCTAAATTTAAGAAGCCTTGAATTTGTAAACGATCCTTCACCTGGGTTATAATAGACAAGATCTGCTGAGAGAGAGCTTCTCTCTCCTGACTTCCAGAGGAAGTACTGAAACTGTACAGCTTTCCCATAGCTTCATTACAGAGCTGACTGGCTACGCGGACCATCTCGTTCTCCCCGTAGAGTCTTTGGTGCACTGTGGTCAGGCCGAAAGCAGCTTTGAGAAGACTATGAAGCTCTTGTTTTCCAGTGGCTGGTTCGTCATATCTCTTAGTGAGGAGGCCAATTTCGAAGGCCTCTTTGGCTTCATACAGATATGAATTTTTCATTTCTGGAGGACAGTCATCAGAACTACTATAGGACAATAAGCATGTGCCACGGATGTTCTGAGGAAAATACCAAATACAAAATCAGACATTGAATTAGAAACTGGAATTGAATCAGGAAAAACTTCATTCCTAGAGGACAGTCATTAGAAGAATTATAGGAAAATAAACACACACACCGCAGATATTCTAAGGAAAATACACAATCATGTCTTGAGTCAAGGACCCAAAGTATTTTTGGTGAAACAGGAGAACGGACTGGGTTGTATGTGATTGGTTGGCATGAGGGGGTAAGAAATTAGCTTGAGCTACCATCTTGCTGTAGGCCTGATACTTCTTTTTTTTTAAGTTTATTTATTTATTAATTTATTTATTTTAGTAATCTCTATACCCAAGGTGGAGTTCAAACTCATGACCCAGTGATCAAGAGTTGCATGCTACTCTGACTGAACCAGCCAGGAGACTCAGGCCTGATATTTTTGATCAAAGATTATAAAGTTGTTGTTGCTGTTACTTCTGTTGTTAGTTTTAGCAAAGAGATTCTATACATGGGACATGAACATAGTAATTTTCTCTGTGTAAATAAGGCTACCATATACAAAGGCACCATGTATTTAATAGTAGTCAAAACCATGGAGTAGCAGCTTCCAAAGCTCTCTGTGCACCAGGGCAGTATTTCAAAATGAAAGATTTCTAGTACCAGTCCCAGAGATTTGCATTTAGTGGATGTTGGGTGGATCAGGAATGTGCATTTTGAAAAGACTCCTTGGGCAATTCTTTTTTTTTTTTTTTTAAGGATTTTATTTATTTACTTGAGATCACAAGAAGGCAGAGAGAGAGAGGGAGAAGAGGGAGAAGAAGGCTTCTCTCCAAGCAGAGAGCCCGATTCGAGGCTCGATCCCAGGACCCTGAGATCATGACCTGAACCGAAGGCAGAGGCTCAACCCACTGAGCCACCCAGGCATCCCTCCTTGGGCAATTCTGATGTGCTTGGGAACTCTTGGTCTAAGGCAGACAACATCATACCCTCAGGCTGAATTAATTCCGCCTTCACCAGGATGTTACTACTCTGACTGATAAAACCCTTCCATACACAAGGCCTGATCATAATTATCTAAAGATGTGCACAAAGCCCACTTCGGGTTAGACTTTTCCCTCTCGCTGGTTACTTCCCTCACTGGGCAGAGGTTGGTGGGGGGGGCTGCCCCCTGCTTACCACTGCTGAGAGCACAAAGAGGGGTGTGTAGGGACTGAAGGCAGTGGCCAGTTTGCAGGCTTCTGCAGCTGAGAGCAAATGGTGGTCAAACTCCTTCAGCAAACCCTATGAGAAAATAGGAGACAAAACGTTGTACTGACAATCATTTATCCATTAGCAAAACGCAGGCTCTGAAATTCCTTTGCTTTTGTTTCAGGATTCTGAGCGACACTCGGCCCCTCATCACAACTATTTCGGAATAGTGCCAAGAAAGAGTGAAGTGGCTCCAAAGACCCGAGGGTTTGAGCGCCCTCTCCCCCTGCGCCCATACACAATCCTGTCACACACCCTTTGCTCCCCAGAGAGGGCCTAATGTGGGCCAAAATTCACAATGCCTGCCTGTACAAAATAACCAACACAAGTTTCTCTGGAGGATCGTGCAAGTCTTTGTTCACAGAAGCTGCATATCTTGCAGTCAGATTAGCTGATGATTCCTGCGCTGTTCTTGGCAAAGAGCCTTTTAAGCAATTAAGACTCGTTCATTCTTCCTAGAAATACTGTTCTAGGCACGATTAAGACTCGTTCATTCTTCCTAGAAATACTGTTCTAGGCACGAAGGAGATAGCAGACAGTGAGGCTGTAATAACCTCACTTCCTATTGAGGGGAGGGGATTAGTCAATACACAAAACAAGTAAGATGCATAGTGCCTGACGTGGTGATAAGTGTTCCAGAGAAAAATAAAGCAGGAAGGGGTCACAAGGAGGTTCAGGGTGGGGAGGAAATTTGCAATTTTTAAAAAAAATTAATAGTTTTTTTTTGTTTGTTTTTTAAGTAAGCTCTATCCCCCCTGTGGGCCTTGAACTCCAGACTCTGAGATCAGGAGTCACATACTCAGCCAGGTACCCCGGTAGTTTATAATCTTCAACAATCATCAAAGATAACTTCGCTGAACAAGGGATATAACCATTTTCTTGTGTGTTGGTCTGACAGCAAAAGCAACATTTTGCTAAGACTCAGATCGCCAGCAGCAAGCTGCGTGTGTTCTTATGCTACACTCATTACTATTAAATACAGTTACTATTTATTGTCACTTCAGTATTTAATAAAAATAGTAATCTTCATGTAATATTAAAACTCTCAATAACAGTGCTGAGCAGAAGAGCAGTTCGGTGTCTATGCTAATGTTCTAGACTGGCCGGAAACCTTGGTTCTTCTCCTAGTATTCTTTCTTACTGGGTGTGCAAACTATGGAGCTCATTTAGTTTCTCTGGACCTCAGTTTTTTTCCCTCTAAAATGGGAATAATACATTTTGCTCTACCCATCTTATGGGGTTTTATGTAGCTCCTACATATTGAGTTGTAAAGGAATACATAAATATTAGTAATCATTGCTATTAAGGATAAGAACCTTGACAAGTGACTGAGGCTCTGATTTGAACAGAGGCTCAGGAGAGTTTTAAAATTGTTACCCCTTAGGGGCACCTGGCTGACTCAGTCAGTAGGGCATGCAACTCTTGATCTCAGGGTTTTAATTTCAAGCCCCAGGTTGGGTGTAGAGCTTACTTAACAAAATAAAATCTTTAAAACTGTTACCCTTTTACCTTATCACTGAGATAGCCCAAGTGTGGAAGTGGAATTCTGTGATGATTTGGAAGATCAGTGGGATTCAAAGCATTTATCGCCCCGATGATATTTAATATTCATTCATTCACTCGTCATTTTTTTTTTTTTTAGTAACCTTGTATGTCTAGTACTGTGCTAGATGCTAAGATAATATAGCCAAATAGGACACCATAGAAATTGTCCCCAGGATTGTTCACGTGACTCGAAGAGGGGAGACACTTGTGCTCCCTGATGCCTGGAGCGAGAACGAGACTGATGCACCGAGCACCAAAAATGTTGGTAGTTTTGTTAGGGGAGGCCACTCTGCACCCCGGTTGTGACATGTGATAATTACCAAGTTAATCTGCGGATTGTTTTTAAACTTCTCATAATCGTTTTTGCTCATGGAAACAAAGATGTCTGCCAGTATACCTAGTGATGTGGAAATACCCTGTAGGAAACAAACAAACAAAACACAGATTAGGAATTTGTGGTCAATCTCTGCTCACCTCTCAGGGCCTGAAGGCAACAATCAGTTCTCCACATGAACTACTCTGGCTGCTCTTCTTATTCTTAATGTGACTGTTATTCTGACAGTGGAAATACTTCTAAACAGACACTGCAGGTCTCGAAAGATCATCACATCCTGAAGACACAGACCTAAGGTGAGCACAACTGTTTCCTAGTTGAGCTTTACTGGACTCTCAACCCTAGCTTCTCCAGACTGTTAGGCCTAAAGAATTGGCTCAAGCCAGAGTCCTTGTGTCCCATTCTGTCTGTGTCGTAGACGGACTGTAGGCAGCGGCACTGCTGGTACAGCTCAGGGAAATGAGATGACCCGTTGCTCCAGTTAACAAGGAAAACATTCCCACAGACGCACAGAGAAGGAAACATCAAGTAGGAAAGCAAGTGTTGCCTCTCGATTTCTTGGATAAAGATGCCCCAGAAACAAATGGAGCATGGAATGGAAGCCTGTCCACTGACTCAAGGAAAATGACTTTACATATAAGTAACGTGGCCACCTCAACTTTGCTGTGGAATCAGGTAAAAGCTAAGTCCATGCTCAAATAAAGAGATGAATGGGTCATAGAAATAAATAAATAAATAAATAGACAGATAGATAGAAATGAATGCAGAAACACTAAATACATGTCAGGAGTCTAGCTGTGAGTGGGGGCAGGGCAAGACACAAGAGGAAGGTAACCAAATATCCCTGGTCCTATGCCCTCGCAGAATCAATAAAAACAGAACCAATAAACTTGACAAATGATACACTGAATTGTGCCATAAGGAGATAGTCACCCAAAGACAAATGTAGGAAAAGAAAAAAATAAGCACTAGATACACCACCTTTCTATCTGGCTGGGGAAGTGTCAGATATCCTATGATGGAGGTCCAGATTAGCTCTGCTGCTTCATACCACATCCCTGGAAAAAGAGGGGAGACGGGACAAACTGCCAGTATCTGTGTATTGTGAAAGAAAATACACTGGGGAGGGTATGTGCTATGATGAGTGCTGTGAATTCTGTAAGACTGATGAATCATAGACCTGTACCCCTGAAACAAATAATACATCATATGTTAATAATAATAAAAAAAAAGAAAATACCTTTGAAAATTAATACAGAAAGAAGACTCATTGGCTCCTGTTAGGAAAACTTGAGATTGAATTATATTGATAGCAATCAGCAGATAACAATCTGCTGGAAAAACAGCAATCTATATTTCCAGTTAGTTTAATACAGATAATTCTTCCCTTTCACAGAGAAACAGTAAAAATTAGAAATTATATATATATATAATATATATAATTTTTACTGTTGATTTTATGTATATAAAATCAATTCCATTATTTATAAGAAAACTAATTACCATTCTATGTTAAAAATTTTCAAACACTTGGGGTGCCTGGGTGGCTCAGTCATTAACTGTCTGCCTTCAGCTCAGGTCATGATCCCAGGGTCCTGGATTGAGCCCCGCATTGGGCTTCCGGCTCAGCAAGAAGCCTGTTTCTTCCTCTCCCACTCCCCCACTTGTGTTGCCTCTTTTGCTGTGTCTCTCTCTGTCAAATAAATAAAATCTTTAAAAAATTTATTTTTTTCAAACACTTTAGTTTGCAAATTTATTTGAGCACCTGAAGCTCCTTCTTATTCTTCCTTTTTGTTGTTTTTTTAAAGTCTTCTGCATTTAGGTGAGGTAAGGGCTTTGGGATAGGCTAAGAAGCCCACAGGGCCCCCAGGGGCTCCTTACTCCCTCCTAGCAAATCTCCTTCCCTCCTCTCTTCAGCCTATAGCAGAGCTTCTGCCTTGTGCCCCTCCCTCCTCAGACCCCTCCTTTAGACCACACCCCCAACCCCCCCCCTCCCCCCCGCCGTGTTCTGGTTGCTCTGTCTGTGGGGACCGTCCTAGAAGCCCTCTCCTGGACTATTGTCAGAGCGCTCAGGCTTGCTGGGCTCTAAACAGCAGGGGCACGACCATGCATTTTAAAGCACAGTTAGCATTCTATAAATTTTGTTTAACAAGCTCAGGAATGCCCTTGGAGGAATGAATGGGTAAGGTGTCAGGGTGGTGTGGAATAAGGTGTCACTCTAGCACACGGAGGCCCGTAGAACTGAAAATCAGGGGCCAGAAGTAACACGGAGAACCGTAGGGCTCACATCACATTATACAACTACGTATTTCTTGAACAAAACTCAACAGAAAATATTTTGTTCTATTAATGTTCATAACACTCCTGGGATCTTAAATGTCATTTTCTTCTCAATAAGGAAACTCAGCAAAGTGGGGATTAGCAATGGTAACCAGATACATGAAGAAAATTCCACAGTAAACTCTCTCAGCCAGCCTTTGTAAATGAGCCCCAAGAGGTGCGAATGTTTGATGACCGACCGACCGTACCTAGCTTTTGCAGAATTTGCCCTCTGATCTGTATGCAGACTGACTGCACCAGGACCTTGTCGCTTTCATTTCTGTACAGCCAGGTACCTACGACAAAAGAAAGGGAAAAAATAAAAATAAATAAATAAACTTAAATTTATTTATTATTTTTATTTATTTATTATATTTATTTAACTTATTAAATAAACAAATATATTTATATTTTAAATAGATGATAGATAGATAGATAGATAGATAGATAGATAGATAGTTAGTTTTAGTTTTGAATTATCAAGGAAATAGCCTGGTGAAATGGAAGTATTTTCACAGAAGCCGTCATGAGCACATGTGATCTAGATTCGAGAGATGATCTTTTCTCTGCATTTAGGGAAAGGTCCCAAGTCCTGGCTGTAAGCTATAAGGCTTCACAGAAATGAACTCCTATCTGGTCTCCAACTCTCCCAACTGACTATGTTCTGCCACACTGACTTCGTTTGTGTGCCTTATTATGGGGGCTGTCTCTTGCTGTTACCTCTGCCTGGGGTCTGCTTCCCTCTGGTTCCTGGGGAGGCCAGGTCCTCCTTCCAGTCCACCCAAAATTGGTTTGGAGGTCGAGACTGATGGCTGCACATGCACTCCGAGAAGGTATGAAAAGGTTTTGTATTCATATAAGGAGCCTTTCTGAGGAGAGCAGGCAGGCACCCAAGCTGGTCCATTTGACGTGAGTAAAGAGGGGTGAGTGGCTTTGGTTTTTATTGTGATTAGGGTGTGTGGGGCTGGGGTAAAATCTCCCACAAACTACGCTTGGTTTACTGATGAGTTGGTTTAAAACAAACCAAAAAACAACACCCCCACATGCCAGCCTGCCCAGTTGTGGGACAACAGGGTTGGGGGTAGGCTGGGGCCTGAAAACTGTCAGTGGTCAAACACCAAAAATAGAGTCAAATTCATTATTATACCCTCCTTGGTTCTGTGTCACATCACCTTCTCTGTTTTCTCCCCAGCTTTTAATCCCAGTGTGTGTGTGTGTGTGTGTGTGTGTGTGTGTGTGTGTGTGTATGTGTGTGGTGTGGAAGATGGTAAGTATGCATACCATAGGTTAGTGATGGTGGCCACAAAATGAGGGGTGTATGGCCAATATCTGTATACCAAAGTGCCTCCCCACTGGAAATGTCTCTAAGTTTCAAGGAGCTTGGGAACCTTGGATCCAGGCACACTGGGATTAAAAGTCTACTGGAAGTTTTGTTCAACTTAGTGGGAAACTTGTTGGATTTAATGCCCAGAAATTCAGGCAAGATATCTGAAGGTTTAAATGATTTGTTACCCAACTTCCAGGTAGTTCTGGAGATGTCTAGTGTACAGTAACTATGAGGTCATTCAGTTCCTTTTAAACTAGAACTCCGGTAGGACCGCAGGTGAGAGTCGTTGTAAGATAGGAAAGCATCTTACCCGTCGCTCCGTTGTTGCTTATTAGACTGCTCAGGATATATTCTGCTTTTAGAAGTTTCCCTGAAAAAGAAGCAACCAAATGCTACACAATTAGTTCTGAACACATGCCTTCAATACTACTAGTAGTTTATGCTTTAAGATGAACACATTGTAACAGGGAACATAACCTGTCTTGGAAACATTCTGTTTTAACATACTAAGTCAGGAGTGACGGGATGGCTGTTTAGTTAAGTGATGGACTCTTGATTTCGGCTCAGGTCATGATCTCAGGGTTGTGAGATGGAGCCCAGCATTAGTCTCCCTGTTTAGCAGGGAGTCTGCTGTAGGTTCTCCCTCTCCCTCTCCCTCTGCCCCTCCCCGCCCCTCTCTAGAATAAATAAATAAATATTTTTTAAAAATAAAAATAAAATTTAAAATCAATAACTACATCATACGCTAAAGTGAACAGAAAGGGTGAGATTTCCAGGAACTGGTCAAGTGGGAAGTTGTACAGTATCTGAAATGGCAATTAGATTTACACACATTCATACACATATACACTCATTCATATAGAATAAGGTTTGGGAAGTAAAGGCAAACCCTTGTAAAATGTTATGTCTTCTTTTTGTGAATGACTTTGAAAGAAAGGAAAGAAAAGAAAGAACGAATGAAGGAGAGCAAGAGGAGAAACAAAGAAATGAGGGAAGGAAAGAAAAAGCACATTCTGAAATCATGACTTATTGTCTGATTAAAATTTATTCATACCGATGTGTTTAGAAAGAGAGCAATAACATAAAATACTTGTGTAAATGAATTAAAAAAAAAATTTCTTCGTCTCCTCCTCCTTCTTTTTAATTTACTTGGCAGGGAGAGATACAGCTAGAAAGGGAACGCAAGCTGGGGGAGTGAGAGAGGGAGCAGCAGGCTACCCGCCGAGCAGGGAGCCAGATGCAGGGCTTGATCCCAGAACCCTGGGATCATGACCTGAGCTGAAGGCAGACGCTTAATGACTGAGCCACCAGGCATCCAGGTATCTTTCTTCTTAAAAGTTATATTTTCTAATTAGGGTTTTTAAAAAGATTTATTTATTTACCTGAGAGAGAGAGAGTGCACATGAGCAGGGGAAGGCAGAGAAGAAGAGGGAGAATCTTTAGCCGACTCCCCACTGAGTGGGGAGCCCTCACCTGGGGCTTGATTCCAGGACCCTGAGATTACAACCTGAGTGGAAATCAAGACTCGGTTGCTTAACGAACTAAGTCACCCAGGTGCCCCTCTAATTAGGTTTTGCTGATAGCTAAGGGTGGGTATTTTTAAAATATATTAATTCATTATCACCAAACTTGCTGAATGTCTTAATTCTAATAATCTGTGTATTTCTTGAAGTTTTCTATGTCAGCAATCGTACTTTCTAAAAATCCTGATAACTGTGTTTACTCATTTCTAATCTTTGTAGCTCTTATTTCTTTTCCTTTTTGCATTGCATCGGGAGGACTTCTTGGTCAGTATCAAATAGAAGTGATAACAAGATATATTTTTTTCTTTACTTGATTTTAAAAGGAACATTTCTAGTTTTTCATCAGTAGTTTTGCCAAGGTTTTCGATTGCTTCCTTTTACTAGGTTAAGAAGTCTCCTCTTGTGCAGCTACCAACTGATGGCCGTTCAGCTCCAAATTCACCCTTCATTGCCTGCTTTGCAGTAATGGGAATGGACCTTGTAAATAGTTCTCCTTTGTCAGCTTTTTCATTAGAGGGTGTGGAGAGATACCACAAGGGGAGGCTGCTTCTCTTTCTGATTTTAGTGTGCAGTTCTTGCTGGGCTCCCGCAGTGCGTGTTGCTTCTCCAGTGCCTGCCCTGCACTGCGTTCCTGGCTTCTCCTGTGCCTGTGTCCTCCAACACAGGTGGCCTCCCCAGCGCTTGGCTCCTCAGTCTGTGGAGGTCAACAGTGCCCAGCAGCCAGCAGCTGCCTGCAGCATCCTCTCAGGTGACTTCACAGTGGAGTGGGGCCAGGGAAGGACCTCACCTTGAATGTTCCCTCCTGGCATTCCTTGAAGGCAGCCGTGTGGTGAGTTCCAGAGTGCCTCTCTGTGGGTGGCTTCCCCCAGCACCCAAGAAGGTGGATTTCTGGGGAGTTCTGCTGGCATGGAACCTCCTTGACTTCTCTGCCGTCCTGTGAGCCATGGCTGTGCCTTCTCCAAGTTCTGGATCATAGTCCCGGTGTGCCTGGCTGTGGGGTTGGGAACTTTTCCTTATTCTCTCTCTCAGTACAAGGGTTAGTGGCTGCTCCTTATAACTGCTTATCCTGTATTCTTCAGAGTTCTCTTTACCACTTAATAGTAATCACTCATCAATCCCCTGACATAGCTAATTACTCTTTATATTAAACTCTCCTTGTTGAAATTACTGTGTTGTTTCTGTCTCCTGAGTAGAACCTACCAAGAACATCTCTAACTCTAGTTTATAGAACAAGATGAAAATTTTGTAAAACACTTCTTACATCAATTTCAGTGAACACATAGTTTTCTTGTTTATTCAGTCCAAGAGGTGAGCTGAATGAATCAGTTATTACATTATTATTGTTGTTGTTGTTATTGTTATTATTATTTAGTAAGCTCTACCCACAAAGGGGCTTGAATGCATGACTGCGAGATCGAGAGTCACTTGTTTGCTCTACCAACTGAGCTAGCCAAGTACCCTTGAATGAATCAACTTTTAAATAATCAACCTTCCTTATACATCTGGAATAAGCCTTCTTTGCCTGTACTGTATTATTAACTTAATACAATGTTGGTCAATTTGATAATATTACAAGATTTTTTGCATCTGATAAATTATGTAAGTGATATTACTATAAAATTTCCTTTTATTTTTATCTTAATTAGTTTGCATTTGCATTTACCAATTCTTTATTTATCATTGCTTTTTGAATCTCCTCTTCCATCCTTATGGATTCAACTTTTTCTTTAACAAAATACATTCAATAATGTGTGTGTGTGTGTGTGAGAGAGAGAGAGAGAGAGAGAAAGGGAGAAACTGGGAGAAAAATGTCTTGAGAATAATAAATATTTTTAGTCTTTGTCTGAAATGTCTAATTCGTCCTTACTTTTGAATGATGACTTTGCTGAGTATAAAATTCTAGGTTGAAAGCATTTCCTCTCAAAAAAAAATTTTTTTTTTTGTAGATTCCACTGCTTTCTGGACTCTGTTGTTCCTGATAAAATACTTTATGTGAGTCTAAATATAGTTCACATATACATAATCTGTCTTTTCTCTCTGTTTCCTTTAAGATTTTCTCATTGTTTGATTTTCTGTAGTTTCACCACTCTATGTCTAGGTGATTTTTTAAAAAAAAAAGTTTGCTCAAGATTGGGTCCACCTCTTCAATGCAAAGACATGTTTTTCTCCAATTTCAATCAGTCCTCTCAGAAGTCCTATTACACTTATGTGCTTTTTTCATTCTTTTCTCCAATTTTTAAGATTCCTCTTTCATATTTTCATCCACCTATCTCTATATGCTTAATTCTCAGTATTTTCCTTAAATATAATTTCCAACGCCATCACTCTCTCTCCTTCTGTTAGATCTGCTGCAGGAATGCATTTCAGGATGGTCAGTTAGGGGGTTAGAATACCTGAGAAACTGGCCCAGAATTATCTTTATTGGAAGGCTGTTACCACTCATCTGTAATAGGTGGGCACATATTTAGAATTTTTGAATAGCCCCTTTAAAAAATTATTTATTTATTTTTAAAGATTTTATTTATTTACTTGAGAGAGAGAGAGAGTGAGCCCACACATGAGAGAGCACAATTGGGGGGTGGGGCAGAGGGAGAGGGAGAAGCAGGCTCCCTGCTCACATGGGACTTGATCCCAGGACCCCAGAATGATGAATTAAGCTGAAAGTAGACACTTAATCAACTGAGCCACCCAGATGCCTCCCCTTTTTTCTTTCTTTCTTTCTTTCTTTCTTTCTTTCTTTCTTTCTTTCTTTCTTTCTTTCTTTCTTTCTTTCCTTCCTTTCCTTTCCTTTCCTTTCCTTTCCTTTCCTTTTCTTTTTTCTTTCTCTCTCTCTCTTTCTTTCTTTTTTTTCTTTCAAGATTTTATTTATTTATTCATTTGAGAGAGAAAGAACATGAGTGGGGGCAGGGGCAGAGGGAGAAGGACAAGCAGACTCTGCACTGAGTGGAGCCACCCAGACCGCCCTGGAGAGTCCTTTGCTAGTCGAGCAAGATCTGGAAAACAGCAGCATCAGTGTTGTGTGGGAGCTGGTTAGAAATGTCGAATCTGAGGCTCTGCCACATACCTACTGAATTAGGATCTGCACATTTTTAAAAAAAGATTTATTTATTTTAGAGAGACTGAGAGAGAGAGCGCACATGTGCATGAGGTGGGGGGGCGCAGGGCAGAGGAAGAGAGAGAGAGAATCCTCAAGCAGACTCCCTGAGGAGTGTGAAGCCCGATGTAGGGTTCCATCCTGGGACCCTGAGATCATGATGGCTCAGGTCCTACGTACAACTACTGAGCCACCCAGGTGCACTGGGTCTACATTTTTAACAAGATCTTCCAGGGGTTGTTGAAGTTTGGGAAACACTGCTATAATGAGACTTTTTTTTTTAGGTTTTATTTATTTAAATATTCTCTATACCCAGTGTGGGGCTTGAACTCACACCCCCCAGATTAAGAGCCATCTGACCGAGCTAGCTATTTGTGACTTTTCATCACTGGTCTGAGATGAGATTAAGTGAAAAATGGAGAGTGAGCATTTAGTCATTTTTATATCTTTTGCCAAAGTAATTTTATGACTCTTCAATCTAATAATAAGTGCTTTGGACTTAACAGTTGTATGTATTTTTGTTTTTATTTTAATGATCTATTTTATTGTATTCACCTCAGCTTAAGGAGTTTGTTTGGCAGCTGGCATCTGCATTGGCACTTGAAATTCGAGAAGCTTAGCCACCAACTAGGAGAGCCGCTGGATGTTTGGCTCTCTCCAGCCTTCCTCATGTGGTTATATTCTTGTGGCCTGCAGATACAAAAGAGGAACTGAGAAGCTGTGCTTGCTTTTAAGCAATTCCCTAGTAATTGCTAAACTTTCTGACAACCACACTGCTTTTTAATTTCAATTGCTATTTTTTAAAATGTCTTTTTTTTTTTAAAGATTTATTTATTTATTTTAGAGAGTATGCACGTGTGATTGAGGGGAGGGGCAGAGGGAGAGAAAGAATCTCAAGCAGACTCGGCACTGAGCGTGGAGCCCGACTAGGGGTTCAATCTCATGGCCCTAAGATCATGACCTGAGCGGAAACCAAGAGTCAGCCACTTCACTGACTGAGTCGCCGGTATCTTTGAATTTCTGAAAAGTCTCTTTAGTTCTTTTTCAAAGGGTGAATTCATTTTCTTTTCCTGTTCCATTCCATTCTTCAAACATACTGTTTTTTAAGCTGTATGAGTCTTTCAGGTTGTTCTATTTTTATGTTTTGTTTTGGAGGGCCATTTTTCCTATTTGTTGTACATACTGTTCTTCTCTCACATGTTTAATTTCCTTTTGTTGCTTGTATGGTTTAACCAAGGGCATCTTCAGCAAGGATTATTCTCCTGTGGGATTCCTAAGCCCTTGGAGTGTGGATGTTTCTCTGGAACATAGTTCTGTACTTGATATTCTGCTGGGTCCCAAAAATGTCAGTGCTGAACTAGTTTTTTGGTAATTATTTGGAGGGATTCCCTCCCTTGTGGATAGAGTAAATTCAGACTCCTCACACACATCTGACATAGTCTTGGGGTTTTTTGTTTATTTGGGGAGGTTTTTTTTTTTTTTTGGCCTCTACCTCAGAGCTTGGATAGAGAGCAAGCTTCCTTGCCACTTCTCTGGGTGAGCTGGTGGACCTGGTCAGTCACCTCTCAGAGCTGTGCAAACCTTTAAGAATTCCTGCTTTGTCACTCCTCATGTAGTCCCGTGGACCTGTCTCTTGCCCCTACATGGGGTTTAAAATGACAATCCCTTCCCTTTGGACCATATCCAAGTGTAAACGCTTTTGCCCACAGTGTCATGAGCAGCAGAATACTGTTTTAACTTTGAACCCTTTCTACATTTCCAGCACTTAAAAAAAAATTCACAATATCTGTGTAATAGGAGATTAGAATGCTTGCTTAATCTTCCATGTGAAAGAACTAAAAATTTGAACCTTTATCTCTAATTATGGCTTAAAAAGATTATTCTCCTTGCTGGGCAGGCCCCGGATGTCCTCAGTTGTGTATGAAATCCATGTTGAATGCCCCAACCTTAGGCGTGTGTTTTGGGTAGATACCAGGAAGGGCTGAGTCAAAGGGGTAACAGTGCGACTGTGCTGTCCCCTCATATTACCTTCATTCCTCTTCCTTATTTCTTATAATATCATATCATCCTCTCATTTCTCTATCCCAGGAGTCCCAAATGCTGAGAATGGAGACCTCTTCTCCTGTTACTTTCTTTATCAGGACACCACCGCTGCTCTAAGCCCTCGTCTTTCTCTTACTGTATGGGGAAGCCTAAGAGTTGTTTGGGAGGGGGTGAGTGGCACAGTCAGTTGAGCATCTGATTTGATTTCGGCTCAGGTCGTGATCTCAGGGTTGTGAGATCGAGCCCTGCATTAAGCTCCGAGCTCAGCGTGGAGTCTGCTTGAGTTTTTCTCTCCCCTTAACTCCCACTGTTGAACTCTCTCTCTCTCTTTTTTTTTAAAAGATTTTATTTATTTGACAGACAGAGATCACAAGTAAGCAGAGAGGCAGGCAGAGAGAGAGGAGGAAGCAGGCTCCCTGCTGAGCAGAGAGCCCGATGTGGGGCTCCATCCCAGGACGCTGGGATCATGACTCAAGCCGAAGGCAGAGGCTTTAACCCACTGAGCCACCCAGGCGCCCCCATCTCTCTCTCTCTAAAGTAAATTAGAAAAATGAAAGAGTTGTTTGGGGGAGAAGTTCACAAAAATCACTTAACTCTAAGGCTGTGTTCGTTTTCTTGTGGCTCTTTTGGTAGTATCTTTGAGGAAAAGACCACCCAACCACTGGGGACCAAGATTTCGGATTTTATCTTAAGACATAGGCTACGTAGTAGCAGAGAAGCATACAGTTCATGAGGATATCTAGGCTTGTTATCACAGTTACAAGCATGAGAGAAACAACACAACAAACAAGTGAAAAGATCAGTTTGGCTGTGCAAAGCAAAGCTATCAACACACCCACTTACCGCTTGACCTCAATTTCCATGTCACACTATAGCAAATCCATATATCATAAAATAGGCCACATCAACTCTATTCCAAGTTCTAACTGAAGAGAACGAATGCTAGAACTCTGCCTGTGCATGAATGGCCTCCATCATTCTGTTCTCCCTACAGAGCACCCTGCACATACATCATGACCATCTGATGCCATCCAAAAGAAGATGAGTTGTTAGGTTTCCCTCATACCCCAAACAGTACAAACTCCAAACACTGTAAAATGTCCCAAATCAGGGATATCAGAAGGAAGAAAGTTTTCCCAAGTTCAACTCTGTCCCTGCAGTTACTCTAGAAAAGTAATAAACACGGACACAATTTATGCACAGCTGCAAGAACTTGAAAGTAAATGAAGTTGGGCTTTTGAAAAGTAAACCTTCACAAGCCCATTTCCCTCATGCCCTTTTATCTCTGTCCCTCTCTGCATCCAACAATTGTTCCATTTAGTATAGTCAGTACAGTTCCTTTTCAAAGGAAATGGAGTAAAGATATTTTAACCCCTTGAAGGCCAGACTTATAAAATCAATTTTAAAAAATAAGCCAGTCCTGTTTCTGGGAAGGGCAGATTTGCCTTCTACTTTTGTCCTGTATTCTTTCACTCTTAGAAATGAGGATGGCAGGCTACACATTTCTCAACCTCATGGTTATCAGTAATTTAAATAATTCAAAAATTCTATAGAAGTAAACTTCACTGTAATACATAGCAGGCCCTTTCTCCCTCCAACCCCCCTCTACAGTACTTCCTAAGTTAGAATGTCAGCCTCATTTTTCATTTCATTCAAAGTGACAGAAGGAAAAAAAAAAAGATACTTTAGGGCCTAATCAGGTACTGTACCGGTGTCCCCAGTGATGGAAAAAACCCTCGGATTACTTCGGTGGGTTTGTCAGCTCTATTGTCAGCATAGTCAAGTGGCTGGAGACAGGAGAACTAAGAGAAAATAGTCGAATTTTAATCTGCTTTTTAAAGGCTCTTGGTCAGAAGTATAGCAATTCAGATACCCCTGTTTGAAAGCAGCAGGACAGATTTGTTAGAAGACAAAAGCTCCAATTAGTATTTTCCACACCCTTTCACAATTTTCTCTACCGCTTTTGGCTCTGAAACCCTTTATGCCAGGCCTTTGTGCCGGCAGGAGGCGGGTGGAAGGGTACCTCGGAGGGCCGGGGGCGGGGAGAGCCCGCGGCTTGCAGAGCCGGCCCGCCCGCCCGGTGCCCGCCGGCCTCCCGCCGAAGTCAAGGAGCCCCGGAGGGAAGGCGAGCCCCGGCCGGCCAGCCCCGGGGCGCCGGGCTGGGGGGGCTGCAGGAGGGGAGCCTACCTGAGTTGACCGAGAGTCGGGCCTGGCGAATGACCACCTGCGGGGCAATGGGAGTTGCCGGCCGCAGCTTGTGGAGCCCCTTGGCGACCTGCAGGAGTTCGCCCGAGACGTCGAGCCCGTACAGGAAGCGGTCGCTTAAGAACACGATGGCAGCGGCGGTGGCACAGTCGCGGGCGAGGATGGAGGCTTTCAGGGACGCCTGCGGGAACATCCCGGGACGTAAAGAACCACACCGAGGCCGCGCCCCGCACGAGAAGGCCGCCCTGGGACCAAGCTTAGTCTTCTAGGTTTTTGTTTTTCTTTTCTTCTCCTTCCTTTCCTTTTCCTTTCTCCTTGCTTGCTTGCTTCCTTCCTTCCTTTTCTTTCCTCCTTCCTTCCTTTTCCTTCCTTCTTCTTTCCTTTCTCTCCCTCTTTCTTCCTTCCTTCCTTCCTTTCTTTCTTTTTCTTTCTTTCAGTCAAAACAAGAACAACAAAACCTAGAACTAGGGGAAGAAACCTACTTTATTGGGCGGCTGAACGGAAAGAAAAAAAAATAAATAAGGAAAATCCAAGTCAATTGTGAGATAAAACCTTTCTTCCATTTTGTTTTCCCCACTACATTTCTAAAACTCTACAAGTGATAAATGCATATTTCCTGTCATTAGAAAATTCAAACAACATAAGGTAAAAATGAAAAGTGCCCCTTAGTTTCCTGACTCTTTACCTGATGTTTTCCCTTCCTCCTCCCCAATCTCATTCTCATTCTTCCTCATCATGATTTCAGGGCGATCCTTCTAGAAACTTCTACCCTCTTGTGTATATTTAGACATTAATTGGTTCCTTGTCTTGCCTTGCTCTCTCCCCCTTTCCCTCTTTTTCTCTCTCATAAATGAGATTACACTAGACCTATTGTCATGTTGGTTGCTTCTTTCAGTCATCTTAGCATCTAGAAGAACGTTATGCATCAGTTCATAACACTCTGCTTCACTTACTGCCTACATTTTAATTAAGAAGAAATATAGAATTTTAGGAAATATTTTAAATTTATCTTGTATTTAGTTAATGAATAAAACAGGAAAAAGTAGAAAACAGGCATGGAATGAAATTGTAACATAGAGTGAGAAGTAGAGATAAGCAAGGCAGACTTGAATGGGAAAACATCATCTTTTGATCTCCAAGGTATTATACTCAAGATGTTCAAAGTCATGGAACCAATGGCACAAATGAACTTCCCACTCGGTAGTACTTTCTCCATTTGCTAAAGTAAATCAAGCAGTGCTTTCTGAGCATATTGGTTCACATGGGAAGCCCAAGAAAGCATTGCTCATTTTCCTAGCACAATGTTACTACACAAAGCACTGCTTTCTTCACTACGTAATCCTAAGTACTAACAATTATTGAGTAAAACTAGATGTGGGGCATGGTGCTAAGTGCTTTACATGTGCTAATTCACTCACTCTTTACAACGATCCTAAGAGGCAGATTCTATTAATACCCCCATTTTACAGATGAGAAACCTGAGACTCATAGAGATTAAGTAACATGGCCACCATCACATGATCCGTGACTAAGAGGGGAGATTTGAACACAGGAAGTCTAGGTCCAAATCCCACATGTTGAAGTCCCATGTTGTACCGACTTTATTTTAGGAAAACGGGAATTGGATATCAATTATCTGACACTTGCAGTAATGCCAGTAAATTCCAAATACGTAATCAGTCTTGTTACAGTTGCTGGTCTGAGCATTATTTACTTTAATGAATTGAAACTAAAAGATGATGTATTCAAATTGGTAGAGAGTAACCTCTGCTTTTCAAAATCTGCCTGGAACTGTTCTTTTGGGTTTTAATTTGATACTTGTGTATCTCTGAGTAAAACTGGCCTAAACTTTTATATTTGGCCCATTCTAGAGTTCTGTTGATGGTGCTGATAACAGGATTTGAGTTTTGGTATACTTGTGCGCTGTCTATAGCACTGTCGGTAGAACATAACATATATTTATAGGTTTTCATCCATCAGGCAATGCCTACCAATAACCACCACAATAACCCCTCTATTTTCACACTGATGCTTTCTTAACTCGTTAAGGCTTTTAAGCTATCACTGTGTTTATTAAGTCTAGAAAGTGATCATTTGCATTTGTATTTATCCTTTTATTCAAACTGATCACTGTTCTCATTGTGATAGAGATGCCAATTATTAAGGCGGTAGTGGGGCTGGGGGGAGTGGGGATACCTCTTCTCTTTTCTTGGTGTTTCCTTCCATGTGAAGGGAGCTGGCTTACTGTAGCACTCCTGGTCTCTACTTCTTTATCCACTCTGCCCCAGGGGAGGTGGAATGACTTGACTGGTAAATGTGGGAAGAAGAAACTGGCATGTCTGGCTTAGCTCTTCTCTTTTTTTCCTTGGAGATGGGGTGTCTAAGGGAAACAGGATACTCTGCTTTTGTGTATCAAAAGTCTTATCTAGGAAGCCACACTCTATGTGGGGTTCTGCTTGCCCTTGTAATCCCTGTGACTGAATGGGTATGTCTACATAATTCTGGGATTCAGCTAGTAGACCTCCTGTGGTCTAATTATGAAGCTATATCTTTCAGTTTTGCCTTTATCAGAATTAATGGTAATGTTTAACCTCTTGTCTTCTAACTCTTGATATATTTCTCAATTTGCTCAGAATCCAGGAGGGAAAGAATCCTAGAACCTCTCTAAGATTCCAAAGTTAATCATGGCCTAATATGCCATAATCCTTTCTAAGGAAAACTGAGCTGCCCACAGTTACTGCTTTTGAAACTAGCATGTATTTTGCTACTTGACCTTGACTCCATTTCCCTACCCCACCACCAGCTCAAAGCTAAACTAAGAGTACTCATCAGATCCCTGGTCTCATGACTCTGTGGCCTGGCTTGAAAAAAATGAACTTTAAAATCTGAACTAAAAAACATAGAAAGAATGGTAGGGTAGAAAGAAGCAGAAAATAGAATGTAGCTAAGTCACACTTATGGGCAACTGCAGACTGAAGATGGAAGAATGATGGCTCTGAATCCAAATGCACCTGTCATGAGTGCCGTTCTTAGGGTGCCAGGCCTCCTTGATTGTTCCGTTATGTTTTCATAATAATGTACACCCTATTTTGTGAATTTGCTTGAGTGAAACTTTGTTCCTTCCAATAATAAAAAAAAAAACACCCAAAAAACTAAAATTGAAGTGTTCCAAACTTCTATTGAGAATTGTCAAATTTTAAAATAAGAACTAGTCAGTCAATTGACATTCATAAACTGTAAATTCAAATGGAAAGGAAAATTTATGGTTTTATGTATGCCTGGCTCTGTTCACTGAGGTTGGTCTCTGGTCAAGAGTCCTTCCTATGCTAAATACCCATGACACAGTACTTCAGTTTGCAACCTCAGCTGTTATCTGCAGAACTTGTAGCTTCTTCCACTACGAGGCTTCCTAAAACTTGTGCTTGGAAAGAGAAATATTACTACTGTCACCCTGCTCGTCATGATCGTGTATCTTTCAGGGTTCTCAGCAAACCACAGTGAGTTCCCTCTCTTTCAGGTTGCCCTTTGGTGTATGTGTGATGGTCAGTTCTGCTCTCCCTTCTCACAGGTGCCCCACTTCAGTTTCTGGGTAACCATATACCTACTTGGGATGCAATGCTATTTTCCAGAGGTGATTCTTGATCCTTACCTCTCCAATAAAAATGGTTTCCATTATTGTAGCAACATCTAGTTCATGAAAAACATTCACAGACATTATCACATTTAAATTTATAGTAACTATAACATCTAAGTAAGGTAAGGAGACTGAAGTTGAGAGGTTAAGTGACTTGCCAAATTTACAAAGCCCAAGGGGTGCCTGGTCGGCTCAGGGGTTAAAGCCTGTGCCTTTAGCTCAGGTCATGATCCCAGGGTTCCGGGATTGAGCCCCCACATTGGGCTCTGTTCAGCAGGGAGCCTGATTCCCCCTCTGTCTCTCTGCCTACTTGTGATCTTTGTCTGTCAAGTAAATAAAATCTTTAAAAAGAAATTTACAAAGCCCAAAGGTCAGGGTCAGGCAGGAACCCAATCTGTATCTTTTTAAAGTAAATTTTCTTATTGTGGTAAACAATGCATAACATAAAATTTACCATCTTCACCATTTTCAAGTGTACAGTTCAGTAGTGTTTAGTATATTGTTGTGGAATAGATCTCAGAACTTTTCCATCTTGCGAATATGGAAGTCTTTCCTGGTCAGACAACTCCCTTGCCCCACCACAACCCAGCCCCTGGTAATCACCATTTTACTTTTTATTTCTATGAATTTGATTATTATAGGTAGTTCAAGTAAGTGGAATCATATAGTATTTGTCTTTTTGTGACTGTGTCTTTTTGTGATAATTTAGCATAGTGTCCTCAAGGTTCATTCAGGCTGTAGCATGTGACAAAATTTCCTTCCTTTTTAAAACTGAATTATTCCATTGTATGTATATGCCAAACTTTGTTTATCCATTCATCTGTTGATGGACATTTGGGTTGCTCTAAACTGTTGGCTATTGTGAATAGTGCTGCTAAGTACATGCACATGACAATATCTCTTCAAGATCTTGCTTCCAATTATTGTGGCTATATATCCAGGAGTGAAATATATGGATCATAGTATAATTCTAGTTTCAATTTTTTTTTTTTTTTTTTTGAGGAAGCTCCAGGCTGTCTTCCTTAGAGGTTGCACCATTTTACAATCCCAACAGTGAACAGAGTTCCAACTTCTCCATATCCTTGGCCAACACTTGAGGGACACAAGTGTATTAAGGGTCAAGTTTTCTTCCACTTTCTCCCTATGATCTGATCAAGGTGATTTTGCTCAGTGACTAATCTGGGCATAGAAAGCTGGGTCTCTGGAGCAAGGGCTAAACTTGTCACTCACTGAATCCAACCTGTTTCTAAAGAAACCATATCCTTTATTATGATGAGCAAATTCTAAAAGGGACAAAAAAAAATTGAAAAGAACATTCTTCTTACGGATTTAAAAGTAAAGCAACAAAAAGAAACCTTTATAGGAGATGACCTTTAATTTCAGTGTTTTGAAATTCTCTAGTAAAAGTTGGTACCATGAGAGCAAATGATGAGTTGGTGATTACCTGGAAATTATACCAGCAAACATTCTTCACACTGAGCTGCAAAGACACTTTGCAAGTTCAGTGGAAACTTCTATGAGGTGGTCTTCCTGACTTGAGATGATTGAGCTTCTGGGTGTCTGGGTAGGCCAAGGGGGCCAGAGTTCACAGAGAGGGCTGCACATAGCAAGAAGTCCAGAGATCTGAAGAGGGTTTCTTGGATTTTCAGCAGAGCTCATGCATGGAAAGACACCACCCAAAGCTGGAGAAAGAAACCCCTGAAAGGATTAGTGGAAACAGTCCCCAGGCTTCATGTAGGACTTGTGTTTCCAACAACCAGAAAGGAAAATCTTGTTGTTTACATGGCATGGGGTAGAGTATTCCAAAAGGCATCACTTCAATGGTGAGACAAAATCAGAATAAGGTGGCTTTTGGGGCACTCTAAAAGTTTAGAAGCAAGCTTGAAAAAGATCAAACAATTTCCTAACTTGATTGAGTCCTAAAACAAAGCTCAAGGCTATTTATAGGCTCACAGAGTACCCACCATCCTATGTGGTGAAATTCACAATGTCTGGCATCCAGTCAAAAATTACCAGGCATGAAAAGAAGCCCATATTGCAGAGAAAAATAAATCAATAGAAACTGACCTCAAAGTGAGTTATTATAACTGTATTTCATCAGCTCCAGAAGATAGAGTAAAAGGTGGAATTAAAAACATGGGAGGGAGACGTAAAAATGATCCAAATCCAACGTCTAGAGACTAAAGAATACATAATGTCAGAAATGAAAACACAGATATCTGAGTTTGTTTCCTAGCTGCCATTCGTTTGCCATGGCAAGTTACTTAAACTCTCTGACTCTCAATGGTTTCATCTGTGAAATGTGGATAATGTCTATTTGCAGTGCTGTTTTGGATTAGAGGAAATGTGAGTTGAGTGCTCAGCGGAGGGTGGGTTGCTTAATGAATGACAGGGAGCACGGTGGGGGGAAAATAGGGAAAAGAAGTCAGTTCATGCATTCCTACTCTCCTGCACGACAAAATCGCAAGAAAAGACAGGCTCTGGAAATAAATGTCAGTGGACTTTTCAATAGAGTAGAAAGGAAATAATAGATCATGTGTATAACCTCTATAAGGCTTATTTCAGAAAATGGCTCAGCCTCTAATTTCTTTTACGCTCTTTCTTCTCTCCACCAACTCTGAGGAGCGATGTTACTAGAAACTGAGAAAGAAGAAGGAAAATGAGCAGGCTTTATGGCAGTTGGTGAGGGAAAGCTGGTTCCTGAAAGGGGGCCTTCTCAGCACGTGCGAGTTGCTTTTGGCTGTCGCCAATGGAGGAATCCCTCCCCGAGCACCTGTAAACTGATGCTGCAAACACCCTATTCTACATCCCGCATGAACACGCCATATATTTGAGCAGAGAACATTGCCTAATCTATTTTTCCCCCTTCTACTCTTAATAGATTGCAGCACAAAAGCCTGAGAGAGGGTGACCTGCCAGACAAAGGCCCTTTGAGTTCCTTGGAAAAGTAGACTTGGAGGAGGATGGAAGGAATCCAAGTGGCCCTATTATTTCCACTTGCACTAATTAGACATTTTTCTGTCAGCTATTGAGCACTGCTGAGAGGCCAAACTCACTGAATTCATTTCTAAAGTGTTTACAGAAGTTTGCATCTGTTTGTGTCTCTTCAGGAGGAAAATAAGCACTTCAATAGCATTGTGGAAAATCTAAACGAAGCATCCTATTCTGGAGGACCTGGCATCCCCACAGCTGCATAATTTAACTCCGCTCGGTGCCGAACCTCTCGCATCTCTCTCCAAAACCTAACGATGCAAAATGCGGAGAAGTCAACTCAGGAGAATCTTTTCTTTCTTGTCATTGTCTTCTGTCTCCCTCTTTTGAAACAGCGGCCTGCTGCGCTCTACATACAGATGGAGGTGGCTATCATTCCTGCGGCCCCTCTCTCGCGTCCCTCCCGGCGCTCTGAGACATTAATACGCACTTTCATTTGCTGCCAAGCGAGGGGACAGTAAATTCCTCCGCGGCGGCGCAGAATACATCACCGTCCTGGGAATCTCCCCCAGATGTACACCCGGGGAGCACTCTGACTTCAGAAGGAGGGGAATGAAAGGAGGCCAGAGTGTGCTGCAGGGAAGGACACTAAAAGAGAGAGTTTCCCTACGTGGTAAAATGTGCCTGGGTTATGCGCAATTAGATTAACATGAAAGAGAGTCCCTCCCCCCACCCCCACTCCCCAAAAAAGAAAGAAAAAGAAAACAACACAAAAACCCTAACCCAAGGCCTACATGGGCAGTGCCTTTGAAATGCATATTGGTCTACATGGAATTTGATTCAGGATTCTTTTGTTTGGGTCTGTAGGCCTATGACTGACCTGCCATCACAGAGGACTCAAAAATATGATCTTTTTAGACAATCTCGTAGCGACAGAGTTTTAGTGTTGGAATCAACATAGGATAACTCAAGGAAAAAACAAAACCAAACCAAACCCGAGCAGGAATTCTATCCCTTTGTCTTCTCTCAGCCTGACAGTAAAGGCTGTCAGATTGCCCACATCGCCACCAAATTGTGTTTTTCTTGTTGACTGATCATGTTGCCATACAATATATGGGTGTGGATGAGAGAGTGTCTGGATTTCTAGAGATAGGCGTGTGTGTGTGTGTGTGTGTGTGTGTGCAACAACCCTACAGTTGTTTTTTCACATCTGCTTCAGAATGGAAATACGGGGTTTTAATTGAGTTTATGGCACAAAGGGAACTTCATGGCTAGAAAGCTGAGTCAGGTGGTAAAGGAATTAAACTCCGCAATGAGATTTCAATACACAGATGATTGAAAAAATGCTAAAGAGCCTTTGCTAAGGGCTTTTGCTGAACAGCAGCAAGGAAAAGTGTGTGCCGTTTTCATGGTTCCTTGCATTAGTGTTAGCCCCTCCCGATGCCGAGCATCAAGTTTGGGTCCCAGCTATGGGTTCAAAGCCGGATGCGTTCTCAGCAATGACAATGGCAGCTGTTCTCTAGGGGGGCTGGGTGAGGGGACTCAGAACTGAAGCCATCTGGCATTGCAATTGGCAGGAACAGCGTAAAGGGAAATTATTGTTGCATAGCAAATTGGGAGGTTGGAAGAAGGCAGGGGAAAGTGGGGGTGATATCCTGAGGTGAGGAATTAGCAGAATAAACAAACGAGAAGTGGTGATGCCTGCATAGTTATACATCAGCAATAAAAGCAGAGTTAAGAGGAGAAGCCATGGAACTGGACTACTCAAGGTCAATGGAAGACCAAGCATGCCATGCTCTGTATTCATCCACTGAAATGTAGAGAGGGAGGAAGAGAACAAAACTTGAACTTTCCTAAGGTTTATGCCGAAGGCCGGTTAACATTTCGTCAGCCTTCCTTTGTTTTACCAGTGGAACATGCAGATTCAAGCCCTTTTGGAAAATAGTTGGGTATCTTTTTCTTTATATACCTAAAGATAACGTTTCAATCATCTCTATCTGCTTTTCATCCTCTCTCTCAGATCTACCATAGACGGAGTTGGCTATCTTTTAAAAGAAAAAGAAAGCAGTTTCAAAAGAGAGAACCACCTCTCCAGGATCCTGTGAATCTCATGGTCCCTGGGACCCAGGGGCTTAGCCTCTTTCAGGTTGCTTTGGCCACCATGACTCCAGTCATCCTTGGTCATTTCAACATCTACATCGATGATTCCTTCAGGACCCCGGTCTCTCTTGCCACAGCCTCCGTACCTCAGGGATCTTGTTCTACACCCAGCCTTAGTCCCTATGACTCCCATGGTCAGAAATACCCTAGAACTTGCCATTTTGGCAGCAACACAATCTGAATCTCAACTAGACCACTTGACTCTCTGAGCTTTCTCTTGTATTCTAGCTGCCTTTCTCTGGTCAACTCCAACAATTCTGCCATCCATTGACCCTACTATTTTTTGCTATGCTACCAGTCTCCTCATGTTCTCACTCAATTCTTTAAATTCCTATGGTGCAGAAATATAGGGGCTTTTAAAAAACCATTCTTGACTCCTTTGTCACTTTCTGCTTCTGTCCTGTTTGTCTGGAAATTCCAATCGTATTTATTGTTAAGGGAAAATGTTGGCCTCACATTAAAATCATCTAGGTGGACTTTAAAAAGCTCAGATGTCCAAATGGCACCCCGGACCAGTTAAATTGGACTCTCTGCAAGCGTACCCAGCCATCGATTTCTTTTAATATCCCCAGGTGATTCCAAAGTGCAGGTGTAGCTGCAAACCCCCGGGGCTATTCTGTTAGCCTTTCCCCATCCCTCATTTCCTCCTTCCCGCTAAAGAGGGAATGAACTATCTAATGGAAGGGGTATACCTGCCTCAGACCTTCCTCTCCCATCTTTTTTTTTTTTGTTTTTGTTTTTTTTAATTTTATTTGAGAAAGAGCACATGCGCACGAGAAAGAGCGGGAGAGAATTTATCAGCCCACTGTCTGAATACCTAAGGCTATATTCTCCTATCCGTTTTAGAATAATGAAGATTGCTCTTCTGTATCTATCTTTCAGATGGTTCTGAACACAGAAGGTGATGATGAATATTATTTATTGTCATTGACAATCCCCATATTCTATCTCCTTCTCTGCCTAACCCAAGCTTCAGCCCAAGCAGCTGAATGTGGCTGGAGAAAAACACACAACCGTGACACTTTAAATTTATGGCCATAACTTCAAGTTGGCTCTCAGCACAGTCCAACAGTCCAGCTATGCTCACACTCTCTGCGCTCTTCTTTTTTTCTTCTGATTTTTTATTACTCAAAAAAACTTTTTTTTTTTTTTTTTTTTAGCTTTCTGACTCTGTGCTTGTACCTTCAACGCTTTCACAACGATTTTCTTCTGCTCCTTGATAAGGAAAGCATGCTTAATCCTGTCACAAACACACTCAGCACACATGGAACCACCATAGGCCCGGCTGATGTGTTTCTTTGTATTAGACAACCTCATAAGCACTTTTGATCTCACCGCACAAACTCCTCAAAGTTGGCCTGGTGTGCACACGTCACACACAGATTTTGGTGCTTTCCCAACCTTCTTGGTATAAAGGCAAATGATCCTGTTGCCATGGGTTCAGGGCAGTCTAGTTTTGTTAGAGGCTGTATTTTAGGTCCGCCTACGACAGTAGGTCAAACGCTGGACCATTCTGAATGCCTATGGACACCATCCTCCTTTCTGCTCTCTTCTCAAGCTTCCACACTTTCATGGACAACCTGGCTTCTTATTTCACTGAGCAAACAGTTAATGAGAAGCAACCTTCCTCATCGTCTTATCCAGATTTACCAGCCCTCTTGCTGTGAAGCCCATGTTCCCACCTATACTCCCATTGGCAGGTTTAAGGTCAACCTCCCACTCAGTTCTATCCTTTCTTCTTTGCTTAAGGACACTGCCTGTAAACACCCTCTTTCTTTTTCTGCATCATTCATTTCCTCATCTCTACTGCATCATTCTCATCAGTATATAAACCTAGCATCTTCCATCTTTGAGAAATTTTTCTTTATCCACACAGCTTTGTCTTTGTCTGTTCAGGATGTTGCCATAACATAAAATGCCATAACGTGGGTGGCATAAACTCTGTTATAAACAATAGAAATTTATTTCTCCCAGTTCTGGAGTCTAGGAAGTCAAAGAGCAAGGTGTCAGCAAATCCTGTTGGCTGTGCCTTTAAACTACATACAAATGTCTACAATATTTATTATTGATGCTAATGTCATGGTTATTTGTGGTGACAAAAAAATGTTAGTGAAGCCTGAGAAATTGGAATCCTTATTCCTTCTTTTTTGACCATGAAAATGTCTATAAAACCATAGCAAAATTATTTTCTTAGAGGTCTTTTCACTGGAAATAAATATAAAATGAAAAGCAAAATCAAAGATCTATATTATTTGATGTAACACTTGGCTGTGGACAGAAAACTGATTTGGGGCCCATGAGCTTAATCTCAAAAATGAAGGGGAACTCATCATTACAATACACTCCATTAATAGGGGAAAACTTTGCACATGAAGCTTTATAATGTAGCAAATGATTCCTGGCATATGATTTACTGAGAATTCATTCATTCACCCAACAAAATATCTATTGAGCATCTCCTAGATGGCATCTTATGGGCATTGGATATACAATAATAAGAAAAACAGATATGGTGTTATCTGATCCATAAACATTCTGAAGATGTAAATTCCCAGCTAAATGGATTGGGTGGATTTTAGAAAATACAGAGCATATAAATGTCAGAGTTAAAAACAAAAAAAATCAATATTTAGACCACAAGTTTAGCGTTACAGTCTGACTCAACACATTGATCACGAGTCCAAAACTGGGTGGGTCCCTAGAAGAAGGGTTACTTGATGAAGAAGATGCATTCTTCTCCCATGTCCTAACCCCCTTGGCATTCCATGTTATCCACTTACTTAATCCTCCAATCTATGAAGTAGATACTGTTATTATTATCATTATAGCTGCAGTTTACATAGGTTGCCCATGATGACAAACAAATAAGGGGGCTTGGATTCAAACCCAAGCAGTCTAGCTACAAACTCAGCTTCCTTAGCCCCTACTTATGCTGTCTTAATTTTATCCAGATTGTCATTGTCATTGTTACCAAAACATATACTAGAGTAGTGGCATATATAGTACAAAGAGAACTGTTTGGACCTCTTTGTTCCTAGGGCTTTTTACTGGTTCTTAAAGTATTAATTATCACTGAAAGGATTGAAAGTTGACTTGAGCCTGTTGCGATCTTAGAGAAACAAATGGATTGAATCGTCACTTTAGAATCTTATAGTCCAAGAGAATTATATTCACGTAAGTGCAGCAGAAATAAATATTTAATCAGCAAGGGTTAACCTTGCTTTAATAAAACCTCATTAAGAAAAAAATTTCAGATTACTGTACTAGGAAATGTCAACTTAAGGAATGGTTATTCATGTCACAAAGTAGTCTTCATGGGGACGCCTGGGTGGCTCAGTGGGTTAAAGCCTCTGCCTTCGGCTCAGGTCATGATCCCAGGGTCCTGGGATCGAGCCCTGCATCGGGCCCTCTGCTCAGCAGGGAGCCTGCTTCCTCCTCTCTCTCTGCCTGCTTGTGATCTCTCTCTGTCAAAGAAATAAATAAAATCTTAAAAAAAAAAAGTCTTCATGATTCACTATAATATTCTTAAATAATGAACTCCTATAATATATTTAAAATATGATTCAATTACAAATAATGTTATTAATGACAAATAAGATGCTTAAGAAGGGGAACAAAATAGTAGGACTTCAACCAGGTGGTACATTAGTAAATAGTGATGATTTGTTAATATAGATTCTTGGGTCTCAATAGAGACCCAAAATCAGAATCTCTGGGTATATTTTAAAGAAGTGGCCTTTCCCCCCACACACATCCCAGATAATCTTGATTCAGTCAGCTCATTAAGCAGTATTTGAAATCTCTGGCATAAACCATTAAAGTCATAAATAGGTGTTAGTAATGTACATTTTAAGCATATCAGGCAAAGATACAGTCTTCCACAAAGAGTGAAGGGAAGCTGTCACATTCTTGTGCTCAAAGTAATAAAATGAGAAAGCTACTGAGAGAGAAGATTAGGAGTCTAACCTCTAAGCAAGATTTTTTTAAAATGTTATGTTAGTCACCATACAGTACTTCATTAGTTTTTGATGCAGTGTTCCATGATTCATTGTTTATGTATAACACCCAGTGCTCCATGCAATACGTGCCCTCCTTAATATCCATCACTGGGCCAACCCATCCCCTGCCCTACTCCCCTCTAAAACCCCAAGTTTGTTTCTCAGAGTCCACAGTCTCTCATGGTTTGTGTCCCCCTCCAATGCCCCTGCTTCATTTTTCCCTTCCTTCTCTAATGTCTTCCATGCAATTCCTTATGTTCCACAAGTAAGTGAAACCATATGATAATTGACTTTCTCTAAACAAGACGTTTTAGGGTTCTCCCTGACAATGACTCCAGAAAGCCCAGAGATTTCAATTTCATATACAGTGTCAGTGGGAATAATTCATGCCCAGTATGATAAGTTTTCAATAACCATGAAAGAAACAGATTTTGCTTCCAGTCTTTAATGGTGAATAAATATAAAAAGTTCGAGAATGAGTTGGTAATACTTCCAAAATGTGACAGATTATACATACATACAGAAAAGAAGCCAACTTGTTGAGGCTATTCTCAAGAGGGACCAATCACCTCAGTTGCTTTAGGGAGATACTGCAGGAAAAGGCAAAGGGGGGGCCTTTTAGTATACTGAGGCACTATCTGATTTGGGGTAATTCATTTAACTTTTTAATTTCAACTTTCTTATATGTAAATAAGGATAATAATACTACATAGATTACTGAGAAAATTGAAGAAAATATATGTAAACTGCTCAATAGTAGCTGCTTAAGAAACAATGTCTCATTATTTTCAGAGTGAATTGGGGGTAGATCTATGGAATCAGTCTCTCAGATCTCAAAATAGAATGAAAATTTCAAAAAGATTCCACTGAAATTTAACGGTAAGAAAGAAATTAAGCTTTACTGACATTTTAAAAAGTGCATGGACACCAGCTCCTTACTTTGCCTGTATGTCAGATGGCCACTCATCATGGATGGCGCTTGAGGAAGCCCTCATCTTGGAGGGGCCAACAGTGAGAACACTGAACTCATTCTTCAATTGCTTGTATTGCAGTTTATGTATACCTGGTTAAGTAGATTGACAGACTGTACCGTCACAACTCACAGATACTTTGGAATAATCCGTAATGAGAGGGGGAAAGACTATGGACATGTCAAGGCAAAGTTCTTTAAAGAATTGTCATGTTTAAAGAGTTTAGACATTTTCTTTTATAAACAGACAAGTTCTCCAAAATCTCCTGCCTTTCCTGTGATGAGTGGTCGACAATAATATGCTATCCAACCAGAATTTTGAAAAAAAATTTTCAGTTATTGGGGACTGGAAATGTTTTCATCACTGTGATCTTCATGCCAAAAATAAAACATCACATAAAGATAACTCACGCAAATGGGAAACTTTTAACCTGTTTAAAAATCTTCCTCATGAAGAGTTTTACATCCTTTGTTAAAAGAAGAATATCTTCTGATTAACATTGCAAAAAGACACAATTGATACTAGAGAAGGTGGAAATTCATAGCTGAATTTCAACAAATGATTCTTCAGGGTTGGTGGATGGATTGAAATATGAGTGTCACGAATTAGCTGACCTTTTTTATTTGGGATCTTCCTATCTTGGAAGCCTAATTTTTTTCAACTATGAGAGCCATTAAAAGTAAGTGTTGAAAAAACCTGTCCTAGCCATATCTTCACAACACAGTGCTAAGATTTGAAAAATGAATTAAACATACTTAATTATAATTTTAACATGAATCAAAAGTTTCTCATGCCAATAATGCAATTTAAAAAAAAACTTATTCTAAATTAGTCACTTAATCTTAGTGTTCTTCTTAAATTTCTAAAATATATATAACATAGTAAAGCATAGTATAAGCATATAACTTAATTAAATGCTAAGAAGTTTTTACTGAAGAGATGAGCATAAAAAAATTCAAAGGCAAATGATTCAGAATAAATTTATCAGTGGGATCATGCAAGTCTTTCATTTGTGGGGTACAAATACATCCTAAAAAAGAAGGGGCTAATTCCAAATACCTGTGAAATTTCTCGAGCCTAAACATTTTATAGTGTCTGCCCTTGAGACTGAGGCAAGTTGGTTTAATAAGCTGAGCAGGTGATTGCACGTGATGACAGGAAGATGGCAGGCAGAGGGAGGTGGCACAAAGGGGAGGTCTGGGTTGTGTCTCAGCCTAGCCACATTGTAGTGTGGGCTAGGAGAGGCTTTTGAGCGCCCTGAGCCAATCACTTCATCTGGAAAATGGGCATAGTCCAATTTACTTGCCAGGGTTTTCATCAGGAGTGTATGTTGTGAAGAACGTATCATATTGAATCATATGAAATTGCCACAATTTGGTATTTGTTGACATAAAAAGACATAGCCTTTAAACGAATATAAACAGTGTCAGATATATGAAGATGTATTTTCCAAGATAATATTATTGTTTAAGCTCCTTATTTATTTCACATGCCCGACTTAGGTAATGCTATTCTTACTTGTTGACAGGACTGAATAAACACACGCCGAGGGTTTATCCCTTTCGGAAAGTCTTTGCTTTCTTCTGTCTGTCCAGCACAGCAACCTCTTCATTTCCTGAGTTTTGAACCGGGCTGTTCTGCCTGCTCATCTAGGTCAGATCAACTCCTCTAAGACTTGGCTCAGCCTCTGGGTCTCATTATGGGGAGACATGAAACTCATGCCACAGGGTTAGCCCTCATCAAAGGGATAACTCACATGCCTGATTCTGTGGCAACCAGAGTTTCGTCGGTAGAATTTTAAAAACAAGTCATCGTTTTAATTTATCTTCCATTGAAACTTGAAAGTACCATATTAAAAGGGGCAGTTTTTGGCACAGTTTTAGAGCAGGGCTTAAATCCTTGGTGATTTTAATCATAGTCTATCTTAAAGTCTGAAACTTCATAGGCCTTGGCGCTAATATTTATCTTCCAAGGGCGCCTAATTTTCATTCATTAAATGAAATTTATTTTCGATAAATCTGAACATTGTGTCTGACTGGTTTTCAAAAGAAGGACTAAAATGTCCTGTAGAAGAAACTAAAGTTTTGAGTGTTGACAATTGGAAATGATAAAATCTCTGTCTTAATTGATTCTGCTCTGAGTCCAAAAGTCCAATTGTGTGAACAGAGGGGATGCAAGGCAGGTGATAGGGCAGCGGGACGGATAGGAAGGAGCAGGGAGAGTCTGGCTCAATCCTGCAACAGGTCCGTGTGAAGAATGGAGCTGTGCAGACTCAGGGAGGACACAGCAGGCTCAGGACCAGCATGCCTGGGTGCCGTGTCCTGTGGCTCCCACGGACTGGTTCTGTGCCCTGTGAGGAGCCACTTCTCTCTCTGGGTTTCGGTCCCCCATCTATCAACGGATGGGCTTGAAATAGATGATCTGTAAGTTTCCCTCCAGCTTTGACATTCTAGCATTTGATACAGAAATAACTTGTGTCCGGGAATACCAACTATATAGATATATACACATCCATATTCCATATGTGTTGGCCCACAGGTGTGTGCATTTAAAACGATCTCTAGAAGCAAAGCAGGAGCAGAATGATACTTAGCTAATAGCAGGCCATCACATGGGCAGAGAAGATTCCGAAATAAGAATAGTCCTTACTTTATCAGTGAAAGATGCCTTGTGCGAGTCACTTAAATCATGGCTTTAGCTTGTTCACTGTTAGGATAGAAGCAATGTGGCATTTATACTTGCTCTGAAGGAGGTGGTGCAGCGTAGCCTTACTACCTCTACTTAGGTTTTTCTGAACATTTGACCCCATCTAGATTTAAAGGCAACTGATCAACAGATACTCTTCTCTCTCTCCCCTTCCTTTTTTTGTAATGGTAAGAGATGTTGATTGTGAAGAATCATATATATATGTGTATATATATATACATATATGTGTATATATATATAAAGAACAAAAGTAACTAGTTATCCCACCCCTTTAATGAACATGATCATCCAAATTTATTTCGATTTATTTAGATTCTGTTGTTCAGGATTACTAGTAGGTGCTTTTGTAAGAGGTACATTTACAAATCTTTTGTTTAAATTAACTGAGATATCCCCCAGGGACTTAAGCAAGGAAAAAGTGTCAGATCGCCCTTTTAGAAAGATGGTTTTGGTTGCAGTATGGAGTACAGCTGGTGAGCCATGGGGATTATGGATACTGTCTGCCAATCTATCTCTGTGTCTCCCCTCTGAGTTCATGGTAGAATTGTGCTTCCTTGCCTTCTTGAAGTGAAGTGTGACTACATGGCTTAATTTGACCTATGGTCACCACCAAAACCACCTTAAAGTGACCTATGGTCATTTCTGCATGCACGAATTTAAGAGCACGGTACCATTCATCATTTCCCCTTCCTCCTGCCATGGCAACCAGCAATATTCTAAATAGTAGATATTCCTCAAGTTGATTCCCTGAGGGAAAGTGACATGAAGCAGATAGCACTCTTTTCCACCCCCTCCCCTCAGATGGACGTACAGCAAGACGAAGAAGCAAACTTTTATTGCTTCAAATCTCTAAGATTTTGGCACTTCTTTTTTCTGCAGCATAACCTTACTATCCTTATTTATGAGGATACATAAGGAGAGGGGTTGGCTATAGGTAGGGAGAGGGGTTGGCTATAATTAGGAAGGAGATGTTATGGTCTGAACCATTATCGTTGCAGTAGGGTTGGAGAAAGGAAGACACATTTGAGAGCTATGTAAGAGGAAATGGGGGGCTTGATAATCAATAAGATATGAGGGTTGAAGGGGAAGACAGAATTAAAAATGATTCCTAGGTCTTGATTGGGGTTATTCATATTTGGCATTGGCTGCAGTTTGGCTCTAACTCTGAGACTCTGCTCCATGTGTCTTGCCCTTTTCAGGATCCAGGCTGAGGGAATAGCCACTATCTTGTTTGTGAAGCGAAGGAAAATTTCCAATGGCTGAACTACACCATGGCTTATAAATTTTCTGCTTGGGACTGGCATATGTCACTTCTAGTCACATTTCATTGGCTAAGACAGATCATATGGCCAAGTCTGTAAGAATTAGAATATGAGGGCACCTGGGTGGCTCAGTTGGTTAAATATCTGGCTTTGGCTCAGGTCATGATCCCAGGATCATGATCCCATGGTCTTGGGATCAGGACCAGCATCAGGCTCCCTGCTCAACTGGAAAACTGCTTCTCCCTCTGCCTCTGTTCCCCCCACCCCCGGCTATGCTTGCTCTCTCAAACAAATAAATAAAATCTTTAAAAAAAATAAAGAGGAGAATTAGAAGAATATATATTGAGCACCTGCCACATATTAGGTGGTCAATAAATGGGAAGAACCTTTCCAACAAGTGGGTCATTCGACAAAGGCTGGCTGCCCCGTCTTTTCATTCAGGTAGTTTTTCCAGGACATGAACTAGGTCTCTTATTTCTTTTGCATTTCTCTGTGTTCTATACATATCAAATGTCTGGTACATGTTAATACTCAATAAAGTTTTTCTGAATAAATGAATGAATGTGTAGCTTGCATTCATTTTACTTTATATGCCCTGATGAAAAAGATCTCAGCTATTAAAACCCCAAAGCACATAGTTAAAGACGAAAATTTCATTTGGAAAAAAAATCACTTGCTGAAAGAATCATAATCCCCAAATCACCTATTACTGCTTTTGAAGTTTCTATTTGTAATATGAAAACTGGCCCCTGAAATGAATGTGTTTTAAGAAACTTTTTTTTTTTTAAAGATTTTATTCATTTATTTGACAGAGAGAGCATGAGAGAGCACAAGCAGGCAGAGCAAGAGAGGGAGAGGGAGAAGCAGGCTCCTCACTGAGCAGGGAGCCCAACGTGGGGTTCGATCCCAGGACCCTGCGATCATGACTCAAGCCAAAGGCAATCCTTTAACCAACTGAGCCAGCTAGGCACCCAGTTTTAAGAACCTTTTTAAGGGTGCCTGGGTGGCTCAGTCGTTGAGCGTCTGCCTTCAGCTCAGGTCAAGATCCCAGGGTCCTGGGATCAGCGGTGCATCAGGCTCCCTGCTCAGCAGGAAGCCTGCTTCTCCCTCTCCCACTCCCCCTCCCCCTACTTATCTGTCAAATAAATGGATAAAATCTTTAAAAACAAACAAAAAAACACAAAAAAATCTCTTACCCCAGAGCTGCTTTAAGGAGGGGAATTTTATTGCTCCTAAGGATAGTGTCTCCCTTTACCTAATCCTCATACCATGTATCTTTCTTCAACTTGGCTTTTCATTTCCTAATTTATACTTATCTGTTTCTAAAGAATCTTTTGCCCCTCTCTGCCCCAGGTTGATCACACTAGACATTTTAAAAACATTTCCCCACAATATTGTAATGACCAACTCTTCTATTTATTTGTGCTTACTTATGTTTTAATTTTTGGTTCATTAGTATTTAAGTAGTTTAAAAATAAAAATATCAACAAATTAAAGGCACCAAGATTATCTGAAGAGACATATTAGAAAAATATTCTGGAAGCTAAATATATCAAACTTTATTCAACCACAAAGGTTTTTCACCCACGATAGCATAAGAAAACAACTAATCATTTATTATTATTGCTATTACTATTATTATTATACTTATGATTATTTTTGATCTCTCTTCAAATTACTGCAAGGTAGAACAGATACTTCAAAAAATACTTGTGGAATAAAGCTTATCAGATTACCCATTTTCATGGTTATACAGTTGAGAAGAAAATGGAATAAATATCCTCATTCTGAGACTGTTTTATCTCCTTGGACTTGACTTTTATCCAACCTCTAAAAATTACCGTGCATCTCTTTGCAGAGGCACCACACTAAATTTAGGTTCCCTCCCTCCACAGAAACAAAACTGGGGAGAGGACAGCTCCTCACCAAGATCAGAACCCCCAAATCTGCTGCCTGGCTCAAAACCAGGGCCTCTCCAACAATTTCTCTTAGTCTGGCAACTCAGCCTGCTCTCAACTGTCACACATGTGCAAATCCAAACACACCCTTTACCTCTTTTTTAAAAGCCTTATTTTCATATTTTCTTTAATTATGTAGAAATCATCCTTTTTTGGGGGTGTAAAAGTTACTGGAAAAATGACAAAATGTGGCATCTCCGCTGAGGCTGGTGCCTTCATTCCCTGGCATCTCAGAAGCAAGGGTAGATTTACTAGTCAGAACTCTACTGTGCCTGCCTAAAAGCAAGCTAAACAGAAGAGAACGGTAAATGCCTTCAATACTTTTTGAAAAAAATCCATCAAAGGTTTTGTTGAATGATATTTATAAGGGCCTTACTGTTCTCTTTCAAAAACTGAAATGCCCTTCCCCGACACTCGAAAAAAATCGCTTGTGCTTTTCATCTTTCCGTCTTAGAGTGTAAACATTGTTTTGAGTGAAAAGAGCTGAAGGAGCGCTTACTTTGCCTTGAAATTTTATTTTTAAATAAGAGAGGGAGAAAATCCTTTTTCTGACTAATACTAATAATACGGGTCAAAGTGTCAGGCGATATACAATTAAATGGAAAACAAAAAAGGTTCCCCCTCTTTTTCCCACAGCACAATGGCACTGGAATATAAATTACCAATGAAGATGAAATAATACTTCAAAGCCTGTAGGGCAGGGCAGTGCAGTGTTTACAAAGTATTTTCTAGGGCATGATGAGACATTAAAGATGATGGTAACCCATGGACTTGGGGGTGTTGTTGAATAGTCTTAAACTAGCATGAGGTAGGATTGTAGGTCCCTGTAGCCTGTGACCCCATGATATGCTTTGTTTCACGGGGCAGCTGCAGTTATCAACAGATGTTTCAGCAATAAATAATTGGTATCATCTCGGAAAAGACCCATCTACCTGGGGAGAGGGCATAATACCAAAAACACTGCCCAGCTATTACAGCCACATTAATCTCCCATCTCTCCAGGTTTCTCGGGGAGCGTACTGCAGGTGTTTTTCCTGGGAGAGAGTGAACAAACACTCTCAAGTCAGCGAGCTTTGTGTGGAGTGTAAAGGAGGTTGGCCTCTGCCATAAATTTCTGTCTGTGGCCACACACCAAAGGAGAAAAGATTGGGGGTGGGGGAGGAGGAGGGGGGTGCATGGGGAGGGAGGAAATGGGGGAGGCTGAGGAGAGCAGAAAGCAAAGCATGAAACACATATAATTTTTCTTGATTAAGTTCAGCCCAAGAGAATAACATTATAAATGACCCTTAATTTCACCAACCCAGGCACTCAGCGGAATTCTATGCTTAGCTTTGATCTGTTATTTGTGGAATTAAGTTTAATTAAATTAAACTTAACAGGGTTTACACTCTAAGTGTAATGCGAATTTTAAAAATAGAGGGGAAACTTTTTATGGGAAGGGTTCATTTCAAGGCAAAGAAAACCATGGCAAGTTTAGATTTGTGAAAAAACTGTAAGAAGAACTAACTTGGCTGAAAAGACAAGGTCAGTAGCCTTTGACTAATTTTTTATGTAAGAACAGAAGCTCATAATTAATTGATTATTAAAACATGGCCATCCAGCTTCAGTAGAGTATAATATTGAAATCAAGGGTAATGCGACAACAACAAATCATGGAATTCACTCGAGATACTTTTGACAAGCTAAGATATCAAAAGTTGCACGAGTTCACAGAGTGCTCTAGTTCTCCGTATTTAGAAAACTGAGTGGGTTAGTAATTGTGCACTTGGGGTCTGACACAATAGGAAAGCATCCTAAGAGTCTTGGGGAGGTGTGGTTACTTAATTTATAGTTTGATGGGGGAAGCTAAAGAAAATGATGTTCAGAGTCCAAAAAGCTCCCAGGTTAAATACATCAGGGGCTAAAGAAGCCTAATGGACACATTCTTGGAACTGCCTCTCGTGATCTTGGGAGCTGGACACAAACATCTTAATTCCCGATGTCTCTGTTTCCCCCAACTGTGACATCCATGCAGTATACAGAGGGAAAGTAGAAGGAATAATAAATGGGCCCTTAAAACAGTCTAACGATTATGAGCAGTTTGTCTCCCAACTCACATTCACCCTCAAATGCAGCCAGACCACGTTTTCAAAAGACCATCTTCAGTTTTTCAGTAAAGTCACTTCAGCTATGCATTCAGCAAAGGGGGGTCTGGAGGTTGTGAGACGGACTGAGAGGCGTAAAACTTTGGTTATGGTGATGCGTTGTGTTTTCCTGTCTCAGCCTGTGTTTGAAATTCAGAGGGACTTTCTAAACCCCAAACGTCAAAGCAGGGGTCCTGCCATCTGTGAAGCTATCCTGTTCTCACCTTCCCTAGAAAACCTGAAAGTTCCATACCACCGGCTGCCCAATCACACAAGGCTTTCCAAGCAGGTAAACAACTACTGGCTTTTCAGGAATTGGTCTCAGTCCAAACAAGTTCCTGGAATTGATGGGAAGGAGACTGCTTTTATTTATTTATTTCTTTAAAAGATTTTATTTATTTGACAGAGATCACAAGTAGGCAGAGAGGCAGGTAGAGAGAGAGGAAGGTAAGCAGGCTCCCCGCTGAGCAGAGAACCTGATGCAGGGCTCGATCCCAGGACCCTGGGATCATGACCTGAACTGAAGGCAGAGGCTTTAACCCACTGAGTCTCCAGGGGCCCCAGGAGACTGCTTTTATCTTAGGTCTCCTGCAGTCTTCACTTTGGAGTCCCTTTTACCCCCTACCATGTCGCTTCTCCCTTCACATCCCTGGTCAGGCTCTCTGACTTTCCCCTTTGCTCTTTATCCTATTCTTTCCTTTAGAACACTGGTTCTCACACTCTAGCATGCATGTGAATCACCTAGAGGGCTTGTCTAATGTTCATTGCTAGACTCAGCCCCAGGGCTTTTTGCTTGGTAAGACTAGGGTGGGGCCCAAGAATCTGAATATCCCACAAATTTCCAGGTTATCTAGTGCTGCTGCTGTGAGGTCTCATTTTCAGCATCACTGCTGAAGAACTGCCCTGTTCAACAAAATAGTAGCCCTATCCACATGTGTCTATTTATATAGAAATTGATTTTTTTTTAAATTAAATAGTATGAAAAGCATTCAGTTCTGCAATTATACTTGCCACATCTCAAGTACTGGAAAGCCATAGGTGGCCAAGGCCTTATGTATTGGTCAGCAGAGATATGGAACATTTCTATCATTGCAGGAAGCTCTGCTGGAGAGCCTGCATCTCGCCTTATGGTTAACAAGTTTCAGGAATTCTATCTGTGCTTTCAAGTTCTTCACTTGGGGCTTCCTGAGGGAGAACTGGCATTGAGGTGGAGAAAGGAGTAGCTCCACCATCACTGGTCGGTTCCCCTGGGCACATTCATCTCCCTGCCCCTTAATTTCCTCCTCTGTAAAATGGGGATGACAATGGTAATAATCACTGGAAGGCCATTCTGAGAATTAACTGCGCATGCATTTGTTTGTGCATGTGCAAACAGTTTGTAAAACCCACAGTTTTACACTAAGTGTAGTTATTATTCCATTCCACTTTTCCACCTATACCAAGACCGCCAATTTAAAATCCCTGGCTCATCCCTGCATACTTTCCAAGTATTCCCTTTTCCTGGCCTGCAGTCCTCAGTCTACTTAATCCCAGTCTGTTTGTTTATTTATGGGAGGAGAGGTGTGGGAAAAGTGGGGGTTTTGTTATTCTATCAAGCCTCCAAAGATGCCATTAGATGTATGTGGATCATGGACTCTTCCCCAGATTTCTGTTTTGATTGGCGAAGACAGTATCTATATACTTATTTTGGGATGACCCAAAAAACACATTCTCATGTAAACTGCTGAAATAAAGAGTTTAGGGTATTATTATTGTTTGTAATGCCTGGTCTCCAGACAAATAAATATTTATATATATAAAAAAAAAAAAAACAACCATATAAGCTAATAGACTCTCTTCCTTATCAGTGCTACCCAAAAGAACAATGACACTCCCTGTATCATCCCCAGAACCTAAGTCTGAACGCTGAGCTCAAATCCGAGTTCACATGTTATTTGTGAGGTCCTCTTCTATCCGAGGTAGAGATATTAGTTTGACTAATTTCCAATAAGTGAGTTGAGGAATAAGTAAATCAAGGACTTTGATTTGATGCCTCCTGAACAGCCTGCATTGTGAGGAGGATCCTGGGTTTGGGGGGACAGGGAGGGACATGGCAGAGAGCAAGTCACAGTGATGAAATATTGGTGAACTCCTTTTTTTTCCAAGCTACTCCACTTTAAAAAAGGAGCATTTAAAAATAAAAATGTTACGAGACATGGTAGAACCAAAACCGCTCCTCCTGGCCTACCAGTGATATAATAAATATTTCAGGATGACGGGTTTCTCCCTGGACCCCCTGACCACCCTTCTTCACTTTTACTTGACTCAGCTTTCCAGCGGAAGGTCTCATAGTCAGGCGATGCTTTCTAAAAGCTGTTTCCCCCACATTAGTCAATCTGGCAGAGCCGACCATAAGCATAGGGGCTGTCTTATGCTTCAAAGAAATTTAATCTATTAGACCACTTAGAGGCTAAATGCCTGGCTTGGGGGTGTCAGAGGAACAGGTGGTGTGGCTCTCCCTACCAGTAACTGCTGCAACCCGGCGCCAATCACATCCTGCAGGTTTGTTTTGTCCTCTGGGCCCACGGCTTGTTTGTACTGCCACTTTTCAGGCACGAAGGGCCACTTCATTTCCTTTGCCTCCTGGATCAGGGTCCTCAAGTCGCCGGGGAGTGAAGCTGAAAAGGTCAGAGTTCAGGTGAGGAAATTGCAGTCAAAGAAAAGGCTGTTGAGTTACCAATGTTATGATGAAGCACCTCAGTGGCAAAGAAACATTTTTCCTACCTCTTGCTGGCTGGTGGAAAGCTGGGGGTTCTGACTCAAAGAATAATAGCGCAAAGCTATCTGTCAGGGGTGGCCCTGGTCTACTTTGCCCTCAGGTAAATTGGGGTAGTCAGGCATTAAGAAAGGTTTTTAGCAGGAAGTAAAGCACTTCGGTGACTATCTCTGCGTGAAGAATCAGAGAAAGGAATGAAGGAAATATTATTTTCCCTGTAAAATGAGAAAGGGACTGAGATGGACTGCCATCTGGGACTTGTGGCAGCTGGTAAGGCAGAGAGTCAATTTGTACAACCTCTTTTTACTTCTCTAAGACATTGCATACTTTCACTACGGACTACAGTTGGATAGAGGTGATTGTTACAAAAAACCCAAATGAAATTTGAAATAGTACCAATTTATTGTGAAATGGCCCTGTTTCACCATGAGTAGACACGTGCCATATTGGAGTTCCGTGATCTCCTATCCAAACTTAGAAAACCCAAAACTCTGGAAACTGGAATGTTTTTTCGTAAGTTTGGCACGCTAACCAGACTTGAACTGACTGGGAGCTCTTTATGGTCTTGTTTATCTTATTTAGTGAGATTAGCCAAAAGTTTTGCTGCAAAAATTTTAATGTTTGACTCTAGATGCTGCCCCTGCTTCTGCTGGAGTGTGAATGTAACAGATGGTCCCTGCACCATACTACCTTCCTAACATTTGAAAAATTCTGGATGCTGAAGCATGTGTGAAGCCCCAGCGTTCAGGATTATGGACCTGATTACACGACTGATAGTTAGAAAGCTCTAGGTGCATATCTTACAGACATTTCACACTCAGAAGTGTCTAAAGCTGGGGGCGCCTGGGTGGCTCAGATTGTTAAGCATCTGCCTTCGGCTCAGGTCATGATCTCCATCCAGGTCCTGGGATTGGCCCCTGCATCGGCCTCCCTGCTCAGTGGGGTATCTGCTTCTCCCTCTCCCACTGCCTCTCCCCTCTTCTTGTGCTCTCTCTCTCTCAAATGAATAATGAATAAATAAAATCTTTTTTTAAAAAGTATCTAAAGCTGAACTCACCATCTTTCTTCTAAATCTGTTTCTCTACTCTTTATTTTGATGACTGCTACCACCATTCACTGAGTCACCCAAGAATAAAACCTAGAAATCAGGATAGACTTTTTGCTTTTTCTTCCCCTCTCAACCTAACCAGTTACCAAATTCTGTAGATCCTAAATTCCTCCTTTTCATTATCAGTAACTCTTGTCTGAACCACCGTTTCCTACCTTGCCCCATCCATTCCAACTTCCGCGGTGTTGATCCCCATTTTGCTAAAATACAAAATAGACCAGGCCATTGCCCTGAATAAAATTCTTTAATGGTTTTGTACATCTCATCCTCACATTTGCATTTCCCTCCCCCAATCCTTTCATGATCAAGCTCAGGCTGACTGGCTTCAGAGCAAATGTGACCACTTCTCATCAGCCTGCCGTGACCACCCTGCAGAAGTAAAATGTCCGTCCAGAGTGCTCTCAAACCCCAAAGTACATGGCCTTTCAGTATTCATCCCATTGCTGTGTCATCACACTTCCCTCTCACTGTACTGTGAGCTCCTGAAGACAGGCATCCTATCTTACCACCATTGCAAATCCCATTATGATGGTTAAAAGAAGGATTGGTCTTATATCTACATGAGACATGCTACATAGGACAAAAGAGATATGACAGAGAGAATAAAAAACAAAAGGAAGAGGAGGAAGGAAACCTAACTCTGCCCTAGGCCACGATGCTCTTCTGTGTCCTTGCCACCAACTGCACAAATGTAAGGAAGACCGCTGATGGGGAAACATTGCTTGGCACTAAGGAGATATTAAATGGGCCACACCAGTGAGTAATCTGTGCAGACTACTGAGAATGATTTACAAATATCCCACTGAAATCATTGCTCTCTGATTCAGCAACCCAAAACTACTGAGCACTGGCTGTGTGGTAGCACTCCTCCAGAGGAAGCACAGCCCTGGCATTAGGGATTCATGTGGTCATAATCTGCTAGAAAGCCCAGCCCTCTGACGGCCAAAAGTGTTCCAATAGGGACGCCTGGGTGGCTCAGTGGGTTAAGCCTCTGCCTTCGGCTCAGGTCATGATCTCAGGGTCCTGGGATTGAGCCCCACATTATACTCTCTGCTCAGCGGGGAGTCTGCTCCTCGCCCCCCGTCTGCCTCTCTGCCTACTTGTGATCTCTGTCTGTCAAATAAATAAATAAAATCTTAAAAAAAAAAGTGTTCCAATATACATGTAGAGAAAAATTTATTTATTTATTCCTTCCTTCTTTCCTTCCTCCCTTCCCCTCCCTTCCTTCTCTTCTTCTCCCTCCCTCCCTCACTTCCTTCCTTCCTTTCTTCTTTCTTCTTTCAAGATTGTATTTATTTGAGAGAGAGAGAGTGAGAAGAGGCAGAAGGAGAGGGAGAGAGAATCTGATGCAGACTCCACACTGAGCAAGAGGCTGACGCAGGCCTTGATCCCACGATAGCAAGATTGCGACCTGAACTGAAACCAAGAGTTGGCCGCTTAACCATGGAGCCACCCAGCTGCCCCTAAAGAAAGTTTCTTAAATGGTATTTGTAAAGAGTTGGGAATAGGGTGATTGCTAAGTCCCGTTCACTTAGGACAGTCCTTTGTGGCCCTAGAGTACTTATTTGTAGTGTTCCTTCTCACTCTGAAGTGTCCCATTTGACTGATCGATTATGTGGAAATTCTGTCCATGAGTATAAAATTCAGGAGGCAAACAAGTAGTTAAACGACAATAGGAAGCTGATTTCTGGATTCGAAGAGTTTTACCATACACTGGCACAGAATCATTTAAATATTTTCAATTTTTTTCATGATGACAGAGAAAATCTGTTCTACACAACTCATTTTTGCCTTTCCCTCACCAGCCTCTCCCTGTGGATCATGCCAGAGCATGGACAGTCTAGTGTGCCGCCAAAGTCAGTGATGCCTCTGAAGTACATTTTAAAAATATATTGTGTTTAGATTTCGGTTCCTTCTCTATTTCTGAGGAAGTTGCTGGGGTAGTCTCCCATGTTGACAAGGACAATTTCTTTTTCTTTTCCTTTTTTTTTTTTTTAAGACTTTATTTATTTATTTGACAGAGAGAGAGAGAGAGAGAGAGAGAGAGGGAGAGAGGGAGAAGTAGACTTACGGCGGAGCAGGGAGCAACATGCAGGACTTGATCCCAGGACCCTCGGATCATGATTTGAGCTGAAGGCAGACGCTTAATGACCTCGCCACCCAGGTGCCCCTGACAAGAACAATTTCTGAAGGAAGAGGATAGGATTGAGAGGAGGAAGAGAAAGAATAAAATCACAGTGATCATGTTCAAGTCCTCTGACTAGTCCTGTTGCCATAGGTGACCCTGTACTAATGTCTTTCCCTTGGAGTACACACGAGCAATGACTTTGGGGACAGCACAACCTGCCCACAAGCGTCACTCAGAAACCACCTGCTAAGGGAAGGACTCTGTGTCAGACTACACTCAGTTGTACTGACGGTGCGTGGGGTGGACCCCACAGCTTGCCTCCATGGGGATCGATTAATGCTGAAATTGTCAATGACTCAGCATAGGTTTCCTCCCCCATTGACTTATCAGATTCAGCCAAGCGCATCAGTCAGCCCCTGATGGAGCAGTACCCTCTTCTGCCTCTTGAATACTTCCTTCTCCAAGCAGTTTACCTGAAGGGCCGTTGCTAATCGAGTGATTTTTGTGGCCCTGTTTGCCTTATCTGGAACTAAACTGATTATTTCTTCTATTATGTGCCACTTGGGAAGAAAAAGAAGAAAATGCTACCCAACTGGGAACTCTGAGTTTTCATGAGGGAGAACACAAAGCTTAACGGAATTTGGGCTGAGTAGACAAAGGATGCCATGTAGTGAAAGGACCAGAGGAAAAACCTCAGTAGACAGAACACAACACACTGCCCCTGGGGAGAACTGCAGCACGATCTGGAGGCGCTGAGTACCCGCCACTCCCTGACAAGGGGCTAACACCTGCCAGTGTGTGCTCGGGCTGATGGGCACCTATAACTAGCAAGCAAAAGCACACAGCGTGTATGCGGCTAGTAAATAAGGAAATCACATAAACTAAGGAGCACAAATGACAGATTACAAAAATTTAAGACATCTACAGGTCCCTAAAAGTGCCTCTGTAAGAAATGTGTGTGCCTATATACAAGAATATGGGGAAAAGGCTTCTCCAGAACATTTTCCCGTTATATAACATCAAAAACAAAAGAGATGGGGAGTGTGCACTCTATGTGGTCATCTTATTTCTGCAAGGAATAGCAAGTCTCTAAAAATACAAAGAAAAATATTAAAAGCACACAAAAGGGACACACTTATAGAAATGGAGAAACATGTATTCAAATGCTAAAAAGAAATGGAAGGAAAGAAGCTTCTCTCTCCAAAACTGGCTATGGAAGAAGTAAGAAATACTTTAGCTTTCTAGACTTTGTGATCGAAACTTCCCAAACCATGACCTATCTAAAAGTGTGAATGGCATAAACTATGAAATGAGCAAAAGGCCAATTCAATTCTGATAGTGATGCCATCAGTATTTATCAGTGTGAGAGGATTTATTTTACAAACAGCATGTGAATGCAGCATGAGAAATGTATCGATAATAAAAAAAAAAAAAGAGAGAGAGAGAGGGATTGGACCAATGAGATGACATATTTACGGAAACCACAGAAGCCTATGGAAACTGATGAGACACAAAAGCCTCGTTTGAAAAAAAAGTATGTGCCACCATTCAGAAGTTGCTTCAATTTTTTAATAATTGAAATTTACGTGCACCGGTCCACTTGCACCCTTTGTTCTTCTTGAACTACACTGTTTTCTTGTAGCCTCATGTTTACTGAAGCCTAAAATTAGAACTGACAGCAATTCACTGCAACAAAGTGGGCTTCCTCCCCTGCCCGTCCGCCTGCAGCCCATGTCCCATTCATGCCCTAGAAATCCACTCATCTCTCGGTGGTCATCTGCCAAGAGAAGAAAAATAGGGCAGAGATGAAAACACGTCGTTCAGGCAGGGGAGTTGAGAGCGGACCTGCTGGCTTCTCCCTCCCCCCCAGTGCCTCCTGTCAGGGCCTCACCTCTGCACTGCTGGTCCTCGCTCTTGGCCTCCTCCGACACATCTGACGCCTCCAACAGGAGCTGCTCCAGCACTTGCTTGCACTCTTGCAGTAGGGTAGCTACCGCTTTTTGATTATTCATGACGATTACTCTTCCTCAATGATGAGTCAAGTGTCCCTGGGTCTACGGTGATCGATTACCCAGAAGAAGACATCGATTCTCAATAAAAGAGCCCCTTCAAGGCGGAGGTACCTGGTGAACAAAAGCGGGAGAGAGATGATTAACCGAAGCATCATCAATTATCTGTAAGGCTCAAGCAGGGAGGGATAATAGGGCAAACACATGAAAATACATGACAGCCCCTGAGGACTTTATTAGGGGAGTGTGTGAAATTACTGCAGGGCCTGGTCTGGATGGGCAGCACCTCAAAGGCGTCAGAGAGCAGAAGGGAGAGGCTCCTGGTACAGACCTTGGTTACCCGCAGTGATGTCAGCAGAATCCCACGAAGCCAAATGAAGTGAATATACCCTATGATTTATGTATCTTCCGCATACTTCACATCGGTGCCTCTGGATCCCAGTGGCACCACACTTTCTGTCTCTCTGGAAGTGTACAGGAAGCATCTGGCTGACAGTTCTAATATTCAGTTACAAGCACATGGTGATATGAAGTTTACCATTCTCATAACCCGCTACTGATTTCCCCTGTGAAGTATTCTTCATGGTACTTAGCATCGCATAATTTGGACCAAGATAGGCAATGGCAGATGCCAAATTTAAAGCTCTTCACAGCCAGGCACCTTGCCAAGGAAGATAGAGAAATGATATCTCAGAAAACCCAATTTCCTAGATCTATTATATGGATGAATTTATCATATGGACGGATGAATCTACTTATATTGCTATTTAACATATGTACAGTTGAGAGTTTTCATATGCAAATTTGAATATACTGTAATGATCTATGGCAGTCAAGGTAATTTCAAGAACAAAATAAATTACTATCAGTACAAAAATGCCTGGCAAAATTACTAGATTAACTAGTAACTAGATTAACAAATTAACCGGAAAGTTACTAGATTAACAAATCTTTTTGTTTGTCTTCCCTTTATTAAAGAATATACATCGGAAACAAAACAAACTTCCTTTTGTTTTGTTTACAATGAACAAATGAAACAAAGGAACTCTTTCTGAGTTGGCCAGGATAGATTGCAAAGCTGCTGTCTGGTTTAGACACTCTTGTAGGCACACAGAATTTTATTACCAAAGCAAGAGAGTCTGAAAGGGGAGAAAGCAACAGATAAATGGATGGCCCCAGTCCCTTTTTCTCCTAGCTTATACATGCAATGAAGTAATCATCAAAAACATTAAAGCAGTGAATTATTGTATAGGCTTTGGGATTAACAAGGCCTCACTTTAAGAAGCTAGTTTTGAATTTAAATAGCAAGAAAATTTTTTTTTCCTATTCTAAGACTCAAGAGGAATACAGAGTGAAAGACGAGCTCATTGTATAACCTACACATTTCATTTTTCATTCTAACCTGACTGGTATAGTTCATATGCTTTGGATTTTAAAATATACACATATTCTTTACACAGACAAACTGCCAAAGCAAAGTTTTCAGACGTTACAGGCTTGTTTCATTAAAATAATTGTGTATTGTTGGTGAAGAACACAAGTAGAGTACTTGAATACAAAATTCTTGTTACTTGAGAGTATTCACAAGTGAGATTGTGAGGAATTAGTTACTGGAAGCATTTAAGCATAACTATAAATTAAGTTGCTCTTCTCTTTAATATGTTTCAGAAAGTATTCCTGCATGGTTTGGATTGCTGGACTAAATGGTTTTCAGTGTCCCTTTTAGCTCAAGTGTTTTTAAGTCAATGTTGTGTAGTAAGAGCTGGCCATTAGCTTGCCTTTCTACGAAAGGAATCAAGAAGTAAGGGCTAGTCAGAGAGCTAATTAGTGGACTAGCATGAGGAAGAGGCCATGTAGCAAAGGCCATTCTTGTCCCAACATTCCTGAAAAAGGGAGATGTGGCTAGAATGGGAGGTTAGTATGAAGACTGAGAAATGCAGTTAGCTATGGGTGAATAGGACACATTCACTTTTCTTCAAATAAAAACAAGAAGGGGGTTCTCTTTGCTAGGATCATTTTTAAGACTTCATGTAGAAAGAGGGATATAAGAAGAAAATATGAAGAGTTCATGCACAAAGAAATAAAACTACTGTACTATAATTTTCATAGCATATCACCCCTTTGTCTAAAGGCTTATAGTAAGATCTTATTGGTGCCATATCATCCTCTTAAGGCAGAAAGTCATCTTTTGTTATATTAACAAGTTGAAATAAATTTTAATTTCTCTGTTTCTGTAAATGTTTAAACAGAAATAGCATGGAGAAATGGAAAGCAGACTTGGATATAGGAAAACTGTTACACACGAAAGTGTTCAATGGATATTTGTGACTAATTCAACTTCATTCTCTGTCATTAACTATTTGAGAGACCTCTGAGACGCACTTTTGAGACTCATTTTTCGTAACTGTATTTTATGGGGGTTAAGTGGGAACAATTGCTAATATCTTTCCAGGCCTTCAATTACACACTTAGCAGCCTATCTGTTGCTGTAGAATATCTGATACTTATTTACTAAATAATTCCTGTCTCTTTTGAGAACACTTAAGTATAATATCTTTATGTATACTTTTCTCTGTGGCTTAGAAACGTTGGCTTGAATCTTAGAGGTTGATTACTAAATAAATATAACTCTGCTTTTGTTCCCTCACTTGAAATCCTGATGCCTAATGCCCAGGATCATAAATCTCTTCCTTTTGTCTAAGTGCTGTGAAAGAGAGATAAGCTATGTGGTTCTGTGAGGACAAACAACAGGACTGACCTAACAATTTGGGTAAAACGAGAGCAGGTGAATGGGGGTTCTCTGAGGATGTGATGTTGGAACTCTGTAAACTCTGTAAACTCAGTAAGAAGAACAGGGCTTAATGAAGTTAAAATGGTGAGGAATGGACCTAAGTAGAAAGAAATATAGAGGAAATGAGAGAAGGCTAAATTAGTTAAAACAGGGATTAAAGGAGAAAGTTAATATGAGGTGAGTTTGGAGAGCTAAGTAGGGGCTTTTTAAGGCCCTGTATACCAGGTAACGAATTTTGTGTTTACCCTAAAAGTCATAGGAAACTACTGGTAGCAGGAGAAACATGACCCCAGATTTGCATCTGGAAAAAGTTCATTCTGTTTTGGCTGTAGTGTGTACTGGGGGCAGAGAGAAGAAGGTGATTGCAGGTAGACCAGTCAGACATTTATTGCCAACAATTTAGGTTAAAAATATCATCAATTTGTACCAGAGTCATAGGGATTTAGAAAACTGGACAAATTTGAGGGCCTTTTAGAGAGTAAATGCAGTATTGCTGTTGGATGGTTACGAATGGTCTTAAAAACGAGTCCCAAGTTTCTACTTCACCAAGGTTCAAAGTTGAATGGACAAGACATAAATACATCCTAGATTTTGTACTTCTAGCAATAAAGATAGTAAGAAAGATAAGTCCTACTGTCAAGAATAAGTAATTCGATTTTAACCAATAAAGTATTTCTTTAAAAAAAAAAGGAGATATTTTTTGAGATAATTAATGTTTAGTACTTGTGACTATCCAAAATGTACTGAGGATATTCTTTATACTTTTTGAAAGTTATAGCATTTTCTCTTTTCCCTGCAGAATTCAGGAGAGACAATAGGATGAAAATACTGTAACATGAGAAACACTTTGGAATCCAACCATCTGTCCAGACTTGTATGGTTCATTGTTAAGCATAACAGAGGCTGGAGCCTAGGAAATTTTCCTTCAGGCAGTAGTCCTGCTGGAAATTTTGGTCAGCTTCCTTTATAAAAGAATCATTTTCAATTTCAACACATATCAATTTTTGCTCCCTGAACTGTGGCATTCTTTGAGTTGTATGTATTTCTAAATTGAATCATGTTAGTTTCCTTCTATTTTTTTGTAATATATTGATCATTTTTTCTATTTTGACATGCCCCTATATATTTTTTTCTAAAAATTAAATAGAGAGAGGCCAGAAAAAGCAATAGGACATACAGATACCTTTAGAATAACACTAGATACCGAACAAAGTTAGAATCTAAGGCACACATGCACACACGTAGCCAAATTGTCATGTGCTCATACATTCCATGTTTGATTTGATACACGTGTACTTTATTTCGATTGGTGATGTAGAATTTAACTGAGTGGCTGAGTTAAAATTGACAAATCAGCCATCATTAAGAGTCAGCAAATCAGCAGACTATTCAAAGCCGCGTTTTCTTTTGGCATTTGTGAGTCTTTTTCCTCGGACAATTAATACTAAGGAAATGGGGGTAAATCAGGGAAAATAAAAGAATTCCAAATGTATTCCATGGTATACTGGCTGCCACCTCTGTAATAATCCACTGGCCAACCAGTCATAGTCTTTAAGCTAGAAGATGTGGGGAAACATAAAGAAATAGAAGAGATGGCCTATATTGCCAAGAAGTCTATAATATAATTATAAGACATAAATACACTTAAAATGAACTACACAAGGCATACTAAACACGACTATAGTCTAAAAGCTCAGTTTAAAATATCTTTGTTGGAATTCAATTTATGATTGGTTAGTTTCATAAACAAAGCCACAGAGCTCATTTAATTCATAAGTACATGAATAATTATGCGAAATATACCTTTTCATCTACATTCTAAATCATCTATTGTATTGTTTCTATGAGAAAATGTTTTCTGCTCTCCGGCATAGAACAAGAATGTGTTTCTCCAGTCCATTACTAGCAATGACAATCCAGCTTTTTACACCCTTTCACCCTTCCCTGAGCAATCCCACACACCAACTTTGACCATAGTGCCTCTGGTACTGGTTGGTGCAAGTGGGGAGACAAAAGGAGAAAGAGAAGTTTGACTGGAGTGTAAGATAGCCGTGCAGCTTGGATAGATATGTCTGGGTAATGGCCATTTTTAGCATTTTAAAACTGAATAAGAAGGGAGAAGAGAAGGCGACTTCTAAGTCATCAAAACCTGAAAGAGTAGACTTCTATTTCTAGCAGTATGGAAGGCTATACACCCTCACCAACATTCTCACTGAAGACAGGCAGAAATGCTGGAGAAGCACTTTAACACCTCTAAAATGTGTCAATAAAACGGTAAGAAAGGAAGGTCTACTCAGAAAACATAAACCAAGTAAAAGCTGGAACCCAGAAAATTAACCAACACAGAAACTAGCCTTTGCCTCAAGAGAAATTATAAGCACTCTAAGCCGAAACTTTGGTTTTCGCTAAGAGTGTGGGAAGATGGGAAATAAAACCCAAGGCCCACCCAAGGTGGGACATATAAGAGGAAACTGTTCCCTTGCATAAAACTGATGTCCTAAAAGGTTGAATTGTCAGTGTAGGGAGAGCTAAAAGTAAATCCCCATCCTCTCCTGCCACCTCCCAGGAAATCTGCCGGTGGCAAAACCTGTTGCTTTCTGGGAGAGAATGAAATTTTTTGCCTGTGAGAATTTGAAGCCACAAGATCCACAGAACTTCTACCTGATAATTACTTTAAAATAAGTTATTTAAAAATAACCTTAAATCTTTAGGAGGACACACCCTATAAATCCCAACTTACCACATAATGACATCCCTACCTAGGCCTCATGCAGACCTCATGCAAATTCTGAAATTAACTGTGTTTATTGAAAACATGTCAAATACCTAGCCATGTTTTTCATTCATTCTTTAGATTTTATACGATGTTTTTCAAGATCTTCAGAGATAAATAATATTCTAACACCATGTTTGCTATTTAAAATAGCTACAGCAAATAAACGGTGATTTTACATGTGAATTTCATGAAAAAAAAAAAAAAAGGTCCTAGGTTGGTAGTTTGGTAGTTTTCTCCGGCAATCAGTGGAATGAAACATAATCTTCTCTAAAGGAATCTGACTTCAAACTAAGCATCAAAGAATTTCCACCTATAAAATACCAAGAAATATGAGTATACATGTTTAAAGATCTGAAAGAGTATGGTGGGTGTATGAATTAAGAGCAAAAAACTATATAAAGGGGGTGCCTGGGTGGCTTAGTGGGTTAAAGCCTCTGCCTTTGGCTCAGGTCATGATCCCAGGGTCCTGGGATCGAGCCCCACATCGGGCTGTCTGCTGAGCAGGGAGCCTGCTTCTCCACCCCCACTCCCGTCTGCCTCTCTGCCTTCTTGTGATCTCTGTCTTCTCTGTCTGTCAAATAAATAAATAAAATTCTTAAAAAAAAAAACTATAAAAAGGCACAGGCAGATTGAAAAAGAATCAAATAGAATTTCTATAAAAGAAAAAATAATAATTAAAAATATAAAATTCCATGGATTAGATAGATTTGATAAAAATACCAGCTCTGGTTGAAGCTAAAATTTTTAAACTGGTTGATGAATCAGAACATTTCATCTAAAACACAACAAAAGGGGGCGCCTGGGTGGCTGAGTGGGTTGAGCCTCTGCCTTCGGCTCAGGTCATGATCTCAGGGTCCTGGGATGGGTCCCGCATCTGGCTCTCTGCTCAGCCGGGAGCCTGCTTCCCCCTCTCTCTCTGCCTGCCTCTCTGCCTACTTGTGATCTCTCTGTCAAATAAATAAAATCTTTAAAACACACCAAAGAAGACAGAAAGATGGAAAATACAAAAGAGAGGTTAAGAAGCAGAAAGAATTAGGGCACCTGGGTGGCTTAGTTGTTAAGTGTCTGTCTTCAGCTCAGGTCACAGTCATGGGGTCTTGGGATTGAGCCTGGATTGTGCTCCCTATTCAGTGGGGAGTCTGCTTCTCCCTCTCCCACTCCCCTGCTTGTGTTCCTTCTCTCACTATATCTCTCTCAGTCATATAAATAAATAAAATTTAAAAAAAAAAAGAAACAAAGGATTGATAGAAAAGCTCTAGAACATGTCTCGTTGGAATCCTAGAAGGGAAGAAGAGAGGGAAGCAAAAGAAATGTTTGGAGAGATAAGGACCAAGGACAGGAGAAAGAAAGTAATTAAAATACCCATAATCTTCAGGCAGGTTAAATAAATAAATAAAAATCTTTATGTAGTAATATCATAGCAAAACTACGGAACACCAAAGGCATACAGAGGATCTTTAAAGTAGCCAGAGAGAAAAGACAGAATACCTTCAAAGAAACAACAATGAACTTATAGCTACCTACTGAAAAGCAACAATGGAAACTAGAAGATAGTGAGAGGATATCTTCAATATGCTGGGGGAAAAACCTGAAAAATAAAAATATTTAAAAATAAACATAACAGATTCTTACTAACCAAGTCTCTAAAGTATGTGCTTTAGATACAAGGAAAGTGATCACAGATGAAAGGTCTGAGATTCAAGGAAAAATAATAAGCAACAAAAATGGTGAATTGTTGGTTAAATGTAAATACTGATTGTATAAAGCTACAACAATAACAATGAGATAAAAAAATAGAAAAATACACACACAAACATAAGGAGCATATATATCAGGAGGACAGTGATTTGTGTTAAAGTGTTTTAAGATCTTGGAATTGGTAGAAGGAACAGAGATATTAACTTTAGACTATGATAAACATTTCTAAGATAATCCTTAAAAAATTGAAATAAAACATACAACTTTCAGGCTGGTAGAAAGCGAAAAATGAAAAGAAACAAAACAATTCAAAAGAAGGCAAAAGGGGTGCCTGGATAGCTCAGTTGGTTGAGTGTCTGACTCTTGATTTTAGCACAGGTCATTTACTTGAGATGGGGTCCCACAGTGGGCTCCATGCTCAGTGCAGAGTCTGTTATCTCTCTTCCTGTCCTCCTCCCCCTGCTCACACGCTCTCAATCTCTTTCAAATAAATAAATAAAAATTTAAAAAAGATTTTATTTATTTATTTATTTGGGAGAAGGGCAGGGAGAGAGAGGGAATACAAAGTAGACTCCGTACTGAGCTCAGAGCCCAGTGCAGCAGGGCTCCATTCCACAACTGAGAGATCATGACTTGAGCTGAAACCAAGAGTCAGATGCTTAACAAACTGAGCAACCCAGGTGTCCCAGGATAAATTTAAAATACAAAATATGATGGTAGAAATAAATTAAAATATATTAGTATTTCAAACAAATATAAGTGAATTAAATGTTACAGTAAAAACATAAAGATAGACTTGATTTAAAAAATAACTACATGGATTTACTTAAAACATGAGAAGTAAAAAAGGCTAAAAGTAATAAGATAAAAAAAGAAATATTAGAAAAATACTAACTGAAAGAAAGTATAGTTACATTAATATCAGACAAAATAGACTTTAAGGAAAAAGGCACTAATAAAGATAAAAAAGCCACTTTACAGTGATACATGGTTCAGTTCACCAGGAAGGTATAGCAAGCAATTCTAAACTTGTATGCATCTGGAAGCATAACTCTTACTATATATGAAACAAAAAAGTGAAAGAACCATGGAGAAAAATATGCAAATACATAATCATAGTGGGAAAATTTAATACACTCCTCTTAGAAACTAATAAATTAAGCAGACTAAAAAAATTGGTAATGATATTGATTTGATCAACACAATTAACAAACTTGATCTAATAGAGATTTATGAAACAACATATCAAACAATTGCAGAATATACATTGTTTTCAAGCATGCCTGGAACATTTATAAGAATTTAATGCCTACTGTGCCATGAGACAAATCTCAATAAATATCAAAAGATTAACAGTATACATATGACACTGTATGACCAAAAGGCAATTAAGCTGTTAATCAATAACAAAAGAAAAATGTTCATATAGATGGAAATTAAGAAATAAACTTCTAAATAACTTGCAGGCCAAAGAAAGAATCATTATGAAATTTAGAGAATATAACAATGCAATGATAAATACTACATGTTAAAATGTGGAATTCAGTCAAAGTGGAATATAGATGGAAATTGATAGCCAAAATACTTAGAAATAAAGAATGCTGGAAAATTCAAGAGTTAAGCTTGAATAACCAAAAGTTAAAAAAAAATATATAAAAAAGTAGAAGAAAGGAAATAAAAATAAGAACAGAGATTAATGGAATAAAAAACATATTCAATAAGAAGCTCAACAAAATAAAGTTCTTTCAAAGGACCACTGAAATTGATAAACTGCTGGCAAAACTGATCAAGAGATGGAAAACAAACAAATAGAAGTAGGAATAAAAATCTTAGAAGGGGGTGTGACAGATGCTATGGAGATTTTTAAGAAGTTAATAAGAGAATATGGAAACTTTTTTACTGATAAATTTGAAAATAATAAAATGGGTAATTCCTAGAAAAGTATAAATTACTTAAAAGAAACCAAGGAGAAACAGAAAACCTGTATGGTCCTAAAATCTTAAAGAATTGTAACTAGTAGTTGAAAAATCTTCTTACAAGGAAAACACCAGGAACATACAGAAAGAGTTTACCATTCAATAGGCCAATAAATCCAATCTTATGCAAAATATCCTTTAAATGAGCAACAAGTGGCTAGAAAACATAATTTAATAAAAATACACCATTTACCAGGGCATAAAATACGTAAGGTATAATAAAAAATAATATATGTGTGTATATGTGTATATACAAATGAAGTAACTTAATAATTCTAATAATAAATATGCAAGATTTCTGGAGAAAAATTATAGAACTTACTTCATTAGAAGGCATTAATAAAAATCTAAATACATGAAGAGATATTCTATGGTAGTGGCCTGGAAAACGCAATATTATTAGATACCAATTTTCCCCAAATTTATCTATATCTTCATGCAATTCCAATCAAAATTGCTACAGCTCTATGTGTGTGTGTCAACTTGACCAAATGATTCTAAAATTTATATGGAAGGACAATTCTCAAGAATAATCAAAGTACTTCTAATGAAAAATAACAAGGGAGGAGGCAGAGTGTCATAACAGATTCCAATAACTAATACAATATTATATTAAATGATTTAAATGTTACTGGCACTAGAGTAGGCAAATTGAGCTTCGAAATAAAATAGAATGCAGTAAGAGACACGTTTATATAGGGAAATTTGGTTTACTATACTAGGTTAGTATAAGACATTGAGCTAATTGGTTATTTTTTTTTTTTATCAGTACTAGTTAGATTAAAGACTTACATGTTAAAGACAAATGTATGCAACTTTTTTTTAAAGATTTTATTTATGTATTTGACAGACAGAGATCACAAGTAAGCAGAGAGGCAGGCGGGTGGGGAGGGGGGAAGCAGGTTCCCCACTGAGCAGAAAGCCTGATGCAGGGCTCGATCCCAGGACCCTGGGATCATGACTAGAGCCGAAGGCAGAAGCTTTAACCCACTGAGCCACCCAGGCACCCCTAAGTATGCAACTTATAAAGGAGAATATCTTTTTAAATTATTTTTATTTTTATTTATTCATTTTTACATCTTAATTTAATTTTTTTTCAGTGTTCCAAGATTCATTGTCTATACGTCATACCCAGTGTCCATGCAATACATGCCTTCTTTAATACTCACCACCAGGCTCACTCATCCCTCCCACCCTCCTCCCTTCCAAAACCCTCAGTTTGTTTCTCAGAGTCCACAGTCTCTCATGGTTCGTCTCCTGCTCCGATTTCCCTCCTAATGTCCTCTATGTTATTCCTTATGGTCCACAAGTAAGTGAAACCATATGATAATTGACTTTCTCTGCTTGACTTATTTCACTCAGCATAATCTCCAATCCCATCCATGTTGATACAAAAGTTGGGTAGTCATCCTTTCTGATGGCTATGTAATATTCCATTGTATATATGGACTACATCTTCTTTAAAAAAATTTTTTTTATTAACATATAATGTATTATTAGCCCCAGGGGTACAGGTCTGAGAATCACCAGGTTTACACACTTCACAGCACTCACCATAGCACATACCTTCCCCAATGTCCATAGTCCAATCACCCTCTCCCTACCCGCCTCCCCGCAGCAACCCTCAGTTTGCTTTGTGAGATTGAGAGTCTCTTATGGTTTGTCTCCCTCCCAATTCCATCTTGTTTCATTTATTCTTTTCCTACCCCCCCAAACCCCCCATGTTGCCTCTCAACTTCCTCATATCAGGGAGATCATATGATAATTGTCTTTCTCTGATTGACTTATTTCGCTAAGCATAACACACTCTAGTTCCACCCACGTCGTCACAAATGGCAAGATTTCATTTCTTTTGATGGCTGCATAGTATTCCATTGTATATATGCACCACATCTTCTTTATCTATTCATCTCGTTGATGGACATCTAGGTTCTTTCCATAGTTTGGCTATTGTGGACATTGCTGCTATAAACATTTGGCTGCATGTGTCTCTTCGGATCACTACATTTGTATCTTTAGGGTAAATACCCAATAGTGTGATTGCTGGGTCATAGGGTAGCTCTATTTTCAACTTTTTGAGGAACCTCCATGCTGTTTTCCAGAGTGGTTGCACCAGCTTGCATTCTTACCAACAGTGTAGGAGGGTTCCCCTTTTTCCACATCCTCGCCAGCATCTGTCATTTCCTGACTTGTTAATTTTAGCCATTCTGACTGGTGTGAGGTGATATCTCATTGTGGTTTTGATTTGTATTTCCCTGATGCCAAGTGATGTGGAGCACTTTTTCATGTGTCTGTTGGCCATCTGGTTGTCTTCTTTGCTGAAATGTCTGTTCATTGGACTACATCTTCTTTATCCATTCGTCTGTTGCAGGGCATTGCGGCTCTTTCCATAGCTTGGCAATTGTGGCCATTGCTGCTATGAACATTGGAGTATTTATAGCCCTTCTTTTCACTATATTTCTATCTTTGGAGTAAATACCCAGTAGTGCAATTGCAACTGGGAGTAAATACCCAGTAGGTCATAGGGTTGCTCTATTTTTAATTTTTTTGAGGAATCTCCACACTCTTTTCCAAAGTGGCTGTACCAACTTGCATTCCCACCAACAGTGCAAGAGGGTTCCCCTTTCTCCACATCCTCTCCTACAGTTGTTGTTTCCTGTCCTGTTGATTTTGGCCATTCTACCAGGTGTAAGGTGGTATCTCAATGTGGTTTTGATATGAATTTCCTAAAGGAGAATATCTAAGGGAGAATATCCTTTTGATCCTTTGGTAAAGGAAGAATTTCTCAAACTACTTGTGAAAAAAGCAAACCACAAAAGATTGATATTTAATTAGAGAGATAAACTTCTAATTAGTAAAATGACACCATAAAGAAAGTGAAAAGACAAGTCATAAACTGGGAGAAAGTATTTTGTAATGTATATAAACTAACAGAGGATTTCTATTCTGAATATATAACGAATTCCTGTAAGTAAATAAAAAAAAGGACCAATCACACAGTAGGAAAAAAATGAGCAAACGGACACTTCACACAAGAGAAAGAATTGATGGCCAATGAACATGTGAATTGTGTCCAACCTCATTAGTAATCAGGAAATACAAATTCAAACCATAAACATTCACAACTTCTTGACTGGGAAAAAATTTAAGTTGGGTAACAGTCATCAAGAACAGTGTTACTTCCCTTCACCACTGTTGAAAACTACAGTTTGGCATTATTCAGTAAAATAAAAAATGCACACAGTGGGTACACTATGACCCAGTGTTCACTCTTAGGCATATACTCTAGTTTGGAGAAAATCTTGGACCAGAGTCTAGGAAATATAGGCATGTTCACAATGACACAGTTTGTAATAGTAAACAAACAAAAGGAAACAATCCATATGTCTCTCAACAGGAAAATAGATTAAAAAACTGAAGTGTATTTATGCACCGGAATAGAATAAGCAAATAAATGAATGAATTATAGTTACATGTAGCAATATACGGATGAAACTTAGAAATATAGTAAAGCAAGTCACAGAAGAATACATGCATAACATTTAAAACGTTTATAGCTAAAAAATATATTATAGGATACAAATATATATTGTAAAATTACAAAGAAAAGAAAGGTAATGATAAGCTAAAAATTCACAACAGTGGGTTTATGGAGCAGAGAGTGAAGATGTGAGGGAAGTGTATGAACACAGGAGACTTCAACGAAAGTGGTATGTTTTTGACTTAGATTAATCTGTGAGCATCTATCATGTTCTGGCTATATTACACCTATTTTATAATTTTTTGATATTGATTTGACATTTAATGAAAAAATTAAAAAGAGGAGGGCACCTGGGTAGCTTAGTTAATTAAGCATCTGCCTTCAGCTCAAGTCATTATCCCAGGGTCCTGGGATGGAGTCCCACGTTGGGCTCTGTGCTCAGCACAGGGTCTGCTTCTCCCTCTACCCCTACCCTCTGTTTGTGATCTTTCTTTCAAGCTCTCTCTCTCTCTCTCAAATAAACAAATAAAATCTTTTTAAAAAATTGAAAATAGGAAAACAGAAACTCAAGTCTAGGAGTACTGCACAGGTAATAAATGTCAGTTTTTGCCCTCGGGGTTGGAGCAAGTGATTCCATTGAGGACAGCAAAGGAGCCTTTCTGAGCAGGGAGGGGCACTTGCCCTGGGACTTCTCAAGGGGGTAGGGTTTGGAACAGCTAGAGAGAGAGATAAGGAAAAGAAATCTAGTTGGAGAGTGACAGGATAAGAGACTTTGAGGAAGAGATCCTCATCTCGTATTAAGGATCCATGAGTTAGCAGAGACTATTGAAATAATGATGAGACAGGCAGTTGGAACCATTAGTTTAACAAACACTAGATGGCTAAGAAATCTGATTCTCCTTTTCTTTTCACTTACAAAGAAAATGAAGGAGTGTGCTGTGATTTAAAAAAAAGGGGTGGGGGGGAGGGAATTCTATACATGACAGAGAAGTTCTTTCCAATGGCTCTTTATATCAAGACTTCCAGCCTGAGGGCCACACCTTGTTCGAATGGGAGACTGGAGGCCTCAGCTGTCCCTTCTCTCCAAGTTGCCTCTGTCTCTCTCGTCCTTGTGCCCCAGCCTCTCCTGTTCCCAGCTGCTGAAGGTGTTTATCAAACTTGACTGCACAGGAAAGTGCAGTCAGAGTGTTCCGGGTCACCAATGGGTTACCTGCTGGCCTCAGGAAAAAAGAGGAGGGGAAAAAAAGGTCATCATCATGGGGCCTGTTGCTCATAGTCCCCAGCTACAGTTACCCACTCCATCAGCCGTGGTGACATCTGACGAATTATGAGCCTGGCCCCCATGGCTGGAAGAGCAACATCTCAGGTCAAGGTGAGCCAAACCTGCCATCTGGTCCTATTCAAGGATTCGGCACTTGCAAATGGGACTTCCAGGAAGAGTTTTCTTCGTATTTTTGCACCCCAAATGAGAGAAGAACTGCCACCTGTACTGACTCCGTATGTCCCCAAATCCAGAGCTGCCTTAACACTGGCAGGCAATCATAGAGCAGGAAAAAATTATTTTACAAACTTGGAAGGATCTTCAAACTGGCGAGTAGACTCTCAGAGGCAGGTATCATCCACTCAAACTCCAGGGGAAGAATCTGAGGCAGGAGGAGGTTGAGTAACCTGCCCAAAGTCCCAAGCAAAGATCAGGGTAAGAATTCAAGGTTTCTGGGGCACCTGGGTGGCTCAATGGGTTAAAGCCTCTGCCTTCGGCTCAGGTCATGATCCCAGGGTCCTGGGATCGAGCCCCACATCTGCTCAGCAGGGAGCCTGCTTCCTCCTCTCTCTCTGTCTGCCTCTACCTACTTGTGGTCTCTGTCTATCAAATAAATAAATAAAATCTTTAAAAAAAAAAAAAGAATTCAAGGTTTCTGACTTGTCCTCAAAACACACCTACCTTCTCATGAAATAGATACCAGGGTTCTAGAGAAAAACACGGCAAGGAAAAATTCACTGGAAGAGAAGAAATAGGGGCACTGGGTGGCTCAGTGGGTTAAGCCTCTGCCTTTGGCTCAGGTCATGGTCATAGGGTCCTGGGATTGAGCCCCGCATCGGGCTCTCTGCATAGCGGGGAGCCTGCTTCCCCCTCTTTCTCTGCCTGCCTCTCTGCCTACTTGTGATCTCTGTTGAATAAATAAAGAAATATCTAAAGAAGAAGAAGAAGAAGAAGAAGAAGAAGAAGAAGAAGAAGGAGGAGGAGGAGGAGGAGGAGGAGGAGGAGGAGGAGGAGGAGGAGGGGGAGGAGAAGAAGAAGAAGAAGAAATGGTGAAGACTCGATTGCTAATGTAGTGTGTGGTTTGGTGGACGAGGCAAGAGAAATGCCCCGCTTCACAGTCAGAAGGGCAAACCTGCTGGGTGTCTCCGGGGGTGAAGTAGGAGGAAAGTGCAGGTGATGGTGTGGTATATATATGGAAATGGCATGAAGTACAAAAACTGCTAGGGCTATGAAGCATTACATACTTGATGAAAGCCAGCAAATGTGGGGACTAAGGTTACTTCGGCAACAAAATATTTTCAAATCTGTATTCATAATTCTTACAGCCAGTAGAGTTATTTGGCAAACAGCCATGCAGATTTTGAGTTAGAGGTAGCCCACAAAGGAATAGTCTGTCTCAAGACAAAAGGGATGAGGGGGCTGCGAAATTATAGGAACAGCAAAATGAAGATGTATACTTGCACTGTCTGAGCCATCAGTAGAGAGCCACGGTAAACACGGTTAGGGTTCTTGGATTTAAATTTCTGTTCTGCTGCTTGTTAGCTGAGCAGCCTTACACAAGTCAGGTTTCAGTTTCCTCATCTGCAAAACAGGGTAATAATAGGACCAATCTCACAGAGTTTTACTGAATTGAATTATATTGTAACATTGTATGATACAACCATGTAAATATAATACATATGTAAAACACAAGGAGAATCACCTAGCATGTAATAAGTGCTCCGAAGTTATCCGTTATTGTTATCAATAACATTTTCAGGAAATAAAATTTCGTTTTTTTAAAGGGCCTCCTAATTTTTCTTTATCTTACATGAATTAGATTTCCTTATTGACGTAATTAGCATTTATGTTTTTAAGAAAGAAAATTGCTTCGCTATGCAACATTTTCAGATTCTTGATATTTTTCTCAGTATCAAGTCTTACAATAATGGGATTCTTCCCTAAGTAATTCGCCAGATCCACCCTCATTTAATGAATAAAAATCTGTTAGAGAATTGAAATATTATGACCAGTTAGACATTTTCAGGAAGAAAGATGTGAGTTTTATTTGCTTAAAAAAAAAAAACTCTTAAAACCCAGCCAACTCGGTTTAATCAGCTGTTTGCCTCCAGCACTCAGCCTTTCTTTCCTCTGTCTGAGGCGGCAGGCAAGTGAGCCCTGAAGTGGCTCAGGGAGAGAGCGTCCATCGGATTATAGATCAGACAGAAACACCCGCAACCCCACATCTTCTTCTTCACTCTGAGATACACACAAAGCCCTTTATTTATTTTTTACTTAAAATGTCAAAGGCGCCGGGGTGGGGGTGGGCTTCTGGATTGGGGATTGGCAGCCCACACTCCGGGCCTGACATAATCAAAGTCCGCCATGTGGCTGTGTGATTCACACAGCGTGTGCATGTCACCAGCCACCGATGGGTCTTGGCAGGGAGCCTCCTACTGGCCTGGGAACAAACGCGTCTTACATTTTCTGGAGTGGCAAGAGACTGCTGAGGGACGACCGCTGGGACATCCACATGCTTTGAGGGCACAGAGGCACAAGTCGCATTGAGTGAGGCAGACATCCACACCCCAAACTACTTCCACACAGTGATAACCAATACAGCCCAGGGGCAAGGGGCTCTGTAGCAGTTGACGGCAGGGTTTTACCACTCCTGTGTGATCTTAAGCAGGGGAGAAAGGTGTCTATAAAGAAGGGTGGCACGTTTAATTTTTGTTTACTTATCTCTTCACAGCTCCTATGCATCCTACGTTGTATACAAATTACAAAGTCCTTAATTAACATGGGTCATTTTAGGAGCCAGAAAGACTATTAAAAAACTAGACCTACTTCTGCTCTCTGTAACCTGCAGACAGCTTTGAGGCCCTCCCTTCTTCAGGCTGACGTGGAAAATGAAAACAGTTTCAGAATTTCAGGATTCTCCACTTTCTAGAAGAGTTCTGTTCCTGGGGAAAATACTGCTCAGTCACAGAGCAAATGTGCTCAGGGCATCAGTCACCTGATGTGGGGGATAACTTCATTGTTTTTGGACTACTCCACTCACTTTCTTTGGTAGTTCCTCAACAGAAGAGCTCACATTTTCTTTTTTCTCTAATGAGGAGGGTGGAGATCCGAGACTTAGTGTTAATTGTGTTCCTTGCTTTTAGCTAATGAAGGAAGATTTACCAGTGTAGAACTAATAGAAAAAAGTTAAAAATAAGTAAATCAAAGTAAGCAAGTGAAACACATTAGTTTTTACACAGCCTTTTACTAGGAAAAATTAACCATCTGTTTCCTACTATTTCCTTAATGTTTGGTTTTCATAGCTAACTTACAGGTTTATAAAATAACATGTACTGCATTTGCAAACTCTGAATGGTAGTTAAGCATATGCTGAGTATCCATTATATCTTGCATTTGATACTTCAGAAGGTTGCCCAGAAACAGAATAGAGAACCCTCAAAGACAGCCTTACTGGGGAAGGAAAATAAGCATATAATTTAGCTTACAAAAAATTTCAAAGCATTATTCTAACCAATGAGGATGAGTTTACTTACATTTAGACAAATTGGAGAATCCATTCTATCCTTTCCACTATTACAGAAGCAAAGGCATTCATATCAAATCTTGTCAAAAGGAAATAGAATTATCTTACTTTTGTAAGATTACAAGGAAGAAGATAGCTAGTAACATGGTCCCCATTTGAAGAAACAGTCAGAAGTTCAATAGTTTGTCTAAGTTCAAATGGCAACTCACTGGGATTATCTGCAGGTGTTAGACACAAGCTTTTAAATATCCAATCCACTGTGGTTTTATGTGAGACCACTCTGTGTCCCTGGGTTTTCTGGGAAAAGAAACCAATAACCACACTAAAAAACAGGATGCATTACTTTGGTAGAATATGGATTCTATGACAGAAATGTCTATTCCAGGATGTTTAAAGAAACAACTCTTGGGTTGATTCTCAAATTTTAAAGCACTGAAATAATAATGGCTGTGTTTTTTGTTTTTTGTTTTTTTTTTTTTCCTGAGGAAATCTCTCCTAATTTTGACCTTATTCAAGCTGCAGTATAATTCCAGAGGGACCAATGAAGGGGAAGGAAAGAACTGATGAGGTCTAAGTGGTGATTGCATTTATAGATTAATCCTGACAGGGAGCAAATACATCTCTTCCCAGGAGGCACCAGTAGAGTCAACTAAGAAGTGGGGCCATTATTTATGAGCACAGTGGATTTTTCCCATTACAATAAACATTTTAATTACTTTAAGTGAAACATTCTTTTTAGTGGTAGTAAGCTTTAAAATTAAGTACTGTATAGTCATTTTTTGGTAATTTCAACTATGTAGGCAACCCTCTCTTATTCTTTACACTGCTTTACAGAGCAATTTGTCTTACCCTAAAACCAAAACGGGAAAATGGTATAGGTTTATAAAAAGACATTTCACTTACCAAAACCTGCAAGACCCCACATGGAGAAAGAATGGGCCAACTGAGTGGTTGGCAGCATGGCCCCAGAGTAATTTCATTTCCATCTGTTATATATAGTGGCTTTCCATGTATAATTTCATTTGAAGCTAATAAGTTTGGAAAACACTTATCCAAATGAATCAATGAAGGTGGAGTAAGACTAAAATAATGATGCAATTTTTATTTTCCAATAAAACAACAAATTTTCATTCTAGGAAGTTATTACCATATACCACAAAACCTATCGACCACATAAATCAGCAATAAAAGTTGCTACAAAAAAGTACTCATGAAATTCTTACATCATGGGAGCAAAATAGCCAATTTTGTAACACTGAAGCCAAATAATCCATTTCCTTAAAAAAAGGAGGGCCCTCCATTTTCTCACTGATTACATTAAGTTGCAATAAATGATATTAAGGCATTAGTGTTAATTTTTGAGGTGAGATAATGGTACTGTGGTTATCTTAAAAAGGAGTTTGTTTTAAAAAAGGGAAAAAAAAGAAAAGGAGTTCATATCATATCTTAGTATTATTAAATATTAAATATTTACAGATGAAATTGCATGAAGTCTGAAATTTGGTTCAAAATAATTTGGGACATGGAGGTGGGGAAGAAGTGAGGGTATAAATTAGGCAAGCCTGGCTCCAGATTGTTACATGTTGAGGCTGAGTAAAATATGTCAGATTTCTTATACTGCCCCTCTACTTTAATACGTTTGAAATTTCTAATAGTAAAAAAATTTAAGATTCTGTTTCAAGGACTCCAAGCAAAAAGAAATGGTCTTGATAAACTCTGAGAAACAGAAAAGGACCGTTCTGAAATTATTTTAAATCTGCCTACTCCCAGGTTTAGAGAGTCAACAAAACTGGGCTTTAGCCTCCCTAATGTGAACTCTCTTTTGAAAAGTGAAGCCACTGCTTCATCTGATTCTGTAATTAAGTCCAGACTATGACTATGTATATTGGAAGTGTTTGCTTAATGAGTTATCAGCAACACATATTTTTAATCTGTCTGTTCTGCCTACATTTTCCTCATATAATCTAGGTTTCTCTGCTGCACTTTCCAGTTAGCAGTATGTGCTCAGAAATCACAACCCAATTTAATATTATCTTAAGTAAAATATAAACAAAAAGTTAAATGTGTGCAAAAATAATCATACCCACTACTTCAAAGCCATGAGCACGGGTAAATGAGCATTGTCTACAAAAACAAGAGAAGCACGCCCCCTATTAACACCGTCTTGGGAAATCACAGGCTACTCCTGAATAAGTAGAGAAGCCAAGCCTGATTTTAACAAAACTATGTAACACACTTCTATTATTCTACTTTCTACAGAATTAAAAAGTTAAACACCTTAAAACAAAAATTCCAAACTGTAGAAAGAAAATCTCCAACTTCATCTGTTTCAATTTTTTTTAATGTGAAAAAGTAATCTGATGATGTGAATGCTTAGAGTTTTTAAACTAAGTTAACTAATACTTTTAATATACAGTTTACTGTCACAGACACCGCCAAAAGGCAGGATGGAAAGGGAAATTATCATTGGTTGAATACTTTCTATATTTTAGGTACTATGGGAGATATCTCAGACACAAAACCTTATAGTGTAGGCTTTATTATTCCCACTTTAGGGTTGAGAAAGTTGAGGTCATGGAGGTTAAGTAACTTGCCCAAGGTCACATACTACATAAAAAGCATATTCAGACTTTCCAGAAGATTTTGACAGGATGGGTGTTTTTAAAACCATTTACCTTCCAGCTTACTGACACAGTCCTGAATATTTCAAAATGTACAGAAAGATAGGATAAATGGAAGTCCTTTCAGTACTCTTAGATTCCCAATAAAATAATTCTGTAAATATATATGTGTATATCACATATTATTCTACCACTGTACTGATGAAACAATTTCTACCCAGCCTGGTCCAAAAAAGTTAATCAAAATCCGAAATTCCCTCTGAACAGACTACAAAGAGACAACTGAAAAGTCAGGGACAAATTCAATTGGTCACTCCTACTATTTTCATGTTGGAAAGACAATTGCTTACAACTGAATTCTCCTCAGACTCCCGGCCAGAACACGCTCTCCTGTCACACTCCATCTTCAGCAAGTGGAGGGGAGTTTTGTCTCGTAACAGATAATTAAAGACATCGCAGTGCCATTTGCTAGGATTTCTCTCTCTTTTACATCTTATAAAAGAAGAAACTTTAGTTTAAAGATTAGATTTCTTTTTCTTTTTCTTTTTTTTTTTTTTTTTTGCTTTTTCTAAAGCTGGGTATACCAACTGGCATCGGCTGTATTAAAATCAGGAGAAACCTCAATCAAAAAGCCCCTCTCGGAAGGCAGGCTTTCTTGTTAATATGCACCAACATGAAAGGCTTTCTTTTCATGCTATACAACTACAGTGTGTGTAAATTGCAGGGGGCTCATTGGCATAAATCTCGGCTGCGACCTCTGAGGTAAACTGGATTTACATTACTTTCTGACAAGAATTAAATGAAGGCCTTGTGGATATATGAACAGCCTTCTAGGCTGCAACAGATGGGCATGAATGTGCTCCCTAGGAAAACTATCAGTGACATCTGTGTCCTCCAAATTCTGGTGGTCTCAGCCAATTAACAGGGGGGAAGAAGGGGTGGGGGTTGGGAGGCCGCTGCACAGCCCCCAGCCAAGACCAAGGCAGAAGTGTTTGTGTTTGGAGATGGGATCAGGCTGGCCCTGGCCCGCAGCAGTGAGGTTAGCACTTATTGTTATCATTCAAATGGAGAATGTGGCTTACAAGCTATTTGTATACCACAATGAGGATAATATGATTTTTCTCATTTGACCAGAGGAGAGGGCTCTCTCTTGCAGCTGGTATCATATTTCAGGACAATCTCTTTGGAGCCGGTATTTACTCCGGTGTCCTCTGAGGCAGGCTGTTGGTGTTGCTGCCTGCCAGTTTATGTGGTACATTCACATGTCACAAAGCCGGTGAACTCTAAGACAAAACAGAGATCTTTCTCTAAAACATTCTTGCTCAAGAAGTACTCCTTTCCTCCTCCAAAGTGGCCTTTCCTGATTTCACAAGGAAGTCAAAACTAAGGTTTCCTGGTTACAATGAAGTCAAGAGAAATGGCATCAGAGGTCTGTAATGAAGTGGTGGAGGGTTCGTTGAAAAGACAGCACAAGGAACCATGAACCCCACTGTCTGAATTTATCAGATTTTGGCATGCCAGCCCCTCTGTGTTTTGACATGCAGGCAGAAGGAAACCTGGATCTACCCCCTCGCCTTCTCCTCTCCTGCTTTCTCTTCCCATTTTCTTGGATTGTGTGGAGCAGGGGACCGGGACTGGGGAGCTGAAGGATGGGAAGGACAACAGAACTAACATTTACTTATTCAGGAACAGCAGATAGTCCAGATCTATGTCTTCTAGGCCCTAGCATTAAGAACAGAGGCTCTGTATCCAAAATACACTAGTCTGGGTCTACTACCACTTGCTGGATATGAGATAGTGGGCAAGTTACTTAACCTCTCCGAGCCTCAGTTTCTTTCTGAAAATCGAGTCAATAATAGTATCTACCTCTTAATAAGGATGAAATAACCTAACACATGGAAAATGCTTCTGACATTGCTTTGCCAGCTATTTTTATCCTGACTTCGTGGAGAGGAGTATTATGGGCCTAAGGGTAGAGTCCCAACCCTCTAAACTAGTTTCAAAATGAAAGACATTATGTTCTACTAGTCTTTGGAAATTCAGAAAACTGACTTTTCAAAAGAAACAACTTTTATTGCTTTTAGGAACCTAAGGTCATGCTTTCAAATTACCTATTTCTTTTAATGTGTAAAGTTTTTTAAAATCATGCTTTGCTCAAATGAACTTCCTGATTATCAAAAGCATCAGGATATCTCTACATTAGAAAACAGTCGGCCAAAAGGCTAATAAAATACTACATTTAGACAAAAAAAGAAAAAAAGAAATTAAGCTGTTTGTTTTAACTCTCTTTTCCTAGTTGCAGAAATGGAAGTGAGTAGCTTATTCTGTCCTATATTGAAGTTATTATATGTGAAGTGTTAGAAGACAATGGTTAACCACGATAGTTCAGATGTAAACTATTTACTTCTTTGTCCTAGATGTTGTTTAAAACACAATAATTCCACACAGCAATTGTTAGAACCACCACCATCACACAAAGAGGGCAAAAAGGGCAAGAAGACTTTCTAAACAAGACAAGCTACTACGAAAGCTGTAAATTCTCCTCTTGCTAGATTTTTAAAGTAAATTTTCACATATGGATTCTTATCCTCTTATTTCCTGCTATGAATAATGATTCAGTTTTAAGAATTTTAGCAAGCTGAGCCTCAGCACAATGTAAAATTGCTTGTAGGGGAAGCCAAAGCATTGGTCCATAAAGAAGTCACTTGCTCTGTCTCTATTACTCATACACGGGCTTTTGAAACTCATGTAGTCAGTGGTGAGAAGGAAAACAATTGCAGACACAATTTTTATAAAAATTGTGAAGCTTTGATCTTCATTAGGTTATAACACCAAATATAATTTTGTCTTATCTGTTGGTGCTGATATTTTTGCGTTGAGCGAGAAACAGCAGAAGGGCCTTTGTCCGCACAGGGATTCAGAAGAGAATCGACACTAAACAAAAGCACCTGTTGTTTCGTTCTTGTAATGGCCTTAGAAGTGACCAGTTGGCTGCATTTTCCCCACACTCCTCCTTAGGCTTTTCCCAACACTACCATCTCACACATCATGACTGGACGTAAAAGGAGAATAATTGAGGAGAAGATCAATAAATTTAAAGGCTCTTTAAGGAAAGACATAATGAATTTGGTACAGCACATATTTTTAGATCAAAGATGCCTTTGAAGTGACAAAACCCTAATCCATAAACTACTGAAGCACTTCCTTTCTCTCCCAAACTGCTTGTTGTCAAATAAAATGGAAGTTAAGGAAATTATCTTTATCTGAAAATGGCCAAAAGAAGCCATCACCTAATGACAGCCTTGTCACAAGTGACAATTGGGGAAATTGTCAAGATGGCAAGGCCTAACAAGCAGAGGAGTGGGCTTGCTGTTTGCACTAATCTGGCCATGCAGTCCCCACACACAATCCCAGTCAGCTTGCTGTGTGAAACAGCTAAGGCTTTGTCAGTGGTAGCAGCGCCTGGAAAGAGCACTCTTTCATGAATATGTATTACCATTCCTCCTTAGTGTCTACAGAGACAAACCCTTCAAAACTGAGGTATAAAACACATGCACACATGCACACGCGCGCGCACACACACACACACACACCACTGACCAACAAAAACCAAGAGAACCTAAGCTACGTGGTTGAGTGTAATGAAATGCTCGTAACTAAGGAAAGAGCACATAGGCACCCGGTTCCATGTGTTTCCTGGGATCTTTATTTCCCAGCAGTTGAAATGAAATTCTTTAGTGGCCTTTCAATCTTTGGCAGCCATGTGTATGGATTCCAAGTTGTGTCACACAGTTACATGCAAATCACACACCTTATCATGAATTTACCTTCCCAATGTCAGATATGTTCTGAAATTCTAAACATGTGAAAATAATTTTAATATTAATTGAATGTGTGTGCAGCTTTAAGAGACTGATCAAGCCTCATACTGGATTCCTATAAGGCAATAAAAACAATGGATGGAAAATTATGATAAAGACACAGTGTATTTCAACAGTGAGCAGCAGGACATTATGCAGAAAAAAATTTTAAGGTGAAATGGGTGAGGGGAACCTACTCTGTCAAGCCCTTTGTAAACCTACAGTAGTATTTAAAAAATAGTGTTTAAAAAACCCATATTATGTATATATTCCTTTCTACAAATATGAATTATTTCACACCCATCTCTGAGCATAGATCTATCAAGATATTTTTGAATGACTGAATTTTGGTTTTTTCACTGATATTAAAATTAAATTAAATTAAATATATGTATATATTTTAATTCACTTTTTATAGAAGCAGATACATAAGGCAGACAAGTGGAAGGTCGTTCCTTTTCTACTTCTGATGATGATAAAGTTTGTTTTCCCACTGTGCAAGAGACAAAGCTCAGTTTTGAGGGTTTTCCATATTACGCAATGTTTGCCTTGGACATTTACATTTCATTAGCATATTCTACTCTACATGAAACCAGCATTGAATGCTCCCAGCCGCTAAAGCTAATCCTCTTTAAAGAGCTACAGGCTATATTACATGTGGCCACAGCAGCGACAGTGCCATCGCTGCCTCACTTTGAAGACGATGAACAGAGTTCTCTTGTACGTCTGTCTTGTACCCAGCCTCATAAACCACTGCTTTCTGTGCTGTGAAATCCTTCTGTTTTCATCAAGGACAATTATGAGGAGGGCTGAAATCCACGTTACCACTCTGAAAGCTGGACTGCACTTGAAGAGGAGATATTATGCTGATTTCACTTTCTCCTAAGTGTCTGTCCACAATCTTTTCAACTAAGATTAAAATGAACTGTATCTAAGTATTTGGGGTCCTTTTATTAGGATCAAATGCTAACCACATCTTCTGTCTAGGGAATCCGATCTTGGGTAATCAGGGGAAAGAGACTCAGTGATGGCAGAGGTCTTTTTTCCTTTACCTTATTTTTACAGAATCACATTTAGATGTTACAGGATAACATTTAGGTGCAATAATTTGTAGGTCACTCCTACAGATGAAGATGATTCGGCTGATGATACCCAACTAAACAGCAGATAGATAATCCAGTATCCAATTTCAGTAAAATATAACAAGCAGTAAAAATTGTACAACACTGAAGAAAATGTATGTAATTTTTTATCTAAAGCAATGGAAAACAAGTGAATTCCGTTAGTCTACTGCTGGTATTCCCTTACTAATGCATGAATTTTCTTTTTTAAAAGGAAAGTGCTATGCTATACACAAAATGGATTTTATCTGTTTTGCTTATTTTATGATAATTAATTTGTAAAAAATGTAATTGGTTTATAAATTATAATTTTAAAAATAATTTTCTCATAAAAATTGCTATTGAGGATGTTCATTATACTGGTTAGTGTTATTTTTATTTAAAGTCCCATATAATAAATTCTCCTATGATTAAAATAGGAGATATTCAGATTTTCATATTAAATGGATACATTTCTTTTTATTGGATTATGAGGATCGAAACCTTATCATATAGTCCCTTTTCACCTTTACTTCCAGGAAACTCAGAGTCAAATTTTGTAAACAGTTCCACGGGTGTCCTTCACTTAGATAATCTTGTATGAATCATCTAACCCAGGCCCTTCATTGTTTGGTCTACATTATTTACCCTTAGTTTCATAGTTCTAGGCACAACTATGGGTTTCATAATAGGTAATTTCAAATAATTTTGAACATGTATAGAAGTTAAAATATATTTCACAATAGGATTCCTTATTCAATTCGGCCATTTTCTTCATGAGCATATGCTAGAAAGGTTTTATGGCAAATGGAAAGAACTCAGCGTCTGGAGTTAAGGAGGCCTGATGTGTCACACACTTACTATGTGGCAGGAATTACTTGCCAGCTTCTCTGAGGTGACTAAGCTATGAGACAGGTGACCAATTATTTCTCTTGCTGTGAGCCCCTTGGGCACTTACAGACAGTAGAAAGAAACTTAGCTACATGTTGTTTGCCCTTTAATCCTGGCACCAACCAAATTTGGACTGAAGTCTTTATAATTAGTATAATTCTCTGCTTATTTTTCTATCTCCGTCATTTCCAAGGTAAAATGTACTCTGAAGGATTTTATGTCAATCATCTAGATATTAGCGAACACTCTTCCTAGGTAGTGTGACTCTTCTATGTCTGTGCCACTTTAAAAGTTATTAAAGCTTCTGTTTTGTGTGATTCTTATTCTCTCACATCTTCTCCTGATTGTCTTTATTATCACCTTCTTCTCATACTTCTAATTTAAACAAGGTAGGAAATAAGTAAAGATAGAGGTGTATTTAAAGTTGCTTATTGTATTTTATTCAAAAAGTGTCTTCCAAAAAAAACCCCAATAAATATAATTATACGTAAGCATAAAAAAGGCATAAAATAGTTTATTAATCAAAAGTATTTAAAATGCAAACCCTTCTGCTCTTATCCAAAATATATATTTAAATGTGTGTAACTATTGAGCATTTATAAAAATTAATAATATAGTAGGATCAAAAGAAACTTCACAAACCCCCAATAGGAAAAATCATTTGGCCATAATGCATAAAAGTTCTAAATTACTAACAAAAAATTAGATTTTATATTGATCTGCTTGGATTTTTCAATAGCACTTGCAACTCATCTTACCGTCTCTTTCGAATATATTTCCAAACTTAAAGGATGCAAACAGAACTATGTCCAGAAAAAAATGCATAGCTTGATAACTTTTTATAATAAAAACAAAGAAGTACAAACTGTGCTTTCATACTAAGCAAGTGGAAAGGGAGTAACAAACTAAGTCTTAGGGGAGTAGGAGGAATGAATAAACATAAAAATTTTTAAAATAAGGATTTATGAAATAGCACATAAAGCGAAATGGTAGCTATTCGAAAAGGCCAATTAATTGGCTTTCACGAAAATCTAATGGGAAAAAAGAAGAGATAATAATTTCAGAATGGGAAAAGTGGTATAAACACCATCATGATTAAGATTTTAGAAGCATAAGAAACTATCATCGGGTGCCTGGTTGGCTCAGTCAGTGGAGTGTGCAGCTCTTGATCTCGAGGTTGTGAGTTCAAGCCCCATGTTGGGTGTAGAGATTACTTAAAAATAAAATCTTTAAAAAGACAGAGAGAGACTATAATGTACAAATCCTTGTAAAAAACGTGGACATTTGTTTACAGTGTATATTTTCTAGGATAATTGTGATATACTTTTAAAATTGAAGAAAAAATCTAAGATTTAATTAACACTGAGTAAAAAAACTTACCTAGTATATCTAAGAAAGCTGCCAGGCTCAGATGTCATAGTCAATTCTGACCAAATCTTTTAAAAACATGTAATTTCTAGGAACTTATATTATTACAAAGGATAGAAAAATATGAAAGACATTCCCAGTTCATTGTATAAGGTTGAGATAATACTATAATTAGTGCCTGACCAAGATAATGAAAAAATATATAACTATGGTAGATATAGTTGTTGCCCACCTCTATCTCCAAAATACAAATTGTCAAGTAATAATATTACTAAGAAGGGGATTCAAGCTATAAGTGGAAAGAAAATTTTACTGAGGTGAATAGAAGAAGAACTAACAACCAAATAGTTCCCTTAATATTTTAATGATGTGATTCTCTCCAAAACCATCTACAGCTTTAATAAACTTAATAAAAAATACTGACAAGATAAATTTAGACCCAGTAAATACTTAACAACCCACTTCTCTGAGGGGAAAAAAAAAAAAAAAAAGCCCTGGTTTGTAGCATGTGCCAATTTCTGTGGTGTAAATATTCCTACCATAGATGATTTTAAGCTATCAGTGTAGGATCACTGGAAATAGCATTAGGAAGAGATACATGTTCAGTAGCACACCACTATGTAGTGTGTCCACCATGCAAATGCAATAGACATAGGAAATTTCAAAACATAGATAATAGTAAAATACTTAAAGTAATTAAGAAATAAGTTTTGTCTTTGTATTTAAATAACTTAGTAATTTTAAGTTTAAATATTTAATTTTGGTGGTTGTGTTTAACAAATGGCCCCCAAAATTCCTGAAAATTTAATAATTGGGTCTCATAAATCCCAGTATGAGACAACCCCAGCAGACTACCAAGAGGGGTCATGAAGAGTTCCTAATAGAAGGGGGACTAGAAAAAAATAGAGCTTTAAGAAAATTAACAGGATGGCAGAGAGTTTTTGCTTCTTTTCAAGTTTTACAACTTCCATTCCGAATATTTTTAAATGTTCCCAATTATATCTTAGCTGTCATTATATCACTAGCAATAAAGCTGGCACAAAGAAACACAGATGATTGCTTTTTCTTCATGAGATTATATTCGATATTGTCAAAAAGGCAGAAAATAACAGAAGTTGGCAAGGATGTAGAGAAACAGGAGCCCCATACTGTGTTAGTGGACATACAAAATGTATAGTCACTTTGGGAAAATAGTTTGACAGTTTCTTAAAAAGTTATACATAAATTTACCATGAAACCCTGTAATTCCACTCCTAAGTATTGACCCAAAAGAAATCAAAAACATGTGTCATCTAAAGACTTGCCCACACATGTTCATAGCAGCACTATTTATAATGGCCCCAAAGTAGAAACCACCCAATGTCCATCAGCTGATGAATGGATGGACACAATGTAATATCCACGAAATGAAATATTTGGAAATAAAAAAGAACTTGCTACCACACGGATGAACTTCAAAAACATGCTTAGTGAAAGAAGCCAGACCCAAAAGACCAAGTATTTTATTATTTCATTTATTAAAAATTTTAAGAAAAGGCAAATCAAGAGAGGTAGAAAGTAGATTTAATAGAGTGAGAATGAGGCTTGGGAATATAAGTGTAAATATAAAGTGTAAATGAGCATAAGGAATCATATTTGGGTGATTAAGATATTCTATAACTGGATTCTGATATTTGCACAGCTTGGTAAATTTATTTTTAAAAACTTTAATTGTACACTTAAGTTATTTTATGGTATATAAATTATATCTAAGTAAAGATGTTATAAATTTAGCTAAATTTCATTCATTTATTTTTGATCATCCTTATTTACACAAAAGGCAAAGGATACTCATTCAAGGAGATAATTACATAATTTGCTTTCAGTTAAAGCTTTTTTTTTCAACCTTAGAATTTATACTTACAAATACAGTTTCTGTCTGCCTGTCTCTGATTCAAAACTGAAAGATGTTTACCTGAATCTCATTTTACCCACTCTATGAGTGAATCTTCTTTCCATTATCCAGGGTAATTCTTTTTCTTCTCTATAGTATATGGTTGTTCATTTGATTACTCTTCTGCTGGGGAAACTAGGCCTAAAAGAAACAAATGAAAACCTAGACTTTTTTTTTTTTTTAACATTAATTTATTTGACAGAGAGAGTGTATACAAGAGCATGTGTGTGTCCAAGTTGGGGGGAGGGGCAGAGGGAGAGAATCTTCAAGCAGACTCCCCTCTGAGTGCAGAGCCTCACACAGGGGCTCAATCTAAGGACCCATAAGACCTGAGCAGAAACCAAGAGTCCAAAGCTTAACTGACTGAGCCACCCAGGCACCCTCACACCCTAGAGTTTTGATTCATTCATCTATTTACTCCCATTTATTCAACAAATATTTACTGAGCATCTACTATGTGCCAGGCACAATTCTAGGTACTAAGGATACAGCAGTAAACAAAAGAAGCCTTAATAGTTTTGAGAGATAGACTCAAGTTAAGGGCCTGGATTTATTATTTGATTATTTTTATTTTTCCAAAATGCAAATCCACATGAAAAGTTCATAGCAAAGGACTATAAACAGTAAACACTTTATCCACCTATTCAGGTGAATAAAGATCCCAAGAACTTATCAAAGATGTTTGACTGGCCATCTGTGAAAACCTTGTATCTATCACCCTCAGAAGTCCAAAAAAACCTGGAATTGTTGGAGAAAAACCTGTTTCTAGAATCTGCTTGGATTTATTAGGTCAAGCTTTCCCTTATCCAGATGAAATGGCATGTTAATATTGAGATTATATTAAATCATTGAAAATTATAAGAAACTATATTTTTGCCTCTTGAATATGTGGCTTTAGTATATTATATTCACTATGCAGCTCTCCCAAAGCTGAGATTCTGAGACTCACCCTCATACTGATATTACCTTCTGTCCTGCCTCAAATAGAACCCCAATGAGTTCACTCCTTTCTGCCCAAGAAGGCACCAGCTTCCACTCCAGCTAAAACCATCCAATATTCCAGGAGGCCAGTACCCCCCAACCATCCCGTATACCTCAAAAGTAGTAACACTCATCTTTTGAAGAATGAAAAGAAACTTAACCATCTGGATTATTTTTTCCTTTCAGACAAAACTACATCTCAGTGATTAAGATGACAACAACAACCCCCTAAAGCAAATGGTTGTTTTCTCCTGATTCTTACTATAACTACTATGATGACTCCCCTGCCTCTCTCTGGAATGTGACAAGATTGGCAAAAGCAAATGCAAAGATCTTCATTATCCAGTATGCCTTCCTGGTTCTAGCAGGAACTATATGCAAGAAATAAAGATTTAGAAAACAAATTATCCCAAGATTTTTTCTTATCCAACTTACAGCAGAGTAATCAGATCCAAATGGAGCCTAGGAGCATGGGAGTTTGGTTAAACTTAGGAAAGCCTCTGAGTTACTTGGTTTAAAATAATAAGAAATATTCATCCTTATCCTGACTTTCCACTCTGACACATATAGCCCCTGTTATATACTAAAATTCCTATATATCCAGAAGCAAGCTGATCACTTTCTGAAACATAATATCCTCAAGGCTTATGCTATCTGAATCACTGTTTTAATATTTGCCAATTTTAACAATGGTCTTCACAAAGCTTCAACTGTTGGCAGTTTGGACTGGGAACACTGTTTCCCTTTGGGACTGTGATAAGCAGCTAAAGCAGTACTTAGAGGAAAATTGGTTCCATATCCTAATTGTGGTGTTAGTTATTACACAGATCTATAGATAACGTTAAAATTACAAAATAAAGGCTAAATAAAAGATCAACTTTACTGTATGTCAAGTTAAAAAATAAAAAATAAATACAATATATGCTGTTTATTCAAAAAAAGGAAGGAAGGAAGGACAGAAGGAAGGAAGGAAATATAAAACAAATAAAAGGAAAAGGAAAAAAAAAGAATCAAGGAGCTTCATTGTCTTACTTCTTAGAACTATGGGGCTGAGGCATCTAAGTATCAGGAGAATCTGACCAGGTTATGCCTAGAGGATACAGCGTATATATCAAAAGACTTGTATGACTTCTAATTTATATAGCAGAAGACAGGAGAACATGTGTGAAAATGAATTCTAAAATACTAGACTAAGGAGGAAAAAAGCAACATAGCTCCTTTGAATCAAAATTATTAACATGGGTACCTTTACCAGAGATTCTGGATTCACTGTGCTAGTTGTACTAGGTGGGATTTGTTATCACATTTTGGTCAGAAAGTAACAAATACATAAGATGCCTTGGTAAGACACATATCTGACTGAGAATAAGAGATAAATTCCATGGAAGTTCAGAGATCTGCCAATTCATTGATGTTTTTGGGAGTCTAGAGATCTGGAATATTTAGAGGTATCCCCTCCAAAGTAAAAGACAATTTGCTGCATCTCGTACCCAGTTCTATGAAGAAAGAGGCACACACACTTGGTGGGCTTTTAGCATTATAGAGGCAAAATAATACTACACCGGTGTTGTTCCTTCCCATTTATTAAATAAACCATAAGGCTCTATATGTAAGGAAGGCCAACAGCAAAAGAATATTCGTCAGCAGTTCAGTTTAAAGAATAAGCCACTCTAACTACTTAGATCTTGTGACTCAGAAAATCTACTGTGTACAAAATATCTATAACAGATCATTGAGCCTATGAAATTCCCCAGTAAAAGAATCATAACACTGCCACATAATTGAGAGCAAAGCCATGCTTCTCTGACAAGTAACTATTTTCCTTGGGAAACATCTCCTGATCTTCGTTGTTGGATTCTGGTGAAGACTGAATATCTGGCCATGGGAAATGAACTGGTTTTGAGACCTGAGCTGACTTCCAAATTAGATGCTATTTGATTGACCTGTTCTTAAAATTGGATGTGAGGAGCAGCTCTCCATCCTCAACTTGAAGTGGCATATACAAGAGCAGACTCAAGAAAGTTCTAAAAGCAGAAGAAAGTTTCACGAGCAAATACTCCAACTCTCATGGCACCTCATCCTCCTATAATGCCATCTCTCCCTATACCTATTAACTTAGCCTTAAGGGATTTCCCTATAGGTAGGGAAAAAAGATTGAAGATTGAGTTAGTAATGATTATGCATATAATACACTGGCATCAGCCATAAATAAATTGATAATAGCATTAGAGCTCTTCACGCTGTTGGTAACAAAGGACAAGTAGAAGATAAATGTTTATAATAAGCAGAACTTTGAGAAGCAGATCAAACAGCATACTTTATCTAGAGGGGAAGATTATCAGAGTGAAGATTTGTACATAGAACCTAAAGGTTTGGTTTGATGAGGAAGTTGAAAGGAACAATAATTGGACTACAAGAAGGTCTAGGGTAGAGGTATGCTCATGGACCTCTCAAAATAGTTTGATAGTGTGAGAATGCTTGTGCCTCATGTGAAAGCTCACCAATGGACAGAGAAGACTTTCCAGAATCAGATGGGCAAGAAGACCAGGATTGCAAATGTCAGCTGTCCTCTTTCCCCAGCATCACGAGTATTACTCACTGGGTTCGGGAACAAAGTGGCCATGGTGACAGAGAGGGAAGTTATTCGTGGGTTCAGTCTCATGAACTTCCTCTCAAAAGGCAGACCTGGCCACCACCGCCACTGAATGCTTACATTACCAGGAGCAGAGACCCACACTGAGCCCTGCATACAGTTCCAAATGTGTGTGATGCGGATGGCATGGTCGGCTGCCTAGTTACTGATTATACTGAACCCCTTTCACTGTGGACTTGGTAGCAATTTTTCTCACTAGAATGGGTATTTGTTCTGGATATAGATTTGACTTTACTGCTATGCTTCTACTAGCAATGTCTTCTGTGGACTCACTGAAGGCTTAATTCATCAACGGTAATCCATGTAACATGGCTTGTGGTCAGGATGGTATAGGCCATTTCCCACAGGATTCACTGGTCTTACCATAACCCAGGAGCAGCTGGGCTTTTAGAGCAAAGCAATAGTCTATTGAAGACTCAGTTACAAAGCCAGCTGGAGGACATCCTATGAGGTGGGGTACTGCTCTAGAGAAAATGGTATATGCTTTAAATCAATAACCAATATATGGTGTTGTTTCATCCAAGCGCAGATTACACAGGTCCAGAAAGTGTAGGTAAGTAGAAGAAGAACCTTCCATACTACCCTCCTCCTCCTTACTGAGTGTAGGCATTAAGGAAGTTATAGATAGTGCCTCACAATTAGTTGCAAACATGGGGACTGTAGTCAATATTTATATTTTCTTGCTTGAGCGGTAGTGTATGTGTGCATACATTAACCCCTTCTCCCCCTCTCCTTGTCATCTACTATGTTATTTGGTATATTGTTGGTGGTTACCTTTAGAGCTTTGTCTATGAATTACATGTATGTAGCTTTTGCAAAACATTATTAAATGTCTTCTTTCCTCATTTAAGCGTCCATGCAATAAACTTTTTCTAGAATTAAGCTCCAAGAATAAGTCTCCATTTCCAGATAAGTTTACAAACTTCCCTTTACTGGCTGATGAGACTGTATAATCCAGCATGTTTCTTTCTTGAACTAGTTGCTAGGAAGCTCAGAGCTTCCAATTAGCTCCATTGTCATGATTCTCTAGCCTTAGGTTTCCAGCACATTGCTTTCTTCCTTTCTTTTAAATGGTTTCTGCTTTAACTTTTTCTACTCTGGTTTATATACATTTTAATAGTGCGCATCACTTCAATTCTTTTTTAGATGTACCTAAGTAAATACATAAGTAAATAAATAAACAAACCCTGCCATTCACAAAGCAATTCATGACTTCCCAGAGCAGCAGTTCAGGCCCACAGTGGCCCACTCATTCAGTCAGCATTTACTGAGTGCTCACCATGTGCAGGCATGACTGTCCTACACTCTCCATCACCGTGTATGGTCCTCATGTCCTCCGCCATCCATATTATTTCCTGTGAGATGCCCCATGGTAAACTCCATGGTAACATTTTGGGATAATGTGTGGCTCCTCTTATTTCCACTGTCTTTCAGAACCTGTTTCTGTTTGTTCTTTGCTCCCACCTTCCAGGAGATGGCTTTCACCAGTGGACCTTTAAATCCAAATCTACTCTTAGATAAGATCTTACAATTTCTAAACTTCCTGATAACTTCTCTTTCTACCATATCTTAGAGCACCTGCAACTTTTTCGAAGCTTTTAGAAGCTACTGGAAAACCAGAACGGTCTCATCCTAAAAGTTAAGGACTTTCTTCATTTTGGAATGAATGCAGATGTGAAGTAGATGGGATTGGGTAAGGGATTGTGTAAGCTCGACACAAACACTGTAATCTCTGAAGGGATATGTTCTCTCCCAGAGATGGTAAAATAGCACATTAGTTTATAAATCAACCTCTTGAGAGTTTGGTTACTTAAAAAAAAAAAAAAATGTATTGGGCTGGACACAATCTACTGCTATTCTCTCTTTTTTTCTATACTTTTGGAATAATATTTGTCTATCATAGGTACAATTCCTCATGGATGGTTGGCTTATTTTCCTCTTTTTTTCCCCTAAATTGATCTTTCTTCTATCCTGCCTTCTCTTGTTCTTCCAAAGCCATATACTTATTCTTTAATCCATTCAACATTTTCATAAGTACCTACTATGTGCCTGACACAGTCTGCTTAATAATAAACAGATGAATATGGTATAGTTTCTAGAGTTCAGAAGTACACAATTGTGGGGAGGCCAATGTGTGGGCAATAATTTCAACCTTATGGTAAATGACAGGACAGAAGCACCATAGAAGTCTAAAAATGTCCCTTCACCTGACCCAGAAGCTAAGAGGCTCTTTGGGGACAGTGACCCTTTTATAAGGCAGCAAAAGGTCATCAATCTATCATGTTGGGTGAGTTACTAGGCTTTTACACAACTGAAAGAACCAACAAAACATCTCAAGCCACTGCATGAGTAACCACGGTTTTGGAAAGTCACATGAATTTTCCCACTAATTCACATATTATATGTAGTTGTGATCTGATAAAACTAGTAAATATGATAAAACTAGTACCCCAGGGTAGAATTTTAAGTAAGAAAATATGTTTCTCAAGCAGGGCACATAGATATGTAAAGTAATACAAAGCTCCTTTAGGACTCCTGAATGCCCAGTGTGGTACTCCATAGAAATCTCCATCAGCCAGTGAGATGATGTCAGTAAAGGATGGTAATTGGTCCCTAAAGGATTGCCTTGGGAAGTATACAGAACAAATGCTCAAGAGTGGCAATAAAGAAGCAAGGGAGGATATAATTATTCATATAGATCAAAAGATGTGGATACTTTGGACATGTACAATGGGTTCAGATAATTAAAATGTTACATATGGATATTCTGAGAGGGTAACATTTCTGTATTCCTCAAGAGACTTTAAGAAATCTATTTATGTCCCCTACATGATACTCTGTTCTCTTATCAGTGACTAGTAGCCAGCGTGAATGCTGAACCAAAACATTTCTTTCAGAAACTAACAGTCTTGTCCCTCAACAGCACATATGACCTATGATAGACTCACTTGGACAAGTAGATGGACAGTCCATTTAGAGGAAGGAACAGAATGTGTCAGCAAAGAATTCTCTTGGCTTGGTGTAATATGCCGCCTTTACTAATGTATCAATTTTACTTAGGCCTTCCTTTAACAAAACAAAAACCATTGCTTTCTTCTCTAGGTAGTCATTCTTTAGTATTCACCCTATCCAAGTTCGCCACCTACAGGTCATAGAGTTCGCAACTGCTTTTAAGGTCAGAAGATTGCATGTGAGAATTCACACGTGCCTCCTATTTAGGGACTTTCTCCTTCTCCTCCTTCTTCCTTTTTTAAGGAAGTTTATACTTCTAACTGTTGATTGATACCACAATCAAGGGTTGTTTACTGTACACCTACCATCTTGTTAAGATGTTTACTCGTCTCTTTTACATTTCTCTATCATGTAGAGATTTATGTTACAAAAGCAATAGCGAAGAGCTATTAATCATATGTTTTAGTGCCATGTTTCTTCAGCTTCAAAAATATCAATCTCCCTTTTGTTCCACAAAAAGGCAACACACTCTTCACTAATGCTTGAATTACTAAGCAATAACCATCCTAATCATCCCTACTGTGTACTGAGCACTTAGCTTGGTACCATTGGCCAAGAAACTTACAGACATTATCTAACTTAATATTTATAGCAAATGTATGAATTACTATTCCCATCTTATACATGGGAAATCTGAAGTTATAAGCATTTGGACAGCTTAACCCAGGGCATAGAGCTAAGCTAGTAAGTTGGATAAATGGCTTTGGAGATCCGTCTCACTTCCAATGTTCTTGGCAAACGCACCAAACTACCTCCAAGTATTTTTTTTAAGATTTTATTTATTTATCTGACAGAGAGAGGGAGAGAGAGAGAGAGAGAGTGAGCACACCAGCAGGAGGAAGGGTGGAGGGAGAAGGAGGTGCAGACTCCCCACTGAGGAGGGAGCCCGATGCTGGCCTCCATCCCAGGACTCCAGAATCATGATCTGAGCCAAAAGCAGATGCTTAAACAACTGAGCCACCCAGGCGCCCCTGCCTCCAGGTATTTTATTTTTCTATTTTTCAAACTGAGAATGATTGCCTGTGGCTTTTTTCAACTACCTCCCTCCCACTTTGGAGGTTTATATGTGCCCTCCCAAATAGGCATTTTCTCCCTGCTACTTCAGTGAGTGGGAAAGAATAACTTTTCTTCTGCATGTGCTGCACAATAATTGAGAGTACAACTGTAAACTGTAAAGAAGTCTCCTGCATCACCAAGTTTAGTCCAACAGAATTCCAGAAGTTGAGGTGAAGCTGTGACCTGCTACTCCTTCTTCCGGAGCTTAGGTTGGCAGGTGTCTCCAGGTCATGCCATTAATCTTCCCTGTGGACCTAAATAAAGTCATATTCAATCAATAATGCCTAAGTCCTGGCCCTTTTTACAAAAGGATCTTCAAGTTGAAGTTTCTGGAGTTTTTCTTCAGAGGTTACTTTTTTTTTTTTTAAGTTTTAAAAAAATCTCTTTTAGTAACCTCTACAGCCAACATGGGGCTCAAACCCATGATCCCAAGATTAGGAGTCACATGCCTCTCTGAATGAGCCAGTCAGGTGCCCTGAGAAGTTGCCTTTTTAAGAAAGATTGTCAAGCTCTATTTTTGGAGGTAATCCTTTATTTTCAGGTGAATTTGAGTTTCTATTCTTTTCCTTGTCCCAAAAATGTGAGGTACACTTAAGCAAAGTAGAGGCATGATTACTTTTGGAATTCAGTGATTTCTGGACAAGTCATCAAGATTTCTGATTTGCATGGGCCAACCACAGCTCCCTGGGGATGAGAAGATTTTAAAATCTAATGATTGGGAATCTTATATTCAGAGATTCTTAGGTTTAATTTAGCTGCAAGGAATATAACATGCCCAAACTAACTTTAGCAGAAAGGGGAATTTATTGTAGACACAGGGATCTCTCATGGACATAAGGATAGGAATGCAGATAGATAGTCCTCTTGAGGGATTACAGTCAGGAATGGAAAGCTGTTGGGAGCAAAAGTAATCTCTCTGCCTCTCTTTATCCCCCTCCAGAGTCTGTTTTATTCATTCCAGCAAGACTTACTGGGAGCCTACTATGTATCAGGTACCACACCAGGTTGTAAGAGTATAGAGGCAAACAGAACATACAAGGTCTGTTCTATTCTTCTCTATAGATCATCCTTATTTGATCCACTTACCATGGCTTTACATGACCTCCTGATTGAAATCCTCAACAGAAACTAACTAGATCTCATCATCCTTAGTTCAAAGACAAAATTTTAGTACAACACAACCTAGTGAACGGGAGAAGATATTTGCAAATGATATATCTGATAAGGGGTAAATACCCAAAATATATAAAGAACTTATACAACTCAACACCAAAAAAACCACAAACAATTCAGTTAAAAAATGGGAAGAGATCCTAAATAGACATTTTTCCAAAGAAGACATCCAGGTGGCCAAGACACATGAAAAGATGCTCAGCATCATTAATCATCAGGAAAATGCAAATCAAACCACAATGAGATACCACCTCATACCAGTCAGAATGGCTAGGATCAAAAAGACAAGAAATAACAAGTATTGATGAAGATGTGGAGAAAAGGGACCCCTCATGCTTTGTCGGTGGGAATGTAAATTGGTGCTACTACTGTGGAAAACATATGGCAGTTTTTCAAAAAATTAAAAATTGAGGGGCACCTGGGTGGCTCAGTGGGTTAAGCCTCTGCCTTCGGCTCAGGTCATGGTCTCTGGGTCCTGGGATCAAGCTCCACATCAGGCTCTCTGCTCGGCTGGGAGCCTGCTTCCCCCACTCTCTCTGCCTGCCTCTCTGCCTGCTTACGATTTCTCACTCTGTCAAATAAACAAAATCTTAAAAAAAAAAAATTGAAATACCGTATGATCTAATAATTCACTACTGGGAAAATGAAAACACTAATGCATAAAGATATATGTACTCCTATGTCTACTGGCAGCGATATTTACAAGAGCCAAGATATGGAAGCAACCCAAGTGTCCACTGATAGATGAATGGATAAAGAAATTGTGGTATATGTAACAGAATATTACTCAGCCATAAAAAAGAATGAGATCTTGCCATTTGCAACAAAAGATGGACCAGGTAGGTATTATGCTAAGTGAAAAAGTCAGATAGAAAAAGACAAATGTCCAATTATTTCAGTTATATCTGCAATCCAGAAAAAACAAAACAAATGAAAAAAACAAATAAAATCAAACTCTTAAATACAGAGGAAAAAGTGGTGGTTGCCAGAGAGCAAGTGGGTGGGGGGGGTGGGCAAAATAGATAAATGGAATTAAGAGGTACAAACTTCCAGCTATAAAATAAATGAGTCATAGAGATGAAAAGTACAGTATAGGGAATTCAGTCAATAATATTGTAATCACTTGGTATGGTAACAGATGGTAGCTACACATATTTTAGCAAGCACTAAGGGATATGTAGAATTGTTGAATCAATACCTTGTACACCTGAAACTAATATAATGTTGTATGTTAATTATTCTTCAATTAAAAAGAGAATCATGGGATTTTAAGATATTTCATTTGTTCGACTGCAACTTTCGAAGTGAGTATTTAATTCTGATCAAATTCGTTAGCGTAATCTACTTTGATTTGTAGTTCAATTCACCATTTTAAGAAATGCGTGCTAACATTTCCTAAATGAGCATAGTATCCAAACTTTTAATGAAGTTTAGTGTGTGGCAAGACACTGCAGATACAAAGGACTGTAGTTACTGTAATACTAATACAAGCTACAAGCATTGTCTTAGGTTGTTGGGACTTATCTGATTGCTTTGTACATGAGTCCTTCCCACTTCCCATGATATAAAGTTTTTAGAAATTTTATTTGTTATAAAGTCATGTGGTCTTAGTTCTCATTCCTCTTTCTGACTTTTCCTCCTAATCAGATCTGAAATCTAGAACTGTTCCCTTAGGGATTCACTCTTTTTGACTTTTTAAATTCCTCTGTGGTTTCACTTCTTCTCACTAATTAATTAATTTGATTCAACAAATATTTATTAAGTCCCTCTGATGCACTAAGATAACCAAAAGTCTTATTCTCACAGAATGCTTTTGGGAGAGGCTGTCCACCATGGTCTGTGGGCATCACTACAAGTTCTTGCTGAGTGTGTCAAGAATACCCACCAGATTCCTCCTCTCCTGGGCAATTAATCAGGTTTGTATTTGTAGCAACCTTAAGGGATGAGGTAATGTCTCCCTCTGGAACAAGAACAGGTGTGTTATAAAAGCAGTAGCTTCCTCAAGATCCATGTTCATTGGGGGCAACACAAACCTACCCACATTCACATGGACTGCTCAGTGTCACTCCTTGGAGACTTGGAGGACATGAGAAACTGATGTCTACATGATGCTCATGCTTCTTGCTGTGCTCTTGAATAATAACATCCTCTGTCTTTGACCCAAGAGTCTCATGTCTTTTGTCAGTACCCATGAAACAGTAGCAGGTCAATTTATTAACTTTAAAGATAGTTAAATAAAATCCCAGAGCTTGAAACTTAATCTTAATTTCCAGGAATTTCTTCACTCCTAAAAAAACTCCCTTACAAAGTGAAATTTTAGGTAATGCTCTAGAAATCTGCCTTAACTGAAGTAGGACAGAGACAAGAATGTCAACCATATATGATGTAAATTTGCTTTTTTTAACTTCCTATAGTCTCCCAAATGTGTAGCCTGCATATTAAAAATATCGTGTTCTTCACAATTCTTAAAAAAAAAAATTAAGGTTTGTGGGGTACCTGGGTGGCTCAGTCAGTTAAGCATCTGCCTTCAGCTCAGGTCATGATCTTGGGGTCCTGGGATCAAGCCTCATGTCAAGTGCCCTGCTCAGAGGAGAGCCTGGTTCTCCCTCTCCCTCTGCCTGCCATTCTGCCTACTTGTGTTCTCTATATCTCTGTCAAATAAATAAATAAAATCTTTGAAAAATTTAAGGTTTGTGAAACTTTCCTTCCAATAATGCAAGTTATTTTTTTCTATTTTTTTTCTATTTTTTTCTATTCTATATTTCTAGGGCTTCTCCTATGTGTCAGGTCCTACAGGGGATATAAAGATCTTCTATTTTTTTCTATTTCTATTTTTTTCTATTTTTTTCTATTCTATATTTCTAGGGCTTCTCCTATGTGTCAGGTCCTAAAGGGGATATAAAGATCAATAAGACACAGTTTCAACAGTTTCGGGCCTCAGGGCTTAATAGAGATGACAAACACAAACGTGTATCTCAAATATAAGAGTGACGGGGATCAGGTGTAGTTAACTTCCAAGCAAAGAATGGATGAAAAATGGGGATGGGGAGAGTCAGTTAAGCTAGTGTTTGTTAAGAAGGCCAAATATGAACTAAACTGAAGAATGGATAGGACTCCAACAAATGGAGAAAATGGGAGAGGCAGGGTTTGGGGAAAAGGAGAGTGGTACAAAGAGATGCATTTCAGATGGATGGGGTGGGGTGGGGAGCAAAGAGCAAGAGGAAGGGCCTCACAGATCATGATCAGAATCAGCTGGTCGGTAGTCTAGGGTACATGGAGCACTACTGAGAGATGATGAGTTCAGGTCAATCTGTTTGATGTACCCATGAATCCTGTAGAGAAATGAAGCTCTCTGTAAAGAGGTGGGAAATGTGAGTCAAACTAAGGAGAAAGATTAGGACTGAAGAGGAATTTGGGGTGCATCCACAAAGGCAGGGTTTGGCAATAATAGAAGTTATTACACTAGATTAAAAGAAGCAAAGGTAGAATCTGAAGAAGACCTGGCCTTTTAGAGAATGCCTCTACCCGGGAGCCAGATAATAATATAATGGCCTCCAAAGAAACAGCTAGAAATGTGAGAACAAAGAACAGTGGAGACATGACAATGGGCAACAAGTTCCACAGGAAGACCCAGAGTAGCCACTAAGAAGAGGTGACTAGATCAAGTGATGGGAAAGTTCTCGTTGATCACATAAGTAGACACTTCAGAAGAGAGAAGACCAGAAGAAATGGATGCAAAAGTGTTAAACAAGGAAGTGAAAGGGATAAATACAGACTCCTACTCTGAGAGGCACTGCTGTTAAGGGAAGGAGAAAGGTGGAATACGGTCTCAGGAGAAATGAATATTTCATAAAAATCATTAGATTTGAACATGTGTGTAGGCCAAGAAGATGTCATAAGGCAAAAAAAAAAAAAAAGGGAGAGAGAAAAGGGAAGAAAGAAAGAGGAACAGAGAGAGAAAGAAAAGAAAAAAAGATGAAAGAGGGAATATGAATGAGAAAAATCACAAGACAAGTTAAAAAGGGGTTGGTTTAAGAAGTCAGAAGGAGATGGCTTAGATACAAGGGAGAACATTGTCTCTGTGAGGCAGAAGGGAAGGAGAAAATTTGAGAGTTAAACGTAGATAACCCAGTATCCTAAGTCAAACAGATGGAGATCTGCGAGGTAGGGCGGGAGGAGTGAGTTTAGCTTGAAAAGGGGGATCCTGGATTGAAACAGGGACTGTACAGAATTAGAAAGACAATCAATTAAGGATGAATAAAAGAATCAGTGAGGGCCCAGCTATGGTTCATCAGTAATGGATCCCATCAGAGTCAGCTGAGGGGCTGGCTGTCTCAGTCAACCAACATCTGGAAAGGGTATACAGGGGAGGGAAGGAACATAACAAAAGTCGAAAGTGCGTTTAAAAATATAGATAACCTTTTGAGCCAATGTGTCCCTGCTCAGAAAAAGGCTGGAGGACCTACAAGTGGGCTGATAGCCTGGGAAAACTGGAAATCCAGGATGTCAGAGATGCCAATGAAGATGAATGAAAAAGAGGAGGTAGGGGATTCTATTTGCATAAATGTTCTCCAGGTTTGGGACCTAGGATTTAGAGCGGATCAAGTGAGGACAGAGTCTCAGTTGCAGCTGGAGCCAGCCTGATGATTGACATGGTGTTTAATCAAATTCAGGCCACCAGAGAAGGCTTGCGGCATTTTATGACACTTAATTGACAGTGTTTTATTGCCGTATATCAACTACCCAAAATCTCTTACGCAATGATATTCTTATCAACATGTAAATTCCTCCTTACCCATTTTATTTGTTGTTAAGGGAAATACATGATATAAATTGGTATTAAGAACTTCAAATGAGTTGTTCTTAAGTCCTATTTTAAATTTTATTTAATTTTCAATTTTGAAAATGAAAGTAAACTAGTTTACTTGGGGCCCTGTGGTAGACTGGTTTTCATTTTTTTTCTTAGTTGTAAAACTAAGAATTAATTGTGGTTTTGCTTAATGTTTTTCTTCCCCACTGTAATATATGCTGCAATAGGGCAGGGCCTGTGTCTGTTTTATTCCCTTCTATAGCCTGGAGTAATTCCTAGCACATATGAGGTACTCAAAATATATTTGTTTTCAGTAATTGATTATAAGAGGAGATATTTTCTGAATCTCTTAGTTGCTTAATCCTATGCCTTTTTTACCATATATTTGATAAATTGGAAATATTTCTTTTTATTTTAGGAGTATCTGCAATGTTCAAAGTAAATGATTCCTTTTATTGTCTTTGTAAATTATTAAATTCTCTGCCTATGCTCTTGAACAAGAAATAACATGTTTACTTTTAATCCATCCTCTAATCTTTTCCCTTCTGATGTAAAATTTTCAGAATATGTCTCAGTGTTAATGGTCATCAATCTTAACAGAAATTTCCACAAAATTATTACTCTGTTGCATTATAAGGACATCATCTGATGTTCTGAAAATTCTGTGACAATATTTATGTCATAGTCTCTGGCTCAGAAAATGAATCAGTTAATTAAGATGTCAGCCCAAACGGATGTTTAGGTCATTTACAGGATGGTGGTAACTGCCTCTGCAATTTAAGGGCCTGTTCGTTCTTTGTAGTGCCTCACTGCCGCCCTCTTCTGGTCACACATAACAGCACAGGCGCAAGAGATTCCACTTTTAACCAGATGTATATCTTTGCTTATTAATGAAAACAAATGTGGCTCTACAAAACGAAAAAGAACCAAATAAATTACAAGACTTAGTAATGACCAAAAAAAATGGAAAACTTTTGTGAAACGTTAAAATAGTGTTGCATATTATTTACCTGACCATTTCTGACCTTTTCTGAACCGCATTTCAGAAAAAAGTCCATTAATCTTTTGAATTTCATTATAGAAAAAATTCTCTAATCCATTTTCTCAAAATTTATGTTTCAATATCACAACGATAAAAAGTTCACTTATATTATCCATGTAGGAAGAGTTTGCTAACAGAATTAACAGTGTAAATAGCGTTGCAGGCTATGTGTAAACTGCTTGGGAGAAAAAAACAAATATTAAACTATTAGTGTTTTAGAATGACTAAATATTTAAAATGAGTACTGATAATTCAAAGAGAATTCATTACTTATTTATAAAATGCTGAATGAGTCCTTCACTTGTAAACAATGCAGTGGTTCTGAACATATATATGACCTGAAGCTTTTGTGTATTCTGTTCTCTTGATTCTCGCTATACATCCTACAGTCCATGAATTCTGCCATCTTCTTATAAATATGGTCTCTACTCTCCTAGTCTCTTCTGTTGTTATCTCGACGGGGTCCTCTCCATCTCTAGTTGGCACCGTTAGCCTCCAGATGGGTTGTCCTGCCACCTGTCTCTTCCCACGTTTCTACACTCTGTACTTTACATGCTGCCAGATAGCTTTTTAAAATCATAATTAACCTTGTCACTCCCCTGCTTAAAAATGTCTGCTGACTTGCTATTGCCTATCAAATCAAGTGCAAGCATCTGAATTTGGCATGGAGAATCCAGTCTGCCGTGCTCAGCACACCTGCAACACAGCATAGCTTCTGGCCTGAGTACCCTGGAAGGGTGGCCCCCAGCTCTCTGTATTTGACTCTGTGGCAGAACTTGGCGCAAGGCTCTGTCATTTGTCAGTTACCTACTAGTCTCCCAAGAGACTGACTCCTGAGGGTGGTCAGTGTCACACTCATTCTCTTTCAAGTCTTTGGAGCACAGCTGGAGCTACCTGTGGGACTAGCACACAATAGAAGCTCAGTGCAGGTTTGTGAATGTATGAATCAGTGAATGCTGCTCTCCCCATTGTAGCTAATGAAACTCTCAGGTTTGAAGTCTTAAATTATAATGCTATTTCTCTAAAGCCCTTGTTGACTCCCTTCCAGCACAATTAATAGCTAAAACAGCATTCTGTTCATGTTACATTTAGCTGTATGTATTGTCTCTTGTTCAAGGTCGTAAGTGCCAAAAGGCAACTAGGGAGAGGGAAAAGGGCATGAGCTTTGGAAGCAGTTAGCCCTGAGCTGTGTCCCAGCCCTGCCACTTACTCTGTGTTACCTCCGACAGGTGGCTTCAGCCTTTCTGAAATGAACATTATTTTCCCCATCTCTAAATGGGATTAACACCACTTACCCATTAGTTTAAGGCAAACATTAAAATAGAAAGTGAAAACTCATGACACATACTAGATTTTTCACAAAATTTTAGTATTTGTTCCCTTCCACAGAGGGTGAAGATCATATTGAATTTATGTCTAGGTTTCCAGGGCTTGAAAAACTATAAAGACTCAGTAAAGTTTGCTAAGTAAATAAATGAATCCCAGAATTGTAGTTGGTCAAAAATAATATAAGAATTACAATGTTGAATCAAATTTTTCCCACTTCTATGTTTATAGTATCTAATGCATATACAAGTCACATAATTTGAGGCATAAATTTTTCTAATCTTTCAGTTATACTTTCATTTGTACATTTTCCTTTATGTAGTCATTGTAAAGTATATTTACAAAGTATTTAAATTAAAAGAAGTTATGGTTATTTATTTTTATTTGTTTTTTATTTTTTTCAAGGCGGGGGAGGGGCAGAGGGAGAAGGAGAAAGAGAATCTTACGCAGACGCCACACCCATTGCAGGCCCAGATGCTGGCCTTGATCTCACAGCCCTGAGCTGGAATCAAGAGTCAATCACTTAACTAAGCCATTTAGGTGCCCTAAGAAGTAACGTTTATTTTTAATAATAAGATAAATATAATGTGAAGGAAGAAAAGCAGAATATAACATTGTCCACACAGTGTGATAGCTGTTATGTTTAAAAAAAAGTCAATGAAGATCAATAAAGTTTTTTCCAGAAATAGAAAAAAATCCATCCTAAAATTCATATAAAATCTCAAAAAATGCTGAATAGCCAAATAGCCAAAACAATGTTGAAAAAGAACAATGTTGGAGATCTCTCACTTCCTAATTCTAAAACTTTCTACAAAGCTACACTTGTCAAAACAGTGTGTGGTACTGGCATAAAGACAGATATCCAGACCAATGAAATAGCAGAGATAGCCCAGAAATAAACCTTCATTATATGGTCAAATGATTTTTGAAAAGGATGTCAAGACCATTTAATGGGGGAAAGAACAATCTTTTCAATAAATGGCACTGGAAAAACTGGATATGCATGTGCAAAATAATAAAGTTGGACCCTTACCTTACACCATTAAAAAAACCAACTCGGGGCACCTGGGTGGCTCAGTGGGTTAAAGCCTCTGCCTTTGGCTCAGGTCATGATCCCAGGGTCCTGGGATCGAGCCCCACATCAGGCTCTCTGCTCAGCAAGGAGCCTGCTTCCCCTCCTCTCTCTGCCTGCCTCTCTGCCTGCTTGTGATCTCTGTCAAATAAATAAATAAAAATCTTAAAAAAAAAAAAAACTTCAAAAACATAGAGCCTAAAACTATAAAAGCCTTAGAAAAAAAAAACAGAGGAAAATCTTTATGATACTGAATTTTGCAGTGATTTCCTGGGTATGATCTCAAAAGCACAGATAAGAAACAAACAAACAAACAAAAAAAAACAAATAAATTGAACTACATAAAATTTTAAAAACTTCTGTGCATCAAAGGTCATATTAAACAGAGTGAAAAGGAAACCCATGGAACAGAAAAATATTTGCCAATCATTTATCTGATAAAGAGTTAATATCCAGAATATATAAAGAATTCATACCACTCAACAGTAAAAATACAAACAACCTAATTTAATCAATAGCAAAGGGCTTGAACAGACATTTCTTGAAAGAAGATATACAAATGGTCAATAAGCACATGAAAAGATGCTCATTATCACTAGTAGGGAATGCAAATAAAAATCACGATGAGAAACCACTTCACACCCACAGGGATGGCTACATGACAGAAAGAAAGAAAGAAAGAAAGAAAGAAAGAAAGAAAGAAAGAAAGAAAAAGAAGTATTGGCCATGATGTGGAAAACTGGAATCTTAGCACACTGTTGGTGGGAACAGAAAATGGTACAACTGCTATGGAAGACATGGTATTTCCAGAAAAATTAAAAATAGAATTATCATATGATCCAGGAATCCCACTTCTGAGAACATGTCCAAAATAACCCTAAGCAGGAACTTTCAGGGACGTCTGTATCCCATGTTCATAACAGCACTATTTACAGTAACCAAAAGGTGGAAGGAACTTATGGCCCCGTCAGCAGATAAATAAACAAAATGTGGTATATACATAAATGGAATATTATTCAGCCTTAAAAAGGAAATTTTGACACATGCTATTTGAGGACATTATACAAAGTGAAATAAGCCAGTCACTAAAAGACAAATATTGCAAGACGCTACTTACATGAAGGTACCTCGAGACATCAAATTCATAGTGACAGACAGTAGAATGGTGTTTGCAAGGGTAGAGCGAAGGGAGGGAATGAGAAACTATGGTTTGATGGTACAGAGTTTCAGTTTTGCAAGATGAAAAGAATTCTGTGGATAGATGGGAGTGATGGGGTACGAGAGTGTGAATGTAAATTAGCACCACTCTACTGTACACTTAAAATGATTATGATGGCAAACTTTATGTGCACCTCACCATAATTTTTAAAAATGGCAGAAACATAATCAGAAAAAAATACACCAAAATATTAAGAGTCTTGGCTCTCAGTGATACTTTTCAATTATTTTCCCCTTCTTTTCATAATTTCTACAATGACTATGTGTAGCTATATAATGAGGAAAAGGAATTAATTCAAAAGCCTCATATGAAAACACCCCAAATAGATTTTCATAGATTCTGATCCATTTCTAATTTAGAACTTTCTAGTTTAAAATAATACTGAACACAGAGGACTTTATTATAAGAAGAGAATGAACAGAATAAGGGATAATCTCTACTCTTTATTTCCTGCATTATGTCATAGGCATTGTTGCATGATTGCTCCTTGAAACATCTAGATAAGAGAATAGAGGAAACTCATGTTCCCGAGTCCCAAACTTCTCTCTTAAAATTTTCAGATGCATATTTCCAACTGTTTATTGGATATCTGCACTTGGATACCCAATAAGCATCACATTCTCAACATGTCCACTTTGAACTCCAAATGGGTCTCAGCTAAGGTCTCTACCTTTCCGGGAAAGTGAAATAAAGGGCCAGGTCTTAGTTGAGCTGTGCATTCAAAACAGGCTGAATGGGAGCAGATAGGGTGACCTGAAGGGATATATATATATTTTTTTTTCTTACAAATTTTTATTTAAATTCTAGTTAGTTAATGTACAGTGCAATATTGGTTTCAGGAATAGAATTCAGTGATTCATCACTTACATACAATACCCAGTGTTCATCATAACAAGTGCCCTCTTTCATATCCATCACTCAACTAGTCCATCCCCCGACCCACTGCCTTTCATCAATCCTCAGTTTGTTCTCTACCATTAAGAGTCTCTTATGGTTTGTCCCCCCACCCCACTCTTTTTTTTTTTCCCCTCTCTGAAGGGATATATCTTTCGGAGAAAACTTGGCCAGGGGGAACTCCCTAATTCCTTCATGTTCCCTCAGACTTTCACACATTGTGTATGTGCAGCTGTGGTCAAAAAGCTTTTCCTTGACAACTGTGATCTGGGGAAAGACCGTGTTGAGATACTGTAAGACTTCTGTAATCTATGTTGCATAATAATTAGTGCTTTTCTTTTCTTTCACTGTAACTTGCTTTTTCATACATGGCAGCTTCTGGCTTGCAAGTGAAAGGTATTACCAGTCTACTGGATGTCTTCCAGTAGCCTCCATCACAAAGTATTTAAGTCACGAAAATCTTGAAGATTGTACCATAGTGGTCTCTGATGTATTTTTAACCATCTAAGCCACCACCTCTGATGTATTTTTAAAGATCTAAATTTTTTTTTTTTAGGATTTTATTTATTTATTTGACAGATGCAGAATACAAGCAGGCAGAGAGGCAGGCAGAGAGAGAGGGGGAAGCAGGCTCCCTGCCGAGCAGAGAGCCCGATGTGGGGCTCGATCCCAGGACCCTGGGATCATGACCCGAGCTGAAGGCAGAGGCTTTAACCCACTGAGACACCTAGGTGCCCCTAAAGATCTAGATTTTTTGAAACATTTCATTATAATGAGCACAAAATGATGTTATTTTAAAATGTGGAGAAAAAAATGTGGTAAAAAGGAAAATAAGAATTACCCAAAGTACCACTAAGACATAAGCACTATAAACATTTTGATATCATTGTTTCTTTGCATAGTTATATGTTTATGTAAATATTTTATTATATATACATATATCTTCATATTTATAATAAAGTATTTAAAAGTGTAAGTTTTCAAAATTAAACTAAGTATTCTTTGACAATTACTGAGCAGTCTGATTTTTGCTTCTCAATTGAAGTAGCTAGGCGTAGTCAGAAGTGATTTAACCAAACATTGTGACACTGTACATATATTAGTGGCACTTCCTTTCCACTCAAGTTGTATGGTTAACTTAGGGATGCTTTTTGCATGTATTATCTTCTGCTTTTCTTTCAGCCTTACTTTAGAACTAGACAGTCTCACCTCTTTGCCTCCCTCTTTAATCCCACCTAACACAAATGATGAATCCCAGTAACCACACTTCGTCAGTGGTGTATTCACCTTTATCACACCTTATCTAAGGAAAAGGTCCCTCATATTGTGTCTAGGACAGGCATGATGCAGATATAGCAGGATGGAAGAGACTGGAGTAGGGCCAGAACCTCCTTGAAGGGCGGACACATCTGTAGCTACTATAGACACAAATGAGGAAAATCTTGTCTGACAAGTATGTCATCTCACACAAAAGAGCTATTGTCAGATTAAAAAAAAAAATTAGAAGACACATTTTGCAGGGTTCACAACTTGTCAAATGTCTCAACCTTCTACTGCCTCTAGTTGAGTAGACATCATTATGTGTGTGTGGGAAAGCAGATGTAATTCTTCAAGTGTTGAGTTGATGGATTTTTTTTTAAAGATTTTATTTATTTTATTTGAGAGAGAGACAGTGAGAGAGAACATGAGTGAGGAGAAGGGCAGAGAGAGAAGCAGACTCCCCGTGGAGCTGGGAGCCCGATGCGGGACTCGATCCTCGGACTCCGGGATCATGACCTGGGCCGAAGGCAGTTGTCCAACCAACTGAGCCACCCAGGCGTCCCGAGTTGATGGATTTTTTAAAAAAATTTAATTCTGGAGAAAAATGATGTCCTTTGTGAGCTAGAGAACTTTAAGTTGTGGTAAGTCTCATTTAAACAAAAGAAATCGGGCAGAGAAGTAGGAATCCATGAAATTTTACTTATATAGCAAATCCATATTGGGTATCTACAATGTGTCATGCATTGGGCTAGGTAATGGGAATTCAGAGATAAAAGTTACAGACTTAGTTTTCCAAAATGGTTACTGCAAAAAAGTTCTGGGGTAGAAGAATGCTCTGGGCCCTTGGAAATATCTTGTCCAACAGGACAAAGGCTAGAGGCTGAGGAGATCAGGATATACTGTGTGATCTTGAGGGCCTAAACCAGGAATACGTAGATACGGGTAGTTTCCAAAGACATTTAAGAAATGGAATCAATGTCACTTCAAAATTGATTAGATATTATTGATTAAGAAATAAGGGGTCTATGAGAGCCCCAAGTGTTTAGCTTGAGCAAGTACATGGCTTTTAGTGCCAGATATCAATATAAAAAAATATTCATGGAGGTGGTAAATAAATCCAGTGTTGAAAATGTTTGATGTGAGATGCCTGTGGGATGTAGAATACAGATACTAATAGAAGTTTACACCTGGATGTGAGTCCAGAACTCTGGAAGAAGAACCGCAGGACCTTTAGTGAAAACTGGTACACGTGCAGCAACAGGCATTCATTCAACGTGAACACGCAAGAGAGAGAGGAGGCAGAGAGCACAATGCAGTATATGATGGGGGCAGAGAAAGAGCATATAAAAAGGAAGTGCAGCCAGAGAAGTAGGAAAGAAGTCAGAAATGCACAGTGATATGGAAACCAAAAAAAGAAAATACACACAAGTCAACAGTGTCAAAATTGCAAAGACAGAGAAAAATGAAGTCTAAAAATCACCTTTGGATTTAAGTAAAGTAATGAGAGGTCATTTTACTGAGTGGATATATACTTAAAGAATATGCTTCCAGAAGTCCTGAAGGAGGGGTGCCTGGGTGGCTCAGTCATTAAGCATCTGCCTTTGGCTCAGGTCATGATCCCTGGGTCCTGGGATCGAGCCCCGCATTGGGCTCCCTGCTCTGCGGGAAGCCTGCCTCCCCCCCTCCCAAACCCCCCGCTTGTATTCCCTCTCTCCCTGTGTCTCTCTCTGTCAATAAATAAACAAAATCTTAAAAAAAAAAAAAAAAGTCCTGAAGGAGAGCTACAAAGATGAAGTGCTTTGCCACATCGACATTGAGAGGCTGGAGCCTGCAGCCTGGAATTGACTGTGTAGGGGTGTTTCTGTCTGCTTCTTAGCTCCCTTGCAAGCTGTGCCTTTAGAAGCTCCACCTAGTTCCTGGTATCCTCCACCCACCTCTCTGGCCCACTGGGGAAGAGGGGAGATGGGAGGTGGCAGGGGAATCTGGGCTCAAAAGGCTTCAAATGTTTCTTATTAAAGAACCTGCAACTTTTGGAGATGTGAATCAAACCTGGTTGAGTAATATCTTGGAAGAGATGCTATTCACTCACATTTTATTATCCCTCACAATAACACGGGGCAGGATTTAGGGAAGCAAATTTCTGGGTAGGGATACAGTTATCTTGGAAAATGATGAGCTGCAGCATCCAAACTATAATCAGAGATTAAGTTCTTCTGAAAAAGTGGTCAAATAAAAGGACATGTGATGAGGACTTAAGCGTTTTCTTTTTTATAGAAATGAAAAACACTTATGAACAGACAAGAATTTTGTTGAAATTTTTAAAGTATTTTTTTAGTGCTTATAGTGCACTCATGGGGAATGTATCACAGTACCTAGATATGTTAGGGTTAAGATTCTAAGCGAAGTTTCCTGGGCAAGCCAACGACACAATATACTTTGAGGGGTGCTAGGAGTATATGCAAAGATACAGCAACAATGAATGTTAAGTATAACACATATAGACATAAATGGACAACTCCAGCTTATGGGAATCCGAAAGAATGAGAAACTAATTAGGAAATTATTAGCATGCATATCATGTAAAGTTTCCTTGCCTCTTTCCTTCCTTTTTTCCTTTCTTCAAAAGAATAAGTTGACTGCAGTAAAAACCATGGTTGAGACTGAAGCAATCAATGCAAGAAAAATCAACTGAGAGTAGTATTTCAATGGGTATGTCCATCTATGTTCTCTGACTCTCTATGCCCATTCTCTCTAGCACTGAGACTCAATCCTCTCTTTTTCAGACAGCTAGTTATTTGTATGCCAAATAAAGGAAAGGTAAGATTTATTTTTCAAAGACTGCACAGTTGTTTTTAACTAGGCAGCAGCATAGTTTTATTTAACACATTCTATTAGTTGTGTCAAAAAGTAATACAAGCATGTTATATAATATATATTATATATGTTATATATATTATGTTATATATGTTATATATATTATATATTACTATTTTAGATAGTAATATGAAAAGTCAATATAAAAATAAATATACAGACATAGATAAAGGAAAAGGAACAATTAATTTATCACTGTAAGACAACAACCACTTTTAGAATATTTGTGAATTTATTTCTTTCTATATTTTGTACATGAATTATGTAGTTGTAAGTATAATAGTTAATTGATCCTGAATCTGTTTTTCACTCAATATTTTCTATGCTGGTACTATTCTTCACCTTGTTTTACAGATATACCATAGCCCTCCCCCCCATCCTTGGGGGATACATTCCAAGACCATGGACGCCTGAAGCCATACTGAACCCAATATAAATCGTATTTTTTTCCATATATACATACATAAAGTATATATTTATAAATTAGGCACAGGAAGAGATTAACAGCCATAATAATACAACAGTAATAATAACATACTGTAATAAAACATATGTGAATGTAGTATCTCTCTCAAAATACCTTATTGTACAGGCATACATTTTTTTTTTTTTTGAAAGAGAGACAGAGACAGAGATAGCGACAGAGATAGCAAGAGAGAGAGAGAGGGAGAACGCGTGCACACAAGTATGGAGAAGAAGGAGAAGCAGGCTCCCTGCCCAGCAGGGAGCTCAATGCAGGGCTCGATCCCAGGACCCTGGGATCACAACCAGAGCCGAAGGCACATGTTTAACCGACTGAGCCACCCGGGCACTCCTGTACAGGCATACTTTGAAGATATTTTGGGTTCAGTTCTAGACTACCACCATAAAGTGAATATTGCAATAAAGTGAGTCAAATAAACGTTTTTTGTTTCCCTGTACATATAAAAGTTACGTTTATACTATGATTTAGTCTGTTAAGTGTGGAATAGCATTATGTCTAAAAAATGTACATAGCTTAATGAAAAAATACTTTATTGCTAGAAAATGCTAATCATCATCTGAGCTTCCATAAGTTGTTGTAATCACTCATCACAGATCACCATAGCACACATAACAATAACAACAAAGTTGGAAGCATTTGAAAGAATTATCAAAATGTGACGTTGAGACATGAAGTGAGCAAATGTTCTTGGAAAAACAGCACCGGCAGACTTGCCCCATGCAAGGCTGCCATAAACCTTCTGTTTATAAAAAGCTCAGTGTCCGTAAAGTGCAATAAAGCAATCACAATAAAAAGAGATATGCCTGTACTTTACTCACCATTCTTCTCTTGTGGTGATGTGAGCTGATAAAATGCCTGTGTGAGGAGATAAAGTCAGGTGAACAATGCAGGCATGTGACGAAGCGTCAGAAAAGATCATCTGCTTCTTGGTGGGGGTTGACTGTGGGAAACCAAGACAGTGCAAATGGATAAATGAGGGACTACTGTACTATAATTTGCTTGACCTTTCCCTTTTGTTAGAATGCTTATAATTTGGGTGGGAGGTTGGGGGAACCAGGTGGTGGGTATTGGAGAGGGCACGGATTGCATGGAGCACTGGGTGTGGTGCAAAAACAATGAATACTGTTACGCTGAAAATAAATTTTAAAAATTAAAAAAAAAAGAATGCTTATAATTTGTTGTTACCATAAATACCTTTATTTTTTTTGTGAATTTTCTCCATATTAAGAATTATATCCTCCCTAGAATGGATTCCCTAAAAGATATGACCAATATGATCATTTTTTAAAGGACCATTGGCATACTTCATGATACATTAATGACCCTTGACCTAGATGATGTTCATGGTTCCCTCCTCCTCTCCCACCCTTTAGCCCACACCACCCCTCTCCGCCCTGCAAAGATATCAGTGTGTGGGAAAACAGGCAGAATAGAACTACAGTGTTTATTTGGGGTTGATTCACCCTCTCTCCAATTTTTTTTTTTTTTAGATTTGTTTATTTTAGACAGAGAGAGAGAGCCAGGGAAAGGGCAAAGGGAGAGGGAGAGAATCCTTAGCAGGCTCCACGCTGAGTGCAGAGCCCAGCATGGGCCTGTCCCATGACCCTGAGATCAAGACCTGAGTGGAAATCAAGAGTTGGTTGCCCAAATGACTGAGCCACTCAGATCCCCTATCCTCTCTATGATTCTTGTTTCAAAAAATACTGGTTACCTTCTATATTCCTTCAATTTTATGGCAATTCATGAGGACTGAAGATATGATAAAATGATAAAGCATTTTTTATCAGCTATTTTGTATATCTGTAATTATGAAATTTAACAGATTGTTATTATTAATTGAGCTGCATAATCAAGGACCAGTGGGGTTCAAATTTTACAGTGATTTAGAAAATATCCACTTATCAAACACATTAGTTCAATATTTCCAAAACTTTAGCCATTTACATTCCACCTCCTTAATTTTTACCATGTCTGCATATTACCTGTGAGAGTAATTCCTCATTTCCTTAAAATCGGTAGTAAACACCTCACTTTCTTTTCACTTAACATCTTCCTGAGCAATAATATTCATTAAATCATAAATTTTATGAGCTAATTATTTGGTCTTTAAAATTATTTATTTATTTAGAGAGAGCACATGCAAGCAGGGGGACGGGCAGAGACAGAAGGAGAGAGAGAATCGCAAGCAGACTCTGCCCTGAGTGCAGAGCCTAACACTAGGATTCATCCCACCACCCTGGGAACATGACCTGAGCTGAAATCAAGAGTCAGATGCTTAACCGACTGAGCCACCTAGATGTCCCGAGCTAATTATAGTTTTAATTCACATTAAACCAAAGATAAAACTCAAATTTTCGAAGTTTGGATATGTGCCAGCTGAAATCAGTAGTATGTACACCATACTTCGAGAAAACTGTATTAATATATAACTGATATTAAAGCTATGATCATCTCTTTCTGTTCCTTACACATACAATGGTGGCACCAAATAATATTCTTACTTTTTAATTTGTCTATCTCACAGAACTCTAGAAACACAGGAAACCACAATGTCCTGCAAAAATTGATATCACTGTCAATAACAAGAAACAGACTCACCTATATAGAGAGGCAACAGATACAATAACAAAAATATGGCATGAGTTTACATCAAAAGTTTGAATGCACATTCTTATGAAAATTCTCCAAAACTTAGGTGCTTAAAATTTCAGGAAAACATTTTCAATGAACATTTTATGCTAAAAAGCCATCATCCTCTGAAATAGATTAAGGGACAGTAAAAGTAGTCCGTGTACTGTGTTCAGGGAAAGGGGTCAGTGAAATTCTTTTGGAATGGGAGGAACCACAGAGTTTCAGAAAATATTTTCAAATGAATACACTTATTCTTTTTTTTTTTTTAATTTGACAGAGATCACAGGTAGGCAGAGAGGCAGGCAGAGAGAGAGGAAGGAAAGCAGGCTCCCTGCTGAGCAGAGAGCCCGATGCGGGGCTTGATCCCAGGACGCTGGGATCATGACCTGAGCCGAAAGCAGAGGCTTTAACCCACTGAGCCACCCAGGGGCCCCTGAATACACTTATTCTTAAAGAAAACTCCAGGTTCTAAACCCAAATTTAGATCCCATAGGACTCAAGGGGAGATTGTTAGAGCTTAATATGCCAGGTGTGCTCATTATACAGTATTATTTCATGTGAGCTTTTATAACATCCATCATGATTTACATATGGCTCTAAAAAAATATATATATATATGCATATATATACATATATATATATATATATATATATATATATATATATTTAAAGTAATTATTGGCTCCTTTCTGGAAAGGAATCTATTTAAAGCCCCCTCCCCAGCCAATGTTACAGACAAAACTCATAGGTGTTTATACCTGGCCCTCACTCTTTGTTTTTCTATGTCATGGTACCTTTTATTCTCAGAAAACAGACCCCACTACAAAACATACTCTTCTCTGGCATGACCACAATGCACATCCTGGACAAGCCCTGGAGAGAGCTCCTGGAGATACCTGTCACCTCCCGCTCTACCTGGCAAAGAGTCATGTCACACACACCCCGCCGCATGGGCATAGCTGAAACCCTTACACATCCTTTAAAATCCCTCAAAAAACCCAATCTAATAGAAACTCAGGCTGACATCTCTCTTGACATCTGGCCCTTGTCTTCCCTTGGAGAGTGAATAAACTTTGTCTCCTGCCTGTTGCTCTACTCTTTGTACATTTTTTGCTGCCCCCATCACCAACCACCCTAACATTACTCATGCCAGTGAAGGATACTATAAAATTCTGGTGTCTTGTTAGGGAAGAACTTGAATTCCTTCAACTCCAATTCAAAAGATATTTGAAGTGGAAAGTAAAATTACTGCCAGAATACTTTAAGTGTTTTGTTTCTCTCGAGGCTGCAAGTTGGCAAGAGTTCGGAAGGGGGAGGTGGAAAGAGAGAAGTAAATGATTTTGGTCACTGGATATAAAGACTTGACTTGGCATTTGGTTAAGCTTGGTGTGTCTCTCAGGTGGTAAGTGAACCTACACCCAGCCCTACCCAAAACTGTGCTCACCACACATGTAATCTGCTGACATCCCATGGAGACAGGGGTGCACAGCTCCCGTAGTACAATTACAAATGCTCTATATAGTTCAATACTAAAAATGTTTTCGAGGCAAAGGAGGAAACAGGAGAAACAAAGGAGCGTGGAGACTATGCTGAAGTATCATGTGTAGACTTGAACAGCAGCAGTGATTATGTGTAAGGAATTTAAAAGGTTCTTAACAATGAAGTATCAGCCAAAAGCAGAGATTGCTTCTCATAAAAGCACTAGCTGCACTAAGTAAAAAGAAAAGAAAAGGCAGAGGGAGCTAGAAGCAAATATTACAGTGGTGCCATTATGTTGCCACACAAATCCCCTCCTTTCTGCCCACCTGCAAGTCCCAACCTATTCTAAAGCTCATAATTTGTGGCTTTCCAAATGAGTCTTAGAGCCCTAATTCCAAATGATAAAATTTGTTAATGAAAAGACTCCTTTGCATAAAGCATGAAGTAATTTAATTTTTCTAGCTGCTTTCTGTCTATATAATGCTTCACCACACCCAGAATTCCCGTCAGTTCTTCCCAAACAAAAAGAATAATTCTCCACTCTTATCTGTTTCCTGGCAAAATCACTGAGGTCATTGTACAAGTGATAGTTTCTGTTATGATTACCTAGGTACTCCAGGCAAAAGTCCTGGGGTTAATTTTTCATGTAAGTAATCCCACCTCTCTCTCTCTCTCTTTTTTTTTTAAGGTTTTATTTACTTATTTGACAGAGAGAGAGAGGATGAGAGCAAGCAGAGGGAGAGGCAGGCAGAGGCAGAAGCAGGCTCCCCGCTGAACAGGGAAGCCCAATGTGGGGCTTGACCCCAGGACCCTGGGATCATGACCTGAGCCAAAGGCAGCCGCTTAACTGACTGAGCCACCCAGGTGTCCCAATCCCATCTCTTAATGCTTTAATCAAACACCTCAATTCAGTGACAAAGCCAGATGTTCAATAGCAAGCTACCTGACATAGGGACTTTGTTACTAAAACCTTCTATAAAAAACAAAGCAAAACAAAACAAAAAACCTTCTAAAAAACAGGTTCCTTTTTTCTTTCTCCAGTAACCGGAGTTTGTTGCTCCTTCCCCTTCCCAACCCTCACCCTCTTTCTGTGGCGTTTTTTGGAAGTGCAAGTATTCTTAGAGCTTTAAAGTTATTAAATGTAGATAAGATCAGGAAGTAGAAACAAGGTCACAGTTCAGAAAAAATACTTTCTTATACATTATGCCATCTTTTGTATCCACATCTACTGTGTTTTGTCATTTAAAGGCTGATACTCACCTTTGTCTCGAAGTAGAGGATAAACACTTTTAAGACCAGCAAATCTGACTCTGAAAAAGGTTAATTTTAGTGGAATCTCCCTGAAATACACTGTTTCTCATAAACAGCCTCGGTTTCAGGAAGTAGGAATTTGAAAGAAAACAGTCTGTCACTGTCCCAGAATCTGATTGTGTAATTCAACTCTGGGACTTCCAGCAGTTTTGCATCGTAAGACACACCCCTTTAGGGATGGCTTTGGTGAGAGGTATTCTGGGAGTTGTATTACTACAGAGAAGTTTCCTCTTTTAAACGAAGTGCAAGGAAACTCCTTATTTGAATGAAGTCAGGATGGAGTCCGTTGCCTGAGGGCCAAGGAAAAAGAAGGTCAGTAAGAAACAATGAACATGACGTTGTTTTTGATCTATTATCAAAAAACAAACTCATGTTAGGACTCCATTTCAAAGTGGGGGTTGTCAACAGTACTAAAAGGTGCCCGGAAGTGACAAAGGATGAGGACATGAAGTGTCCACTAGCTTGGCAAGTAGGTCAAAGATTGCTTTAACAAGTACAAATTCAGTAAAGTGGTGGCAGAAAGCAGGAGGAATATTTTTAAATCCTAAGAAGATAACTAAGTAGCGTAGAAAGAGAGTCTTTCCATCTTGGATTAGGTAAGTCTTTCCATCCTAGGTTACATAAAGTGTGCACATGGAGCCCATATTCAGAAGGGGTTACACTTCTGAAGTTACTTCTGGGTTGGAGAAAGATGATCTGAAGACTAACTTCACCCTTTTATTATATCCTATAATTCAATATATAATAAACTTGAGGGCCACCAAACAGCAAGGAATAGTGATATTTCTATGGTGTTAATGGCCAGAATGTTAACTCTGGAAATTTTTCCCCTGAATTATGCACTTAGTTGGCAGCACAATTCTGGTAAACATAAACAGAAAACTAGAGATGGAGGCCAGATGGAGAACTTATTCCAGGTATGGCATTTCTCTAAGGCAATGTTTTCTTTTTTTAAATGAGAAAATAAGGGGCTCCTGGGTGGCTCAGAGGGTTAAGCTTCTGCCTTCAGCTCAGGTCATGATCCCAGGGTCCTGGGATCAAGCCCCGCATTGGGCTTTCTGCTCAGCGGGGAGCATGCTTCCCCCTCTCTTTCTCTGCCTGCCTTTCTGTCTACTTGTGATCTCTCTCTGTCAAATAAATAAAATATTTTTTAAAAAATGAGAAAATAAAAGTATTGTGTTATACATTATTTAATGTATAGCTTCTGATCTCTCAGTAGTATAAAATGTTATTTGCTAGAATGCTAGTGATTCCTTAGATTCCTAAGCACTAACAAATGTCATGTAAATACGTAAGTATAATATTAAAGGAGACGTGAGGTTTTTGGGTTTTGTTTTAGTTTTTTCCTAAAAATCATACCAGTGAGGAGTGCTATATGACAAAGTTTAGATTCAACAAGGGAAAGATTAAGTTATTTGGTTTGGAGGACATGTGATAGGTAGAAATTATGCACCCCCCCCCCCAAAACTGACCCTTTTCTCCCTGCTTACAAAGCCTCTAGATCTCATAATGGGTTATTAGGACTGGATCTACTGGGGATTCTCATAATCCACTGAGATCCTCTAACAAAAAAACTCTATTAGTAGACTGTTCTATTGTTACATTAAAAAATTACCACAAATTTAGCAGCATAAAGCAGCACCCATTAAATAATCTGTTCCATAGACAAAACATAAAATATTTGTAAATGAAGAAATGTTTTATTTTATTTATTTTTTAAAAAGATTTATTTATTTTTTTTAGAGAGAGAGAGAGAGAGGACATGCACATACACATGCACACAAGCAGGGGGAGGAAGAGGGATGAAGAGATTCACTGATCGATCTCACTACCCTGAGACCAAGACCTAAGCCAAAATCAAGAATGGGCGCCCAACCAACTGAGCCACCCAGGGGCTCCACGAAGATACATTTTAGATGTCAGTAACTGGTATCATAACTAAAAGATGGATGTTAGGTAATATTTAAAAATTTAGAAGAAAAAATAACAAAGGTTCTATGATATAGGAAAACAAGCAAAAAACCTCAGCACCCATCTGTTATTTCTGTTCCCAGCAGTCAGAAGTCTGGGCACATTATAGTTGAGAATGCTGCAATCCTAATCTAAGGCTTGGGTCTCCTTCTAGGCTCGTTCCGATTGTTGGCAGAATTCTAGTTGTAGGACTGAGGTCCTTATTTTCTTGCTAGCTGTTGTCCAGGGACCGCTCTTACCTCTTAGATACCACCAATGGTTCCTTGCCACGTGGTCTCCATAGGCAGTTCCTGGCTAACATGGGCATATGTCTCTGCCTTCCTGGAGAGCTCAGTCCCTTTTAAGGATTTATGTGATTAGGTCCAGCCCAGCTAGATAATTTCCCTTTGGATTATCTCAAAGACAAATGATTAGAAACCTAGTTGTAGGAGTGATATCCCACCATAGTCACAGGTTCTGTCCACACTCAAGGGCAGGAGGTTATATAAATTACGTACACCAGTGGGTGGGTATGTTGGGGGCTATCTTACCACAGAACTTTCCCACAACTACCTTCAGGGAGGAGCAGAACAGATGGCCCCAAACAGGCTGACTCCTCCTCCTTCACCTTCCGGTGCCCTGCCTTTACAGGCTTTAATTTTCATCTCACCATCTGACCACTCTCTTGAGAACCTGAATTCTATTGTAGTCTTCTATCTTATGAGAAATACTGAGGCATTAGAGCATTGAAACCTGTCTCCTGGGAGATTCCTCTTACTTGGTTCTTCTTTTAAAAGCTGATTTTTTTTGAGTGTGTAACCACAATGCATGCAAATAAGAAAAATTCTGAACAGCATGAAAAAGTACATAATGAAAAATATCTCCCCACATAGATCTTCTGCATTCTCTCCCCTAAATTCTTCTTCTCAGATTAATTATTCTGTTTCTTGGATTTCTTTGCCGATAGTTCATTCATTTACAGACAGATTTTTTGTTTGTTTGTTTGTTTGTTGTTTATTCTACAAATGGCAGCATCTTTGTTCAGCACTTTGGCTTTTTTCTTTAGTAGTGCATCTGGCAAATCTTTCCACATAGATCTAAGTTGTTCGGGTTAATTGTAGTCACGTGACTCCAGCAATAGGGAGGAGGAAGAGAAGTCCACATTAGCTTTCCTTTGTCCCAATCCCAACACTTCGGGCTTCCACTTGTCTCCCATTTAGAGAATAATGGAAAAAGAGTTAAATGAGAAATTTCAAGTAATTTTGAGTATTTTCACCAGTTGGTAGAAAACATCAGCCATGAAATGAGGCACTCCTGAGCTGAGTTACCCCAAATCTGAGCATCTGAGCTGGGCAGTGGAGACTTGGATGAATGTGTATCCAATGGGCATAGAGTGCATTGAACAGAAGTTGGGTTTCATATAACCCAATTACTAGCAAGCAACACAAACAAGCAACGTTTTTCTTTTTTTTTCCTATAAGGTGTGATTGTATTATCGCAAATTAGCTTCCTCTGTTTTTGATCTTAAGTGAAATACAATAGGCTTTCAGGTATATCTGCTTAATTATGGGCTACTGAAAATATCCAAAACTACTCTTAAGAATCTTTCCATGGAAAAATATCTTTCCATGGAATCTTTCCATGGAAAAATATACTAGATTGTGGATATTTTATGTTATTTTTACACTAACTGATTCATCACTGATATCTCAAATAGTAAATACCTCTTTTTTTGTATCAACAAAATACCTGCCTACTGTTTTCCTCTGTTTTGCCTTGATAAACAATCCTAGCCTGACTTTTGGGGTATCCACTTCTCTGAAGGGTTCCTTTTAATCTCTTCCTAAATCCGTAGCCTAGGAATACTTACTTACTAGAAAAATGAAATTATATTCAGCATCTTAAATTTTGGCAATTGTTTCATTTCATTTTCTTTATTAATATTATTAATAACATCTACTACACCAGTCCTTTATAGCTTTTAAAGCATTTCCAAGTCTTACTTAATTTTAAAGGCTGGAGATCAGAAACTCCAGTTCTGATAATATTATTTTATTGTATAGGTTTATTGGCATTGACAAGTTACATATCTTACCTTCTACATGCTCTAATGTTCTTCAGAAGATACTCTGGCTATCCCCACTCCAGAGAAGAGATAATAAATGTTGATGATTAACAAACAAAATTGCAGCCTTACAGGAAATCAGCCTCTTATGTAATTGTACTCCTCCTTCCCCAGGCTTACCTTTCCAGATCACATCTAACTGAGAGGTCAAAATTTAACCCCACAGAATCTCTTTATCAGATGGGGAAGCAGCAAGTATTAATGTCATTTTATTGTCAAGGAAACTGACCTGCAAAGAGCAACTGTTCTGCAAGGCAGGGCTAGAATCCAGACAGATAAACGGCTTCCATCTGACACCTACCAGGATTGGCGGGTAGAGTCCCACGCTCTGACGTTAAGTGGGCCCTTTCCATGTCAGTCACGTCCTTCCTCCTGTCTTGTCGGTGTTCTACTCCTTACTGAGTTTCATTCCTATCCTGCTCTTGACACGTACTGTCTTGAGGTTTTCTTCACTTTTAGTTAATTTCAAACCTTTTCCTGAGACAGGAAAAATACTATTACCTATTTCACTGGAGGCTATAAAGGACTCCTGGGACGTTAAGTGTTTCTCAATTCAATACCTTGTACCTTGTACCTTGTACCAGCCTGTACCTGTGGAACCGCAGAGCCTGGATGTTGAGTGAGGGTACTGTCGGGTGGCTGGGGCGGGAGAGGAAGCCCCTGGAGTGGTCTGGGGCAAGGTGAGGGCATCATGGGTAGCCACGGACTCATTTGGAGCTCTGGGGCACGTTCAAATCCCGTCTCTGCTCTTGCTCAACAGGACACTTAGCCACTCTCAAGGCCACAGTTCAGTCACCTGTAAGGGGGACCTACCCTCCCTACTGTGAGGATTAAATGAGATAATACAAACCGTGCACCTGGCTAATTTAGGAAGTAAGTTCAACTCCCCGCCTGCCCCTAGCTAGTCCCAGGCCTACACTGGAAGTGGGGAGGCGGAAGGGCGGGAGAGGTGAGGGGTCCTCAACTTTGAAGTGGTTCTGTTCCGTTTTCAAAAATCGAGCTCACTAGTCACATCCTCTTCGGAGGGCCTCTTGTTTGGGGCGGTGAGGTCCCCACCAGTTTACTGAGCCTCAGACCTGGCCTGGAAGCGTAGCAAGGTGGTCGGGGGTCTGGGCTTCGCGTGGATCCGGCGTCTGCAGCCACAGGCACCTGGCGGAGGAGGGAGGGTGCGGGCGCGGGGCTTTCGTCCCGGCTTTATGAAGGCTTCGGGGCCTGCTAGGGGGCGCAGTGAGCCGGGAGCCGGAGGAGGGTGGCGCGCGCCGGAGGACCCGCGGCCGGCAGCCGCCCGTTCCCCGGGTTCGCGCGCGTCTGCGCCCCTCGGTTCCCCAGCTCGGCCCCGCCCCCTCGGCTCCCTCCTGCCCTGTCCCTCCCCCAGGAGCTGCGGCGCGGCCCGCTGGCGCTTTCTAGAGTGGCTGAGGGCTCGGGGCGGTGGGCGGGGACCGTCTCCCGACTCCGGCCTCCGCGGGGTGGCCTCCATTAGTGTCGCGCGGAACCCCGAAAGCGAAGCCGCTCTGGGGAGTTAGTTCACCGACTCCCGGGCCCCAAGGTACTTGGCGGGCTGCGGGCTGGGGGTGAAGTGGGGAGGGTGTCTTGTCTGTTCATCGCCCCGAGAGGGACGCTTTGTCCCGGAGTCTTTCGCGGGGCTCGGTGGAAAGTCACACCCACTGCTCCTGCGGGCTCAGCGCCCGGCGCGCTCGAACAATTCGATGCAGCACGGCTCCAGCTTTATAAAATTTAGGAGTATTTATAAATGCGGGGGGGGCTACTGAAAGGAAATACCAGAAATGGGATGAGTTTTCTTTATAATTTTCCGTGTGCTTTGCAAGAGTTCTGTTTGTTTTCCTAATCAGAGAACAAAGAATTCCATTTATCAAGCGGAGCTCACAGAGCAATTGTGCGTGGACCCCTCGGCGTCCCCCAGGGGACTTTTCCGCGGGGCTTCGGATTCCCGAGAACTCCGGTTCTCTGCCGAGGGTTCTTCTGGACCTGCCCTTCTTGCCTCAGTGGTTCATTAGGAAAATACAGTAATCTCCTGTTTTCTGGGACTTTCCCCAGTTTTCAGCTTGAAAGGAGGAATTTCGCAAAGCCTCCGGAAGCCAGAACCCACGCTGTACCCCGTAGCGGATGTCCACAGCCGCCAAGAAGCTGGACTCTGCAGATCTGATTAGGGTAACAGGTTAATCAGGTCGAGTGGGAGAAGGAGGACCCTGTCTCAGAAGCAAAAGTGAGCTCTCTTAAGGTTTTCCTCTTGCTTTTTTTGGTTTTCACCACTCCTTTTGAGAAACCTATTCTTTAAGAATTGATTCTGCAGAACAGTAGTAGAGTTCACAGATGTCTTCGAAGACACACTGGGGGTGAGGACCGGCGAGGGAGGTTAGTCGCCGGGATAACCCTGCCTTTGACTGTGCTTCGGGTTTCTCTTCCCTCTTGTTAGCTCAGTGTTGGGTGTTGGTCAGGGAGAGGGCCTTTTAAAAAGGCTACTTGCAACGACTGATGACATACTTTCTCTTGAGATTATCCATAGGGTGGGAGCTGAGGAGGGATGAAAATAAAACTGTTAGAATACCTTGCTTATTAACACATGGCCCAGAACAAAACTCCATTATTTCACTACAGCTTACCTTAAAAAACAAACTTAAAGCATGAGAATCCTCTTGGCATGCATGACCACCCAGGGGCACCAAACTTTCTGTTAAACTGCTTGGACACCTGGTTCCTCCTTTGAGCGAAATTTCTTTTTGTTCATGACAGTTGAGGTCCAAACAGCCTTTTTGCAAGGTCAGGTAGTATGTCTCTTTACTGGCTTTGCCCAACTTTGGGAGGGATAGCTGGGGTGTGTGTGTGTGTGTGTGTGTGAGAGAGAGAGAGAGAGAGAGAGAGGCAGGGGTGGGGATGTGGGAGTGTGAGCAGGCCCCTAGAGACTATATTTTTGCTCATAACACCTCTATACATATCTATTTTTATTTCCTTTGAGAGGAGTCAGAAGGCAACCTCAGAGTCTAACCCTTCTCTTGACAGCTCAAAGACTCCCAGGTAAGTATGTACTTACTTCTTCCTGTCCAGCAAAGGAGAGGTTTACTCTTCTGACACTCAAAAATGGGGCCCTCACCTTATGTATTATGCTTTCTGTGATAAAGTTCTTGATAGCGGGGCTCATTTGCTCATTTTCATTTCTATATATTTATGTATTTATTGTGGTTCATTTGTGAATATAGATGTTACTATGTATCACCACAGTGTTTTGGAACTTTTTCTTTAAGCTCTATACCCATTGTGGAGTGAGAACTCATGACCCTGAGATCAGGGGTTGCCTGCTCTACTGACTGAGCCAACCAGGCAAAACATGTTTTATAATTTTTTTTTTAAGATTTATTTATTTATTTATTTGACAGAAAGAGATCACAAGTAGGCAGAGAGGCAGGCAGAGAGAGAGAGAAAGGGAAGCAGGCTCCCTGCTGAGCAGAGAGCCTGATGCGGGATTCGATCCAAGGACCCTGAGATCATGACCTGAGCGGAAGGCAGCGGCTGTAACCCACTGAGCCACCCAGGTGCCCCCTGTTTTATAATTTTTTAATGTCAGTTATCATCACAGTTAGCCCCTTTAATACTTAGCTAATCTCCACTTCCATTTAATTCCCTAAGAATCAGATGGTTTGTAATTTTGTAAAGAAAGTATTTGTTAAATGTTTGATTAGACATTAAGTACACATGGTATACAATTTCAAAGGTATAGAATGTGCAATGAAAAGTCTCCTTTCCGCCTCTGACCCCAGGTTTCCTCCAGAGGTAACCACTTTTATGTCTATATAAGCTCATTGTTTTTCTATCTTTGACAACTTATGCCAGGCATTTCAAAAAGCTGCTTTTGAGCATTTACACATTAGTGTTTTTTGTTTTTTTTTTTTTAAGATCTACCATGGCACCTGGGTCACTCAGTCAGTTAAGCATCTGCCTTTGGTTCAGGTCATGATCCCAGCCAGGATATTGGGACGGCCGAGGTGGCAGAGGCCAAGAGTATTAGTGGAACTACACAGTGGCTTTTAAAGCTTCTGCTTGCAAAGAAGCTTCTATGTCACTTCCATTCATGTTTCATTGTCACTGCAGTGGGAAGTATCATCTCTCTGAAGGGGCAAGGCCTGGTAGGGAGGGGCAGCAAATATTTGACAGTAGTACTGTCTACCTCAGTATTTTTGGAGAGTCACATTGTGATCCCCAAATTTGTCAAACCCTAGGAATTGATGCACACCAAGAAGCTAGTAGCCATTGATTTGATAAACCAGAATGCCAATTTTCTCCCCTTGCAGTGAATAATATATCTACCCTGAGAACTAGGCATAAGAGCTTGTATGGGGCAAACTTTTCTTGGTAGATTTGCTCAAAAGCATGAATTCTAAGCTAATTCGTTATAGGAAGAACACAAAACAAAATTTGGGTGTTACCAAAAGATTGTACCCAGAATACACAGTGGTTTTTAATCCAGTTCTCCCTTTGGAACTGTTATTGTCTGATGTCCCAAGAACGAACCAAAATGGTAGTGGTGTGTCCTAGACAAGGCCAAGATCACTGACAGATTCTTGCCCCTCCTTTTTAGGTTCTTTACTTGTTAACAGCTAATTTTTTTCTTGTCAACCACTAATTGTATCATCTGAGGATTTGTTATAATTATTCTCTTTAATGCTGTCAGCTTCTTGAATAATGAGACTTTATTATCAAAATTAAAGTCATCTTCAAATCACAGTTCTACTCATTGTGTGTTAATTCTTGCTGCATTGGTTTCATAGTAATTTTTACTATCCTTGGTCCATGATTTTGAGGGTTCCTCTCACTTTGTTGCTGATAGCTGGGCATGTCCTGTTTGCTTGGGTAGTATGATATGATGTAATAATGTCCAAAAACAATGTATGACAAGTAAATTTAAAATTAAAAATATATTTCCGAATCCATAAAAAAGAAATTTTGGGGGCGCCTGAGTGGCTCAGTGGGTTAAAGCCTCTGCCTTCGGCTCAGGTCATGATCCCAGGGTCCTGGGATCGAGCCCCGCATCGGGCTCTCTGCTCAGCAGGGAGCCTGCTTCCCCCCTCTCTTTCTGCCTACTTGTGATCTCTGTCTGTCAAATAAATCAAATCTTTTTTTTTTTTAAAGAAATTTTGCTTTGCTCTATCATTTGTTGAAAATTGAATACATTGAGAGTTTGATTTTTAACACTCACTCATATGTGGAATTTAAGAAACAAAACAAACGAACATAGGGGAAGGGAAGGAAAATAAGATGAAAATAGGGAGGCAAAGCATAAGAGACGCTGAACTCTGAGCACCTGAGGGTTGCTGGAGGGGAGGTGGGTGGAGGGAAGATAATTGGGTGATAGGCATTAAGGAGGGCACTTGACATAAATGAGCACTGGGTGTTATATACAAATGATGAATCACTAAATTTTCTCCCTGAAACTAATAATACAGTATATGTTAACTAAACTGAATTTAGTTTTGTTTTTTTTTGTTTTTTTTTTATTTGACAGAGATCACAGGTAGGCAGAGAGGCAGGCAGAGAGAGAGGAGGAAGCAGGCTCCCCGCTGAGCAGAGAGCCAGACGTGGGGCTCGATCCCAGGACCCTGAGATCATGACCTGAGCCGAAGGCAGAGGCTTTAACCCACTGAGCCACCCAGGCGCCCCTAACTAAACTGAATTTAAATAAAGAATTTAATAATAGAAAAAAAAAATAGCGCCATAGCTGCAAAACAGGAGGAAAGATTGTATTTTAGAAATAAATAGCAGCAAGTGTAGAAAGAAAAGGAAAGCATTTTGGTTTTATTTTTTTAAGCAGCATAATAATTCTGATACCAACATCTAATATAGATGGCAAACAAAACCACAAATCAACTTCACTTAAGATCATTGATTTCCAAACCCTAAACAGTTTTTAAGGAATGCAGGGAACAGTCAGCATTACTCTGTTGATGTAATTTATCACCATGCTGGATTAAAGGAATTCTCCGTAACCATTCAAATATAAGGTATATGTATATGTGTGGATATGGAAACAAATCACCCATTTGTATTATTAATTTAAGAATGCAAGGTCTAGGGGCACCTGGGTGGCTCAGTGGGTTAAAGCCTCTGCCTTCAGCTCAGGTCATGATCCCAGAGTCCTGGGATCGAGCCCCGCGTCGGGCTCTCTGCTCAGCGGGGAGCCTGCTTCCTCCTCTCTCTGTCTCTGTCTGCCTCTCTGCCTACTTGTCTGTCAAATAAATAAATAAAATCTTAAAAAAAAAAAAGAATGCAAGGTCTAGAACTAAATACACTTTGTTCCTGTTTGTGTCAGAAAAAATTTTCTCTATGTGGAGAACACAAGTTCTATGTTCTACATAGAACTATGTGTGTATGTGTGTATGAGCACACACATAGTTATGTTTATTGTATAAAGATAATTTCTGCAAGGATAAGAGCAACTTTTACAGTGATTGACTCTAGAAGGATTAGGGTGGAGGGAAGATACTCTTTAAAAAAATTTTTTTTTTTTTACCATATCAGTTTTTAAATTGTGTGCATTTAATTCTTTTAAAATAAATTAGTTTTAAAATGGCAAATCTGTGTCAGAATAATCTCTCCAAGAGTTTGGTAATTAATTCTCCGGTCCTGTTATACTGCTTTACTCCACTGATTATCAAAGGTGCATGTAGGCAAGTGTAGATGGAGGGCACCACAGGGCCAGGAGCTCTAGAGGGATTTAGCTCTTAATAGCAGTTAGCATGTGACTAATGACAGTTTGTTCAGTCATTAGGGAACAATTGATAAAAATAAACAAATTCCAGTAGGAGTACAGACTATGGTATTTAAAACTAACTTATGTAATGTCTAATTTTACAAGTATAAAACTTATAAAGCACTTAAGTACTTTTTTTTAGTATAGTTAATGTACAATGTTATATTAGTTTCAGGTATACAACATAGTGATTAAACTTTTCTATACTTTTGCTCACTGCAAGTGTAGCTACCATCTGTCACAATACACTACTATTACAGTAACATTGACTGTATTCCCTATGCTGTGCCTTTTATTTCTGTAATTTACTCATCTTGTAACTGGAAGCCTGTATCTCCCACTCCCCTTCACTCATTTTGCCTAACAACTTCCCTCCCCTCTGGCAACTATCAGTTTGTTCTCTGTATTTGCAGGTCATATTGTGTTTTTTATTTGTCTATTCATTTATTTTTAGATTCCATGTATGAGTATAATCATATGGTATTTGTCTTTCTCAGTCTGACTTAATTTAATTTAGGATAATAACTTCTAGGTTCATCCTAGTTATTGCAAATGGCACAATCTCATCTCCTTTTATGGCTGCATAATATGCCTGTGTGTGTGTGTGTGAGTGTGTGTACATCTTTTTTACCTGTTCATCTATCAGTGGACACATAGCTTGCTTCCCTATCTTAGCTAAGTATTTATTATATTTAACCCTTTACCTACTAGAAATATGAGTATGTAAATAACAAATGTTGAAATTGTTTATAATTTTTAAATTTCTTTAATCAGGTTTTATAATTCATAACATCTAATTCCAATTTAATTAATAAACTGTAGGTTTTCTTTATGTGTATAGCCTCTGAGGGCATTCAAACCAAAGGGATTTATTCCTGATTTTTAAAATATAGCTGTCATATTTTCTATGGGCCAAGTCACTATATTTAAATGAGAATGGAACTGAAGTTTCTTTATGCCCCTATCAAATCACTTTATTATTAATAAGTGTTTCTTGTTATTGTCTAGATTGTGTGTATGGTCTGTTGTCAAACTAGAAGTGAAAAAAGAGATAGAAAAAGTAATAGGGGCACCTGGGTGGCTCAGTTGGTTAAGCAACTGCCTTCGGCTCAGGTCATGATCCTGGAGTCCTGGGATCAATTCCCACATCAGGATCCCTGCTCGGCAGGGAGTCTGCTTCTCCCTCTGACCCTTCCCCTTCTCATGCTCTCTCTCTCTCACTCTCATTCTGTCTCTCTCTCTCTTAAATAAATAAATCTTAAAAAATAAAAAAAGAAAAAGTAATACACCAGATCTCATGGGACTTGGTATAAAATTTCACATATGTGCTAATTAATTGAGTATTCTATGTATTATCTTTTCTTTTTAGCATAGTTTATTTTAATTTTTTAATTTTTTTATAAACATATAATGTATTATTAGCCCCAGGGGTACAGGTCTGTGAATCGCCAGGTTTACACACTTCACAGCACTCACCATAGTCTATGTATTATTTTCTTAAAGTCTAAATAAATCCCTATCAGATTTTCATCAAAATATTAGAATTAAAGATTTCAGTGCCTAAAAAATGGGAGTGTACTAACATGCTGGTTTGATTCTTGCAGGCAAGTCATATTCCAAGACGCATCATGTCCAGTTTCGAAGATGCTGATACGGAAGAGACAGTGACTTGTCTCCAGATAACTGTTTACCATCCTGGCCAGCAGCAAAGTGGTGTATTCCAATCAATAAGGTTTTGTAACCGAGAAAAACTTCCTTCCAGCGAGGTGGTGAAATTTGGCCGAAATTCCAACATCTGTCATTATACCTTTCAGGACAAACAGGTTTCCCGAGTTCAGTTTTCTCTGCAGCTGTTTAAAAAGTTTGATAGTTCAGTTCTCTCTTTTGAAATTAAAAACATGAGTAAGAAGACCAGTCTGCTTGTGGACAACAAGGAGCTGTGCTACCTAAATAAAATAGACCTGCCTTACAAGTGCATGGTCAGATTTGGTGAGTATCAGTTCCTGATCGAGAAGGAAGATGGAGAGTCATTAGAGTTTTTTGAGATTCAATTTATTTTGTCTCCAAGATCACTCTTGCAAGAAAACAACTGGCCGCTCCAGAAGCCCATACCGGAGTATGGTGGTTACCTATCCTGCTCCACCCAAAACACTTCTCCTACAGAAATGGATGAAAATGAATTGTGAACACAGAGGGCTGAGAGGAGAATCATGAAGGATGAAGAAATCTGTAGACATTTTATGGATACTTCACAGTTTATTAGTATTTTACAGTCATCTGTTGTCAAATTTGGCAACTTTTATTATCATTTTGAAGTCTTTAAATTGTATTAGTCATCAGTTTAGTCATTTGTTACATTCCTAGATGTATTTTGGAATTACTGTGTATTATTAAGAATTATTAAGCATATTTAAGTGTACATCTGTGAGGGTTAATGTACAAGAAGTATCCGTGCTGATGAAGGGATAGTGTTCTCAGTAGGATTATTTTCTTTTTATGCTTGCTTTTAGTCCTATGTTTTGTTTTGTAAGGAACAGTCTCTTGGTTTGGTCATATTTCACACGTAGCCATTTTTCAAGGTCAAGGCTGTGGGCGTGTTGTTACTTGTGGTGTAGCCTGTTGGTACCTGCAGTACTAGGGTACTAGCATAATGTGTTTTGGAGAACTGTCAGTGCATCATTGTGGTTTTAGTATAGGAAGCCCTATCTGAGCAATAATACCTTTTCTGTGATTTCCTTTCTGTAGAATAATAGTGTTTATTCCCCAAAATAGAGTTTTCCTTGTATATATTCAGTATCTAAAACCAGTATTTTGGACATTTTAATGAACCATTGCTATGTTTAGGATTCTTTTTCAGTTTTCTTACCAAACATTGACTTTTATGTACCATGCATTTTTAAATTCCATGAATTTGAAATTTTAACAACATTCATGCATATAATAAAGTCAAAGTTTAATTCTGTAACCATGTTCTTTGAAACTCATTCTGGAGAAGGGAAAGAACTGTTCTTAGACTGCTTACTCTAAGGAAGGAGTGCCATAGGCCTCAGGCAGAGGCTGTGACTGGGGATTAAGATGGCTCTAGCTCTGCCCCTCAATGCGTATTGGCTCCAAATCTCCATACATCACTCCACGTGGTGGCACACGGCCACCGGTAGTTCCTGTGATACACATTGTTTGGTTTTCTGCATCTATCTTAAATCTGCTGCTTTTGCCAGTTTCTCTACCCCCGACCTCTAAATATCAACACTTAGTTGGGCTGCTCTGCCAATATGCTGCACCAGGGTGATCCTACCTAGTATAATGACTTAAAATACCATTTACTTATTAATGACTTCTAAACGTGTACCTCGACCTGTTCTCTGAACTACAGACATATGCATCCCATCACCTTCTTGATGTCTTGATATAAATTCCTCATAAACACCTCAAATTTAACTTCCAAAACAGAACTCTTAATTTCCTTCACCTTCCTAAATCTGTTCCTCCCACTACATTTGTCAAGTTGGAAACCAAAGTTATTGTGAAGTGTAGTTGTAGCTGCTAGGTTGGCTGTCATATTTCCAGATTTAACCGGCAGGGAGACAATAAGCTCAAATAGACTTAATTACTTCCACAGATAGCAAAAGCAAGGTCAGCATGAAGTCAGTGTTCCACATCCCTAGGGCTATCCCTTGGACATTGGACCAGGGAGGCCAAATGACACCTAAATGGAGGGCAGCTCTGTTGTTGAAGAGCCAACTCTAAACTCCAGCCTATTAGCCTACATCTGTAGTGAAAGGGAGTGAGGTGGAAATCTCTGCTTCACTAGAACCAGGGAGTGAGATGAGAAGTTGCCTCATGGCAGCCTTCTGCAAGATAGGGGAGCAGTTGATAAATGGCTTTGTCCCATCTCCTGGAAGACTGCCTATCTTGCCATGTTCTGGGGAGGATCACAGGGCTTTGTTAAGATTTCAGTAGGAATGTGGTTGAGTGTTGCTATACAGATGTGCTGTGAGCAAGGTCGCCAGAGCACCATGCTAGATGCATTATCCTACAGTTCTCTTGGATTCTTTTGGATTCCAGCTCTACTTTTGCCCTCCATCTAGCCCATCAGAAAATCTTGTTAACTCTACCTCTGAAGTTTATCAGCTCTGCATTCCTATCACGATTATCAACCCAAGTCACATCATGTCTCATGGCAAGTATCACACATATACTCTTGTCCTCTTATAACCCATTCTTTACACAGCAGCTAGAGGAATTTTTTAAAAATGCAAATTGGATCACGGTCCACTCTGGCTTACAGAAAGTCAGTGGCTTTATACATCAAATAAAATTAACTGTTAACCATAGTCTATAAAACCTTATATGATCTGGCCCTTAAGTACCCCTCCAATATCATATATTATTCTACCTCATGATGCTTCAGTCCCCGTGATCTTTTCATTCTCAGAACATACCAAACGTTCTCCTACACCTCAGGAATTTTATAAACATGCTTTTTATAGACAGGCTTTTTACTTGGCTGGTTCTGCTCAACAGTTAGGTCTCAGCTCAAATATCAGCTCACAGAAGACTTTCTTGTCCCTAGCCATCCTGCATCCTATCATCTCATATATTTTCTAACTGTGATCTGTTGTTTTCTTATTTACATGTTTCCTTGTTACTGTCTTGTCTCTCTCATCAGAATGTAGGCAAGAGCTTGGGCACTGTAAGTCTTTTTACTACTCTGTCCCTAACAAGCTATCAGACTCAGTAGATTCTCAAATATCTGCTGAATAAAAAAATGTTATTTCCAGTTTTTTTTTATAAATACATAAAACAAGAAAATTAATGTTTTCTTAGCAGTTAAAACACAAACATTTTCAAATTTAGTTCCATCCTGCTTTCCTAACTCACTCCTTTTTGTCTTCACAGCAGATTTAATAAAGAAATTATACCTAAGGAGACATAATTATGGTTATGTTTTTAGACTAAAACTAGTAATGGTCAAATAATTTATTATTTTTAAATGTAAAAATGTGTTTATTCACAATCCTTGAGAAGTTACCATTCCTTCAAAAAATTTTTTATGAACAAAATGCCAAGAAAAATTACAATAGTAGCTTATGCCAAACCAAAAATATACATCTGATGTATACAAACTTTAAAAAGCATAACACAGGCAATGTGAATATAGATTACCTTTAAAATATTTCCAGTGACAAAGCTACAACTTAAATTATGTTGAGAGTCATAAATAATAGCATTACCTAATATATTTACATATTTAAAGCATCATATTTATTTCTATGAGATAAAAAGAAGATGAAACTATAGATATCATTGCCTAGCAGTTCAAATATTGAAAGGGCCCCATGATTTTTTTTTAAGTACAGCAAGAACTTTAAGTTACTATTTATATCTGGACCTTCCTATATTTTTGAGAACATGCACTGTCATCGCTGCAAGAAAAAAAGAAAAAAAAAAAACACCAAGGAAAAATCAGAAACAAGTTTGCTTACTAAAATCATATTCAATCCTCAGCAAAATTAAGACAAGCAATTAGGGAGTGCTTTATAGCCTTGGCCTTTCAAAGTGAGACACAAGCTTTAGGGAAAAGAAGAGTTCACTGTATATCACAAATGCAGTTATTTATACTAATATGCTTAGTTCCATCCCATTAAAGTACCTTGTATTACAAGGCAAAGGAAAGCTTAATAAAATCAATGAATCCTTTCACACCAGAAAGGATTTTATTTTGAAATACCCGTATTGCCTTTTTAGGTTTTCCTTTCTTATAAATCATGCACAGAGAATATGTTCTGTGTAAAATCTTTCTAAGACCATTCATTGGAAATATAGAATTTAAAAAAATGACACCTAGAAATTTAATATATCAATTAACTTAAAGTCAATATTCATTTATAGTGGCAGCATGTAAAAGGAAGTGAAGACCTAAATATATGTATTTTCTTAAATATTACTTTTGAATACTAGCTTCAAGTGTCTGAACTCTGAAAGCCTATTTGAACATCTCATATCCTTTGTTCAGACTGAATCAACATTATTATACTAGGAAACGCAGTTAAGTATAGAAAAAAACTGATATTTCAGCATTTCTTTAGGGTCATCAACTCAATTGTGCTTATTATTAGATAATAAAAGTTAAATAAGTCACAGGAATAAATAATGTTGGAAAAGGGAACACTTATGAATCTGATCTGGCAGTCCCTCCTCATGCTCCCTTCACATCTGCTGAGAATTAATACATCAGACAATAAAATGCCTTAGTATTTTCACAGTTAACTACTGAAATAGGCTTAAGAAAGCATTCAAAGTAAAGCTAATAAAACTATTTTAAAAAGTGAAAATCTACAAATAGTAAACACGAATGCTATAAAGAAGAGTTAAAATAAATTTAACTGATAACATGACAGAACCATTACATTGTTTTTGAAAAGCAGAAGGCAGATGATGAAATTGCACTTAATTCTGAAGCAGCTCAGATATAGCCTATCATTCCTATTCCTTTCTAATAAGCATTTACAAGATGTTTTCTTATCTCCCTCTTACAAAAAGGCTCAGCACAACCACTGATACATTCTAGTTGTTTTTTAACATTTGGTCACAACTGATAAACAGGGTCATACAATTTTACCCTATCGTTTCTGTTGATCTGCATCAGACTGCTTTATGCCAGAATCAGACAGTTCTAATACAGGATTTACAAATCCAGAATACTCGGAATTGCCATTATCATCCATTTCAGCACTAACAAAGTCATTCTCCCACTCCAGGCCATTGGAATCATCAGAGGCTGATGTAGGATTACTTCCAGTCTTCTTGCTGCTATACTTAAGTGCTGCTCGGAGAATGTCTTCCTCTGTTCTGGAACGTTCTCTCATTGGAAGCATGCGATTCATTCCTGTTATTTGGAAGGAGTTATTAGAAATCTCAGTGAAAATTTTAAAGGCTATATTAAAAGACATTACGGTTTAATAATGTACTTTTTGTTTAATAATCAGACTTGACTTGTAAATTTACTTAAAGAGTCAGTCCTACGGAGGCCTTATGTTATGGGAAGGTTTCTGATGGGTTCTGTCTTCTACATAGTCTAGTTTAATAACTGTGTTAATAACTTGAATAACCTTGAAAGTCATGTTATCTACAAATCTAATTAGCATACGGATAGTCTGGATGACAGAATCAGGAATTAAAAGATCTGAAAGACTTTAGATCAAACTGAACAAGATGCTACAATAAAAATATATTTTATTAAAGTCTGCTGATTGGGATCCAGATAGGAAATAACGTAAGTACAGGATTGTGGTAACACTGTTTGGCTGAGAAGAAGACTTAAATTAAGTTAATGCAATCTTTGGTAAAGTTATTCAAGCTTCCTATATCTGTTTCTCTATGATAAAAAAAAATGGCTCAATTAGAGGACTAAGGTATTCCATCCCAAAATTCTATGAAATATTTCATGCTTATTAGTCTTCTTAAAGTCCTATATTCTGTAATTGGTTCTTCATTTTCGTGGATTACATAGTTCTTAAAGTGAAAATGAAAACTTGAGCCTTATTCAGTGAAATGGCCTTAAAAAAAAAATCCACATTTGAGGGGCGCCTGGGTGGCTCAGTGGGTTAAGCCTCTGCCTTCGGCTCAGGTCATGATCTCAGGGTCCTGGGATCAAGCCCCCCATCGGCCTCTCTGCTCAGCAGGGAGCCTGCTTCTCCCTCTCTTTCTGCCTGCCTCTCGGCCTACTTGTGATCTCTCTATCTCTCTCTCTGTGTCAAATAAATAAATAAAATCTTAAAAAAAAATCCACATTAGAGGCCTTGCTATCTGTCACATCTGTACTGGTGTTTTATATAAGTTTCATTTCATCCTCACAACATTCATATGTTTATTTGTTCAATATTTACTAACTGCTTATTATGTGCCAGGCATTTTTAGACCCTGGGTATATAACGGTGAATAATCATCCTTTAAAGTAAGCTTATTATTCCCTTTTTATGATGAACAAACTGCAGCTTAAAGAGAGTAAGAAATCTACCTAAAATACTACAGCTAGGAAAACATATCAGCTAAAATTAAAACCTATGTTCATGTTAAAGCTGTTGTACTACACAAAAACTGCTAACAAATGGCTAAAGTTATAAAAAAAAATATATATATATATATAAAATGAACCAAAAGATAATAAAATTTTGGCTTTAGGTTGACCACAAGGGGGCAGTAATTCTTCTTACTGAGTAACAAAATGGGTGGATAACAGAAATATTAAAGTGAAAAATTAACATTTATTTTTAAAAGCTCAAGAAACACTAAGAATTATACTATTTTCTAAACCATTTATCAACAAATATAATCACTAATAAGGTAAGAGACCAAGAAATTTTTATATCGATTTTTTAAGGCCTTGCACTCCCTTCAACATAAAGTAAAATACCAAGTAGATTTGTATAGGCTATCATGGATTAAAATTTAAGGTAAAACTGTGAATATAAAATACCTTCTTCATCTTCCCACTCTAGATCGAGGGATGTGCTGTCATCATTTCCACTTGATTTAGTTTTGGTCATTAAATCACAACTGCTTTCTGTATTTGGTGTCAGAACTGTGGCATCTGATGAGAGTCCTAGGATATACACCAAATATAATGTGGTCATTATACTATACCACAAACGTGGTCATTTGCACTCTTTTATCACAACCATTTATTCTGTAATATTATCTATAATATTATAATGATATAATTTATATTATATATAATATATACCAAGTATATATTAATATATAACAACATATATTATTATTATTCCTTTTAATAGCTTAAGAAACAATTATTGAAATCATCACACTGGTAAGTTTTTGTTAGGAACAACATAGCGCTTTTTTCCCTTTTTTTCTTTTTTTTGCCATACAGCACGATAAACATGCAAATTTAAATGAATTATAAACTTTTCCAATACAATGAACTCTAGGTAACAGTCAATTACAAAGAGAACAAAAAATAAATGAAAAAAATAAAAATGAAAGAAATCTGTTTTCAAAATGGAAACACTACTGGATAGTAGTAGTAGCACTACTATGCTTCCATTATTGGAAGTACAGGAATTCTGACTTTTGAAACTTAGAGAAAAACACTTTGATCTTATAACTCAATTTGTAGTAAGTAAAATAAGTACACTTTTGTACTACTTCTTCCCACCTTCCCTTTTTCTGGGAGGCAGAGAGGTAAACCCTCTGGGGGGTACCACAGTAGAAATGGAAAAATGAGTGTTTGACTCTCCATCAAGATCTACAGTAATAGCCTGAGATTTTTCTTTGCTCCAACTCCTTTTTAAAAAGGAAAGATAGGGGGTGATTGGGTGGCTTGGTCGGTTGAGCATCCAATTCTTGATCTCAGCTCAGGTCTTGATCTTGGGGTCACAAATTTAGGCCCCCTGTTGTGCTCCATGCTGGGCGTGGAGCCTACTTAAAAAAAATAAATAAAATAAAAAATAAAAAGGAAAATTGTATAATTGTATAATTAAATTGTATAATAAAATTGTATAATTAAGGACCAGTTAACTGACCTATCTGGAAAATACAAATTTAGAGGGCAGAAAGTTCTATCGAAACAGAGCCAAGATCTCCAATTATCTGTTTACAGTGGCATGAAGTAAAAAAGTATGCATATATTTTAAAAGACTTACTACTACTTCGAAAAACTTCATACTGTGACTTTATATTTCTCAAACAAGATTCAAAGTCATCTTCTGGTCCTGAACTGTAAGGAAAGTAAAAGAAATATATTCGTAATAGATTCAACATAATGCATGCTTAAGTTAATTTATGGCATTTTAGTCTGAAGGTCTATCCCACACAAATTTATAATTACTATGCAATTAGAGTAACCTAATGAAAATGGGTCTTGATTTTCTTAATGCTAGCAATAAATTGAAAATGATAAGATTTTGGTTAACACTGAAGTCAATGTTTAGTAGTAAGCCCATCTTCATAATTTATAATAATGAATCATGAACAAGGTTCTTTTAATGAGTGGAAAATATGACTCTGGGATGTGTCTTCTAAAAACTGATCCCATATAAACTTTATTGTAAGAGAGATGTGCTAAGGAAAACACAAGCAAGGCAAGAGATAAGCAATTTATCCAAAAGCATTCAGTGTATTACTGCATCATTTTCTACATGGAAGATACGACCACTCTCAAAAATGCAATGAAATCAATTCAATTAAATAATGATCACTTTCCAATGTAAAGAAAGCAAATGTTCTCAGTATTCTTACAAGATAGGTGTCTATGTTTTTTAGGGAACACACAAACATAATATGTATACAAACACCCAGAGCTGAACTGTACTCTCTTTGGATATTACATTTTCTACCACAAAGGGAAGTAGTATGTTTCACTATTTACCTCTGATATTCTCCATTGTTTGAAGGATGGTATCGCTGCACAACTCTCTGCCTTTCTTGCTTTGGAAACATAATGCAATACAAAATCACTCTCTATTGCAAAATTATACTTTAAAAAATCATTCATGCAAAACCAAAAGATTATTTTTTCTAGTTCCTAAAAAAAACTTTAAAAGTTATTCTACTTAAGCTTTTTCCTTAAATGTATCATTGTTCATTTCTATAACCTCTTATTTATGGTTGCAATTTCTCCCGATCTTTCAGTGTATAATCGTTAAGGGTCAGAATATTCATAATGTTATTAAAAACTAACTTTTAAACATATATATATTGGTGTATTGAACATTCTTCTTACCCCTAAGAACTTCTAATAACTGGAAGGATGAATGGTAAGAAAAAAAACAGTTAAAACAGTAGATGAAGTTCTATTTTGGCTGAAATAAGTAGCAAAAGAACTAAAGATCTACAAGACCTGGCTAAGCTGACTCAGAAATAATAAAAACAAAGGATTTAGAAGACCTGTCAGATAGTTAAGGCTCTGACAGTTATTAGCTATGTGCCCGTGGCATGCACTTTACTTTCTGTTTTTTTTCATCTGTAAATTATAGATGGCTATAATACTGCCCAAGCAAACTCACAGAGCTATTGTGAAAATCAGATGAATTTTCATATATCTGTGTATCTTTTCTGTGCCAGTGGATGTTGTACAGAGTGCTATATGTTCCTGCATCAGTATTTAGTCAGGGAAGAAAAAACTCAGAGAATTCGGGAAAAACTCAGAGGACCCAAATAGATTCTGCATATGGAATGCTTTTGTCTTTAAAAGGTGAGCAGTAGAGGGGCGCCTGGGTGGCTCAGTGGGTTAAGCCTCTGCCTTTGGCTCAGGTCATGATCCCAGGGTCCTGGGATCGAGCCCCGCATAGGGCTCTCTGCTTGGCCAGGAGCCTGCTTCCCTTCCTCTCTCTCTGCCTCTCTCTCTGCCTCTCTCTCTGCCTGTCTCTCTGCCTACTTGTGATCTCTGTCTGTCAAATAAATAAATAAAAATTTAAAAAAAATAAAGGTGAGCAGTAGAGAAGTTATAGTAAAAAGAGTTATACAAATTATAGCCAGAAAAATATTTTTATTTCTTAGTAGAAGGTGAGTTAATTTTTAAACTTTTCCACTAGTTAGAACTTACTAAAAAAACAACCCCCCCCACTCTCCCATATAATCTAATTAGTCTGCTGAAACAGATTAATCAAAATGACAGGGGAGCAGGGGGAGAATGAAAGGGAGAAAAAGGGCACAGGTTACATATAAACTCATAGCAGTATGACACGATTTTTCAGTTTCTCTAAGCTACAATAATTATAATGTGACATGATCTTTGTACTACTTCAGTTAATGTTACAGTAGAGAGTTCACATAGGCAAGATACAGAGGAAGATACTAAGTAGGATAACTGGCTCAACACCATTGTACTTGAATGCTGGCTCTACCATTTATTAACTAGGATTTTATTAAGCAAGTTATTTAACATCTCTGTCCTTTGGCTTCCCCATCTATAAAATGAGGATTGAAAATGTTACCTGCTAGGATTGTTGCGAGTATTAAACAAAGTAAAACATGTAAACTAACTAAAACAGTAATACCGTAAGTGCCTGTTATTAATAATGGTCTGGCATTATAGTAATGCCGTATTAGCATGTATCATGGTGAGATATAATAAATCTGTTGCTTTCTCTGATAATATGCCAAAGATTTCTCAAGACTCAAACCCCAAATCTCCCAAAGACACAAGAATAAAGACAAGAAATATACAATATTTGAAAAACAGGCAAATTGCCCAGCTTACCAGATTCAAAGAAGTATAGGAAATTGCAGTAGTTCAAGCAATTGTTTAAAAAAATACTCACAAAAATAAACTAAAAAATGCTGCAGAAATTATGTTTAAAGAGTAGTTTTACAATGTTTCCACCTAAGAGTATATTTATTTTTCCAAAAGAATACTGGATTTTGGAAAACTACATTTCATCTTTGGGATAAACAAGAATTAGCTTCTGCTAATTTAAAGTGAAACAACATTCAATATCAAGCACATACTTTGATGTTATTTCTAGTTTTTAAATACAAGCTAATTTGTCTTTAAAATTCCTAAGAATATATACATAAATACATTCGTTGTTCAACAAGAAGCCCTTGATTCTAGGATGGAGAAAGAATCTCAACTAGGATTTGTCAGAGAAAATCAGGAGAAAAGCAGCCCTAATATATGTTGGGGTCTTTTCCCCTCACCTCCAAGAGCTTTCGCTGCTTTGCTGCCCTGGCTGCTTCACGCTGTGCAGCGTATAAAGCTTCTTCTTCTAGTCTTAACTTCTCTTCTTGTAAGGCTAACTGTACATGAACAAAACAATAAGGATTAACAAAAATCAGAACCTGTCTAACTGCTCTAAAAATAAAATGTTTGTCAAATTAAAAATAAATTATTAAAAAAATAAATGATCTCTACAAAGCATAATAGAATCAAAATTTTTGTGATTTCTCATTTCAATTTCTCCTTTTATAAAATAATTCCAATGATATCAAACATATTATCGAACTCTTTAGAAGTTGAATTATGAAGTAGTAGCATTTAATTTGCAGAAATACAAAACTATTTCTTCCTTTAGAATATGCAGTGATCTTCATTCTCAACAATTGTTCCAATGCCTATCACCCTGACTAGTTTAATGGTTTTGGCTTTCGTAAGTCCAAGGTCTTTAAACTAAGGCCAATCATATCACCATCTATCAAAGTGAAGTAAGCTTTCACAAAGTTCATGTCTCATTGATGCACATGTGTTCTGAATTTTATTTCTATCCAGTTAATCAAAAGTTACTTTCAAATTTAAGTTCTTGCCATTCATAATAGCATACTAACTGCTTTAGTGGTAATCCATTGCAGGTCATATCAAACTTAAAAAAATTTCAACAATTTTTCTCCTTAACCTAATATTAGCATCTATTGCATAGCATAAATGAATGCTGCTGAAATCACTAGTTAATACTTAAAAGATTATTCTTAAATCTATAATAGAATATGACTAATTCCATTTAGTGAAGAGCAAAACTATAATTACAGACCATTCCTATAAACACATTAAAGTAAGTATAACATTTATGATTATAGTTTATGGTTCACTTACTAAGAATAAACAAGTCCTGACAAACAAAAAGACTTAAAAAATATTTACTGTTAGACTTTTTAAAAGTTGTTTTTAAACATAAAAATACATGTATCTCGTCAGAGTCTCTATTTGTGAATTAAGGAATTAGTTTTTAAAAGAACATATTATCTTCATTTTTGGCAGCATATGATTTCTGATCAATTAAACTGAAATAAAACAAACTATAATAGACTAAAATTTTTTAATTGTAAATAATCTTCATCTGCATAATATCTAAATATAGATCCAGTGACTGTTCATAAGGACCATATTAATTAATGAAAACTTTCTCCATAACATCAACAGAGGTCTTATGATAACATATACTTAAGCAACATAAAAATACTATTTACCTCTTTTTGAATTTTCATATCAAGAGCTTTCTGTTTTTCAGCAATAGAATCATAATGCCTCTCTCTTAGGTTGACAATTTCTTCCTCAGTAAGAGGCCTACAGAAAAAAATGAGGGAGAAAAAAGAAAGAAAAGAAAAAAACATTTTTGGTGAGAACAAGTCCAAATAAAACACTGATCAACCAGAAAAATACTAAAATTGTATTGTCAAAAAAGTATTAAAGCAACATGATACTATAACTTTAATGGTTAAGAGTAAAAAGGTATACATTTTAACATTTGCTATAATTTGGTATATACATTGAACATGATGATATATCATCAGAGTATTTTTCAGTACTATAACCACTTTTAAGAAATGCGGACTACATTTATCACTTTGGCTCTGCTTCAGCCATCTGACCATATCCCAAAATGTTCATCATGAAGTATAAACTGCAGTACACTATGCTCTGATAGCCCTCTTACCATTCTGGAACTCTTAACTCACATACACATTACCCTCCTGTTTATCCTGCTCAGTCGCTCTGGGTACTCCAAGGCCTTGATCCTTCCCTTTTCTCCCTGTCTACTTATCCTTATTACCTTGCCACACTTCACATACAACCAATGTGGACACCATGGCAAATCTGAAGTACTTTCTTACCAACATCTCACCTTCTTGCAATCCTATCATCATGATACCTCATTCACCCAGCTTACTTTCTGACCTTGGATCAATTCCATGATCAGCCCTTTCTCCTAAGAGCTGCTAGAAAAAATCTAACATTAGCAATAACCCTTTTCTTAGACATGGTCAACTCCTTCTCACATCTTAAGCTAACTACTTAAAATCTTCAAGTACTCTATGTTCCTCATTCAAACTCTTTTCTCTTAGAAGTCAATTCCATCCCACTCTGAGACATGGGGAGCACCAACCAGCAACTCCTTCAACTTCTTTTTCCTCCTCCTCTTAGCTAAAGTCGATCTTCTCTATTTCCCCCTCCATCCTCTGAAGAGGTGGCATTGCTTAACTTGTTCAAGGTCATCTGCTACACTTATACTCTTGACTCATTCACCACTGATACCACCCTTCCTCCCCTACTCCACAGAACTCTCTGGGACATTGCTCTAACAATTAGCCCCTCTCTTTCATCTTAACCTACTCTTTTTTTTTCTGTCTTCACCTCTCTTCCTTTTGAAGGGAACTGGGAAGAAAGAAAAAAAGGAGAAAAGAGAGGAAAACCTTCATTTGACTGTATTTATCTTTAGCTACACCCTCTCTCCTTCCCATTTCTGCTAAAACTCATGAAACTGAGTGTATATTGCTAGAGCATCTAGCATTTATTGTGTCAAGTTCTCTTCCATGCACTTTACACATATTAACTAATTTTAATCCTCACACCAACACTATCAGGTAGATATAGAGATAATACACCTGAGGGAAATGAGATGAAGAAAGATTATGTCCAAGTAAGTCACATAATATGTGACAATCTCGGATCTGAATTCAAGTAGTCTAGCTCCTTGCTCTTAACTACTATGCTTATCTTACCTTCTCTGTCCTTACCTCCCATTCTCTCATTACTTCATGGCAGTCTAGCTTTGCTTTCCTCCCCAGTAACTCTAGCAAAGGTGGCTTCTATGTTGCCAAATACAGTAGACACTTTTTAAAAAAGATTTATTTATTTATTTATTTATTTGACAGAGATCAGAAGTAGGCAAAGAGGTAGGCAGAGAGAGAGGGGGAAGCAGGCTCCCTGCTAGCAGAGAGCCCAATGTGGGGCTTGATCCCAGGACTGTGAGGTCACAACCTAAGCCAAAAGCAGAGGCCTAATCCACTAAGCCACCCAGGCGCCCCCCCAGTAGACACTTTAAGTCTTCATCTTCTTACTTCAGTTTAATGCAACAGTGATGGCCATTCTCTCCATTCCTTCTGTTGGCCCGTCATCTCTATGACTTCCCGTGGCTTTCTATACTCTCATACTTCTTTTTGCTTACTTAGTCTTGGTTGTCTTCAGAATCCTCTTATAGTATTTGCTTATTCAATCCTCAGACTGCTACTGCTACTCTCTCTCCATGCTCCAGGCACCTCACTTCCTCCTGTTCTCAATCTCAGGTTACGTTAACTTGATAATTATGGTTTTAACCACCAGTATAAGCTAATGTCCCCTACATCTGTTCCTCTAGCCCTTTCTGCCTACGGTTTTTTTTTTTTTTTTTTTTTTTTTTTTAGGTATAACAAATAAAATTTTAAGCGTTCAGTTCATTAAGTTTTGGCAATTACATACCCTTGTGTAACTGCCACACAAAGCAAGATACAAACATATCCATCCCTCCACAAAGTTCTCTTGTGCCTCTTTTCATTCAACCCACTTTGTTCTTGCAATTTCTTCTGTCTGAAATGCTCTTCTCCACTGGTTAGTTCTCATGAGCTAACACTTCCAGGATCAACCTAAGTGTCATCTCCTTAAAAAAGTCTACCTAGACACACCTCTTCTCACACATTTTGGGCAAATGTTTTCTCCTTTAGGTTTTCCTTGCATATTTTATAACTGCTATTTAATCTCTTTTTCCATCTTCTGTTGAAATTAGTCATTTACACGAACTACCTCCCAGACCAGGATATTCTTTCTTCTAATGTAGAGAAGCATGTTTGACTTTTTAATTCCAGTGCCTAGCGCAGTGCCACGTAATTGCCTAATAAATGTATGCTAAACTAAAAAAGGTAAAGAATATGCATTCAAAATATGAAACAGTGTATGAAAATATTCTCTTGATATGAAGAACTCTCCAGTTAAAGACAGATGGTTCTTTTTCAAGTAGCTCATATAATTTCAAAAGAATCTAAAAAGGTTGCTTAAATAAATTAGAATATCAAGGTTCTAGTTAACCTATTAGTAAAACAAGTTTTAGAATGTCATGAGGAAGGAAAAGACGGTTAATATTTTAAAAATTCAAGGAAATGTATTTATTGATATTAAATAGTTTTTTTTTAAACTAAAAAATACATGACTTAGGTTCAATAGGAGAGCACTAGGTACTTATGTACATTAAATTCCTTTATGTTCAAAATAATACTTTGAGATATTATTTGCCTCAAACTTATAGAAGGAGAAAACTAAGGTCCTGAATTGTAAACTATTCAATGCCTCAAAGCAAGCAAATGACAGAGCCTCAATTCTTAGCTTCACACAGACATTGTTTAAAAAATGAAAAGCCTTACCTATGACTGCTTCCTGGGCTTTCCCCCTGTGTAAAAATTAAACAAAGAAATTTCACTTGCTGAATGTTACATAAGGCAAGTCAACAAAATTTTTACTTAATCAAAATATTTCCTTTTTATTTTTATCACAGTAAATAAATTCTATTATTAAAACTATCTTTAAAAGCTTTAAAATTTTACTATTTCTCAAGAGCAAAATTTAATATATAGCTAAATTATATAACAATTAATCGGGGGGCTCCTGGGTGGCTCAGTGGGTTAAAGCCTCTGCCTTCGGCTCAGGTCATGATCTCAGGGTCCTAGGATTGAGCCCCGCATTGGACTCTCTGCTCAGCAGGGAGCCTGCTTCCTCCTGTCTCTCTACCTGCCTCTCTGCCTACTTGTGATCTCTCTCTCTCTCTGTCAAATAAATAAAATCTTTAAAGAAAAAAAAAATTAAGAAATGTCCAATAATTGTTTTTTTTTTTTAAGATGTATTTATTTATTTGACAGAGAGAGAGAGAGAGAGAGAGAGCGCGAGTGCACAAGTAGGCAGAGCAGCAGGCAGAGGGAGACGCGGGCTCTCCACTGAGCAGGGAGCCTGATGGAGGGCTCGATCCCAGAACCCTGGGATCATGACCTGAGCCGAAGGCAGCTGCTTAACAGACTGAGTCACCGAAGCACCCCTCTTAATTTTTTCTAGCTAATATATATTCTATACCAAATGAACTGGGGTCAGGATAGTATTAGACAAGATATCTTCTATGACTTTATCATTTACAGTTATCCTCATTATTTATAAATTCCATATTTGCAAATTCACCTATGTAACATCAAAATTAATAATCTTTGTGCTTTTGTGATCATGAATAGACTTCCACAGAACAGCAAAAACTTTGAGTTGCCCAAAATGCATATTCCCAGTAGAGGTAGAACATGGTGATGCTCTGCCTTCTCGTTTCAGTTCTCATACTGTCCTCTTTACAGACTATTGAGGACCATGTTTTTTGTATGTTTGTGCTTTTTTGTTGGTCATTCCACTATTTAAAATGACCCCCCTGTGTGGTGTTGAAGTGCTGTCTAATGATCCTTGTGCCAAGGAGGCTGAATCAAGCCTTAGGGAGAAAATGTGTGTGTTAGACAGACTTCAGGTATGACTTATAGTGCTGCTGGCCTTGAGTTCAAAGTTAATGAATCAATAATATATATTAAAATAAGTTGTCAAACAGACACATGAAACAAGGTTATTTACTGATTGGTTTATGAAAATATGACTAAAAGCTTACAGGAATCTCTCTATTCCCCCTGAGAGTAATGTTCCAGTTGGTATTCACTAACTCAGCACTTATGGCAACTTTATAAGACATAATTACCATAAATAATGAGAATCAACTGTTTTTCTTTTTTTTTTTTTTTTACATGGTTATGAAATTACCTATAGTTTTTTTTTTTTTCCTCCAAAGTAAACCATAACTACTTCCAAGACTGATTCGGATTTATGTATCTTTCTTACACACTTAAGCTATTCATATGTGATAGTTAAAATATATGGCCAAGTAACAGCAGGAATAAAACTCCAAATGATAAGGAACAGCACTATAAAACAAGATGATGTTCAATTAAAGCAAACACAAAATATGACATGAAAGAGGAAAAGACTGGTTAGTAAAAATGAAAGCAAACAAAAAACTCAACCAAACAAAAAACACCTTAGGAAAATACATGGAACCATAATCTTTTGTCTGTTTGTTTTTTTTGTTAAAGATTTTATTTATTTGACAGACACAGACCACAAGTAGGCAGAGAGGCAGGCAGAGAGAGAGGAGAAAGCAGGCTCCCCATTGAGCAGAGAGCCAGGACCCTGGGATCATGACCTGAGCCGAAGGCAGACTTTAACCCAGGCCAGAGACTTTAACCCAGCCACCCAGGCGCCCCATGGAACCATATTCTTTTAAAAAGCAGTGTGATGCTGGGATGAACCGTAATAAAGACTGAAAGAGCTCTTACATTTAGCATTTCTGAAGTTTAGAAACTTTAAAAATACTATATTAAGTGTTTGCTTATACTAGTTCTAAAAAACACATGGAATTAAAGTAATCTTTGAAATGGGAAAGAAACTAGGTTCTAGGAAACATTAAAATATTTGGCAGAAATTTTACTGGGAAACAAAAGGCTAAGTTTTCCAATGTGTTCTACCAGATGATAATAAACATGTATTATTGTTTTTAAAAAGGATTTACACCCAAATTAATTTGGGAAATGCTAAGTTAAATAGGTTTAAATAATTTTCTTAACAGTTTCTTTAATAGTTCTTCTTAGAAGCTTTAATGTGCTAATTTACATTCTGAGACAAGTATTCTTCCATACACACTGTGGGAAATGTTGGGTTAAAGAATAATTTAAATTTGTTTGATACGTTTTCCTCTTTCTTTAGGAAACAAAAGTGATAAAAGGTCAGAGCTTGCAGTGTTCTTCCAGTAGAACTCATTTTAGAGTTGTATAGAGTAGGCCCAATGGGGGCTAAGTAACTTGTACAAATTCATACAATTAGTTTAGTTAAGTTGAAACTTAGCTCATAGACTAAAACTCTTTTAACTACAACCAGGGCATCAGAAATACACACTACATTTCATAATTCTAAACCTTACCTTCTCCCTATTTTCATATATCTGTACTTGAAATGCATCTTATATTTCAGTTTTAGATGAGATGAAATGCAAAGAAATCAACAAAAAGAATAACTGTTAAAAAAGATAATGACTAAAAAGTCAGAAAGTGATTGTAGAATGGACATGTATAAATTCCACCCTGAGAAATCTATGAAAACTATGGTTAAAGAATGTATCTACCCTGGATTGTTGAGGAATTTTACTTACCTAACAGCAAGAGGTTAAAAATAGCTCTTTTTAAAGTTGCTGGAGTTCTACAGCATGCTTTAAAATATATTTTATATATTTATATAATATATATTTTCTATATAAAATATTAAAATCATATTTTAAGTATGTCTATATACACACACTTACATATATAGAGTACATGAAATTAATACATAAACCTATATATATATCATATATACAGCATTATATACATTATATATAAGAAAATTATGAATTATATACTAATATAAATTAGTAAAAGGACATAGTAAAGGACTAAAAAGACAAAATAAAAACCAAAAGATAAAAATTCTAAAATAAAGACAATAAAATAAACATTTCAAAAATAATTGTTAGAATTAATGAGATGACCCATGAGAACAAATATGGGTTTTGTATTATTGTGGAAATACTTACTTCATCACTTTCTACTAGATTCTCAAACTGAAAGAACAAGAAAGTAAGTGTTAGAAGGGATATTTGTCTAAGGTATGTATCTCAGAAAAAACTGACTTTTTTTCACTTTGAAAATAATATACCTTTATATTTTTAGGATATTTGAGTCATGTGTCCCATTACACATGAGTTCATTTGATATATCCAATAATCCAGTAAGATAGCCAAGATAAGCATATACTATTATTTATGATTTTATGGGGAAAAAAAGGAGAATTACAGCAATTTTCATCAATCAGAAACTTTTTAAAATTTATAAACTAAAACTTTCACCTGAATTATTTCATATGGGTTTTTTAAACCCACACTACCAGTTTCCATTTGAGCTCCGAACAAATTAAATGTCGTAAGGAGAATTTACTCAAGAAACAGGGACTTCAAAGATACCCAAATAAGAATTTATCTTATAATGTTTATATTTATTCATCTACTCATTCATTTAACTATTTACTGAATATCTGCCAGATGGTAGTCATTACTCCCAAATACAGTGTCTTTCTGCATAAAGGAATGTAAACAATTAGATGATGATGTGATAAACAGGAGTATGTCAAATGATTGGATGAAAGTCATTACTACTAAATTATGTTACAAATATATGTACATTTTAAATATAAATAATTTGCTAAATAACCACTGAAAGAAAATAGTTTTATTGTTAACATTGTTTTATTACTTAAAGATCAAGAAAACAATGAATTCAAAAGGTTTAGAAAGACAAGAATTTAAAGAGATGACAAAAATTTTTCAAATCATCTTGAACTTTTTTAATTTGAGATTTAAAAAAAACTAGTTTCTGATTTATATGCTTCTTTATTTAATATAGAAGGCAGTAAAGTACAGTGTTCAACCTTTGAAGGAAGGCAGATTGGGACTAGAATTAGGTTCTGCCACTTAAGGGGCTGTGTAACAAAGCCCAACTTCTTCGTCACCTAACTAAGCTTCTGATTCTCATCCCTAAAATGGGATGACTGCCACCTGTTCAACGCAACTGTATCAAGAATTATGTTGATGACATTTATAACCTATATGGTGAAGTAGGTAATACATAGCAGGAGCTGACTAGATTCTATTATCATATTTTACATACAGAGAATAAGCAACTCAGTGACTCGAATCGTAAAGTTGCTTAAAATTAGCTTTCTGCTTTGATCCTGCTACACCTCTCTACTAGGGCAGGCCAACCGTCTATCTTTAGAATCACTGCCTATTGAGCCATTATAACTGCAAGAAGAGTACCCCCTCTCTGAATTGTGTGGAGTGAAAAAGAAAAAAACAAAAACACCACTTCTTAAGTAGAAACAGCAATTCTATTGGAAGGTCAGACCCTTAATCCACATACTTTTCTCTATTCACCCCTCCTTTCATCACCCCAATTCCTTCCTTCTTCGCTAGCATCAATAACACTGAAATATAAAAAGTCCATACTAAATTTAATGAAAAGAAAAATGTCCCTCCTGTCCTCCTGAAGATATTTTTATCCAATCAGATTCATGACTCTACTCACCTCTATAGTTAAGTGCTCACCTCTTGAGCATGTTCTAAAATACTTGGATCTGGGAAGAAAAACAGAAAAACTTTACAAAACTACAATTAATCCCAAAACTGAGCCAATATAGTAGCATAAAAACATTTCCATAAAAACATTTGAGAGTTTCAAACTAAGTTATGAGTTTAGAAGTATTCAACCAATATTTTTCCACTAATCTTAATATTTACTAAACCTGTAATAATAAATTTGTTGTATTTACTACACAGAACAGAATATAATTAAGTTTTAAAATTTATCTCATTATTTTTACTGTATCAAGGAAAGCATATGTTAAAATATGAATGTGTTAAATAATGTGTAAGAGTATGTTTCCAATTTTCTTAAACATTTGCAAAACAATAAAAATCTGAAAATATATATGCCAATATGCTAAGAGTGGTTATCTCCAGATGCTGGGATTCCATGTTTATATAAAGCTAGGTGCTTTCTATTCTTTCCAGGCCCATACAAATTTTAATCATTCTCTTCCATGCCTATTAGTGAAATTTACATGTAATCAAATGAGAAACTTTGTTATAGCTGCTCCAAAGACATGTATGCATTCTATTAACTATATGTCCTCTATTATAGTATGAAAGTTGGTTGTAGGGCAGAAGCACCCAAATTTCTTTAATACTAGAAGTGCCAGGAGACTGTAAGACTTTAACTTAAAATGTGGTTCCTGTTATACTGCTTATATTAATGGAGGAAAGGATTTCCATGCTCCCACAGAGATCAAAAATCACACTGAGGGTTCCTGATGTGTCAGGATCCTTGGACAGAAAGTACCCCCTTAAGAGATCAGAAGAATCCTGGATTAGGACAGTTCAGAATGCTTTGTGAGTATTATGTGTATATGTTTGTATGGAGGGGCATACAGGTTTAGTGAAAGAGAATGTTATATTATCATGATTAAATTTTTATTATTATAAAGAACAGAAAGAACAATGAAATCACAGGCCCCATTTTTAGTACAATCTTTATTTGCTAACAAATGCAAAACAGTTTTATTGCCCATTAAGAGATCATTAATAAAACTGTTTAATATATAATAATATATAATAATATATATATAATATATATAAGATATAATAATTTATAAAACATATATAATAATATAATATAAGATAATATATATTATATATAATATAATATAATATGAGATATAATAATTTATAAAACATATCCAGTATTAAAAAAATAACCTTAATTCTCTAAGCATTTAGTTGTCCCATTATTCTATTTTCCCTATTTCTGAGACAAAAACAGAAATGAGTTGAGCTTTCAAATAGCACTGTGTTCTAGCATTTGGATTCATGCTTAAAATACTGTATGCTCTCTCCCTATAACTACCACTCTTTTTCCTGAATGAAGAAGTTGTCTCTGATTAGTCAATTTTCCCCTCCAGATTTATTGAGTGATGTAGCTGGATAATGAAATAAAACTCAGTAATACTAAGTATCTCAGTATAAACCATCAGTGTGACTTTACTGCTGAAGCAAAACCTAAAGCCGAGTGGTACATTGTCCAAACCAAGGGAAGTAACTACTGCACTAAACTATATTAGATGGCAGAGCACTATGTTCTATTCCAATTATACACAGATACATGACTAAACTTAGAATTCCAAGGTGTTGGCTGTGGTAAACGTCTCACTTTTCTGTCCCTTTTATTAACATCTAACTATAGTGAGGATGATCATGCTCTTGCATGACTGACTTTCTGATTATCTGACCAAACGAGACCATAGCCAACCCCTCGACTTCATTTTATTGATTCAGGGTTATACAGAAACTGAGCAGACAGACAATATTTTCCTCAGAGCTCTAGGGTGGTGCTAGGAGTTAAGCTTCTGAAAATCTGCAAAGAGAGGACTGAAATCAATCAAAATAATGTTCTGACAGTGCTGAAGTCATCCCTAATAATCAGTTACATCCCCAATCTGCCCATGATCTGGCAGTAGTTGAGAAACCTAGTATTCTTATAAGAAATTCTACCTTTTGCCCAAGATTGTTTGATCTGGATTTCCATCTCACAACCAAAGTCCCGACTAATAAATAAACATGAGTCCATATAATATAGAATGGCAAAAGAGCAAATTAGTAGGAAAAAACCTACTAAAACCAAAACAATGAAAATGGAAGGCAAACAGAAAAGCAAAATACATGAAAAAAACATTTAAGCTTTCCTTTTTTAGATAGATTAGATTGTGACCTTATTATTCACAAAGGGCATATATTGGCTACTAGTATCATAAATGCCAAGATTATATTAATAGATTAAAGTAAATACTCAATTTGGCAAACTCAGAGGCAACATTTTTTATTAGAAGAGCTTTGTCCTGGGATTTATCTGAAAGGAAGTCGAGAAATATTGTGATACACATTTTAAAAGTAATTGGAAAGCCAGCTGTTTGAAAGTAGCATTTTAGGGGCGCCTGGGTGGTTCAGTGGGTTAAGCCTCTGCCTTCAGCTCAGGTCATGATCTCAGGATCCTGGGATCGAGCCCCACATCGGGCTCTCTGCTCAGCAGGGAGTCTGCTTCCTCCTCTCTCTCTCTACCTGCCTCTCTGTCTGCTTGTGATCTGTCAAATGGATAAATAAAATCTTAAAAAAAAAAAAAAAGAAAGTAGCATTTTAGATTTCACAGAGCTCTCCATTACTTAAGCAGTAAATGAAAGAAATTGAAACTAAAATCTTTTCATATTATTGGATCCTTAAAATCCTAATACATTTGGAATATAACTTTCTCAGTATTTCCTGTAATAAACTGCCCTGATATTTTGTATTTTCTACCTCGCAGTTTTATTCTAGAATAAGGAGCGAGACTCCTGGCAATCCTCCTCTACCTCTAGGTATAGATGAGAATACAAGTGAAAGGTAAGTAGAACAACAGGGGTGGGGGGTGGGGAGTACTTGTTTATTAAATGTGGCCTCAAGCGTTTACATTTTTATTTCATAAATATTTATTGAATACCTGAGTGCCTGGCACAGCTCTAAAGTGCTGGCAATACGACTGTCAATAAAACAGGCCAAGAACCTGCCTCCTTGCAGCTAACATTCTTGGGAATGAATAACAGTAAGTACATAAATGATCAGGTGGTGAGAAGCGCTATGAAAAAATAAATACCTCAGAGTACGCAAGGATAGCGACCAGGAGAGGGAGGTTATTTTACATAGGGTGGTCAGGGCAAGTCTTTCTGTTAAAGAAAAACTGGAACAAAGACTCCTAAGGCTATGACAAAGCCAGCTAGCTAGATAACTGGAGGAAAAGAATTCTGAGCAGAAGAGAAACAAAAGCTTTGAGGCAAAACTGTGCTTGGCATACTCTAAATGAGCAGGCGACCTGAATGGCTGGAGTAGAGGAGAAAGAGAGAGGGTCTGGGAAACAGCCAGGGTCTTTGGGCCTTTCTTGGCCATGGAGAGGGTTTTGGAGTTTCTTCTCAGTAGCTGAGAATTCACAAAAGATATGTTGGTCTTTGGCATTCACCTTTTTTTTTTTTTTAGCTTTTATTATGAAAATTTTGAAATATATAATAAAGTAGAGAGGAAAGCATCATAAACCTCCTCGTACCCATCACCCTACTTAAAAAATTACCATTTTCCTAGTCTTATTACTACAACTCCCTTCTTTTGTTTTGGTAGAGTATTTTAAAGCAAATCCCAGACATGTATGTTATCTTACCCTTACCTCAGTTACTACCTCTATTTGTTAGGAACATTTTTGTCAACCTAACCATATTACCACCTAACAAAATTAAAAATCATTTCTTAACATCACCTAATAGCCAGTCTATATTTCAACCTCCCTATCTTTTTATAAATGATTTGGTCAAATCAGATTTCCAACAAGGTCTACCTACTGCATTTGCTTGTTAGGCCCCGTCTAAGTCTCTTTTAAAGTCTGTAACAGCCCTCCTTGCTGTGCCATCACCTTTTTTCATGCCCCAATTTCTTGGAGAAATTGTGTCATTTGTCCTGTAGAATTTCTTACTTCTTAGGTTTGGCTGACTTTTTTCCTCTTGGTGTTGTTTGCCTCCTCTATTCTCTGTATTTCCTATGTACTGACAATTTGATTTAAATTGAGGGCAGTTTTTTAAGGCAAGAACCCTTTGTATGTGGTACCTGCTACTGAACCAAATTATGAGGAATTTCATTTTTGTCTGCCTTACTTTTACTGACTCCGAGAATGATTTGTAGGTTCAGGTATCGTCAGCCTAATTCATCTATTATAAAGCTTCCCATCAACCTTTCACCAAATGGTTTCAGCATCCACTACTAATCACTGCTTAGTTCCATTATTTCATGAGAAGGTAAAAAATCATGACTTTCTAAATCTACCATTCTTTAAGAACTTATTCTTAAAGCACTTCACTGGAAGATCCTAAACAGATGATCTGATCTAAGTTTTAAGAGGCCAATTAGGAATCTTTTGTAATAGCACAACAGAGAAATGATGGTAGCTTGGATGGATCATCAAGTTGAAGTCCTAAAAAGCAGTTCTGAAAAAAAGACTGACAGAATTTGCTAATGAATTAGTTGTAGGAATGTATGTAAAAAGGAAGAATCAAGGATATCTCCTAAGTTTTTGTCCCGAACAACCAGAAGAATGAGAAGTTGCCATTTACTGAGATGAAAAAAGCTAGGAAAGGAGAGGTGTGGTGTTTTAGATGCCTTAAGCTTGACATCCACACGTAGTTAGAGTTCTCTAGAACTCTAGATGAGAGTTCGCTATTCAAATTCCAAGTCTCTTACATTAAGATAAACATCAGTCCAAAATGCCCTTGTATTTTCTATAATTAACACTGGGGCTACTTCTCAATTCCCAATCTTTAAGAACACCGTTCTTTTCTTCTTGGCTTCAAACCCAGGAAATTCATCTTTGTTTTCTTTTCCTATCTCAAGGAAGGTTTCCTATAAACAAAGATGCAATGCCAGCAATTTTTCCTCTCCCATATGTCTGCTTCATGTTATTACTAATACATACACATGGCTATTATTTTTAAGAATTTTACTTCCAATCACTATGGAGATATAGAAGTATAGCTTATTCCTGGGAAATAGAGGAAGAATGAGTTATTTCCCCAAAAGTGAAATACCAAGAAACAAAAGTTAAAACTATAAAAGCAATATACCATTAAGGAAATGCTACCTTGACAAGCTAAATTACCTTAAAGAAACAGAATAGCTCTTGGGTTATGAGACTTAAACAGAAGTAGTTAACATCTAAAAGAAGCTATGGTTGGGGCGCCTGGGTGGCTCAGTGGGTTAAAGCCTCTGCCTTCGGCTCAGGTCATGATCCCAGGGTCCTGGGATTGAGCCCCGCATCGGGCTCTCTGCTTGGCAGGCAGCCTGCTTCCCTTCCTCTCTCTGCCTGCCTCTCTGCCTACCTGTGATCTCTTTGTCAAATAAATAAATAAAATCTTTAAAAAAAAATAAATAAAAGAAGCTATGGTAAAGTAGAGGAAATGGAAGTACAGGAAACAGAGAAACAAATGTTAGCAGAGTTAATCCAAAGCCTATATGTAGAGGAGTCCCTGGTTCAAGGAACTGATCTGTCTGGCTCCAGTGGTAGGTTGTGCTCCCATGTAACAGGTTATTTGAATTGCCTAACTTTTTCTAAACCTGTACTCACTAAGAGCTTCCACCCCATTATTCTTTACTCACAGTGAAAGAATGTCTTTATCTGAAGATAAAAGTACTAAGCAGTTCCTGGACAGTTATATCTCACACTTTTAACAGCCAAATATGCCTTCTGGTTTTCTCTATTTAACTCAATAAAGCTGAGGGCAAGAGCCTGGGACAAGGAGAAATCACCAATGTGATTGTTCAAACAAAATTGCTATGTGTTAATGAAACAACAAAGCTAGACATAGGAAAAAAACCACAGGATTTGTTTTATCCAGGTCTCCCAAGCCCTGTGCAGTAATATTTCATTATAGTACATAGGTCCTAGTTGAGAATATTTTCCTCAAAAATGAAGTTTTAGTTGTATATAAATGGCACCATTAAAAAAGAACAGAGGAAAATGAGATAAAAAAGAAACTGGATCAGTTTAAAACCAGATTTGATATCAACTAATTAAACTACATTTACAACAACCTTTGATCAAAGTTAAATGTTAGAAGATAAACAAAATGATTAAAAGTAGTAATCTGGGTGGCTCAGTCAGTTAAGTGGCTGCCTTTAGCTTAGGTCATGATCCCAGAGTTCTGGGATCGAGTCCCACATCGGGCTCCCTGCTCAGCGGAGAGCCTGCTTCTGCTTCTCCCCCTGCCTGCTGCTCTGCCTACTTATACTCTCTCTCTCTCTCAAATAAATAAAAATAAAATCTTAAAAAAAAAAAAAGTAGCAATGTCTATTCCAAAGGCCTGACTCTTGATTACTGTTACTTGGTTTAGAGAAATAACACTTTGCTTTCTTCAATTTGAAAAAAATGTTTTATTGACTTGAAGCTTCCTGGTATACATAATGTTACAAAAACCAAAGTATAACAAGCTATTACTGTAATGGAGATCAAAGAGCGATTTACATTTAGTCAGTACCTATAACAGGCTATTATAATGTATTATGAACTTAGGGGTTTTTTTTAAATGAACTTAGTTTTTATATGTATTTTTATATACATTTCCTCTCCACAATAATTCTATGAGATACTATAATCTTATGGATCTGAACTGTTCAATATGATAGCCATTAGCCAGGTGTGGCTATTGAGCAGTTGAAATGTGGCTAGTCTGAATTAAGAATTCAGTCTGAATATTTCAAATAGATACTGGATTTTTGAAGACTTAGTACCAAACCAAAAAAACCAAACCAAGCCAAAACAAAACAACAACAACATCAAAAATAAAATGATCTAACTCCAGTAACTAAGCTCTTTTCAACATAGAGCCATGATCAAACACAAACATCTTTTAGATCTTCCTCAATTCCTCCTCCAAGTTCAACTGATCATAGTTCTTCAGTTGAAAACACTGATGTGCATGTTCCAATATTGTGTGCAGCTGAGAATCTAAATGTATGCTGATTTTATACATAACACTGCTTACAATATATGCTTTTAGCATTCATAAAGCATTTGTTCTATTATTCATAAAAAGTTCTTCACTAAATATTAGGAGTAAATAAACCTGCTGACACTTAAAATTATAAGAAAATCTGGTCTAATACTTTCATTAACTTCTTAAGAATCTAAAAATAAAGAATAGCCATCCTACTTTGTAGACCTATTGTTAGCATATAAATGGGTCATGTTGTACAAAGTTCCCTAAACGTCGCTAAAAAATTTGAAGTAAATCAGTACAGAAGAATTTAAGATTTTTCATTATGCAAATATAACTGCTTAAAAATAAAAATAGGCCGCTAAAAACCATATTACTGCTTTCATATTTGTAACTCTTGACTAAAGCTATTGAATCTCAAAGAATCTCAATTTGTTTCATTTATAATAACAAAACTCCAAGAGAGAACTCCCAAGCTCATACAGACCAGAGATTTTTGGAGGAATGAATGTTGGAAGTATCAGAGAAAACAACATGAGAAAATGGCAATGGTAAATCTAGGAATGGCATCCATTCCTACCTTGGGACAAAAATCAATTATTAAGTTATTATTACTGACAGGAAACTGAAGTACACCTCTGAGAGCTGAAATAAGAAAGGGAAAAAAAGTAAGTCCCTGAAATAGACACAATACACGAAAATACCTCTAATAATACATATTTAGTTCTAACAGCTGTTTTAATAATCTGCCATTCTTATACTTTGGCATGTAACAGTCACCTTCTTAAAAAATGAAGATTCCTGAGCTGCCCATCAGGTTGATTTCCAGAGCCTGGGTATTATATTCTGTTTTACTCATCTATTTATCTGGCCTTGGACCATTCAACAGGGTTTTGATTATTAGAACATATCTGATAAGGCAAGTTGCCTTCCTCAAAATTTGCAGGCTATTTTTGGTTTCTTTGTTCTTTCATAAAATTTGTTGGAATCAGTTTGTTAAGTTCAGTGCAACTGCTGGAAATGCACTCAATTCTCATCTTTCTACCCATAAACATGTCACTATCCTCCATTTGTTTTTTGTTTCTATTTATTTATTTATTTTAAAAAATATTTTATTTATTTATTTGACAGAGATCACAACTAGGCAGAGAGACAGGGAGAGAGAGGAGGGGAAGCACACTCCCCGCCAAGCAGAGAGCCCGATGTGGGGCTCGATCCCAGAATTCTGGGATCATGACCTGAGCCAAAGGCAGAGGCTTTAACCCACTGAGCCACCCAGGTGCCCCTGTTTTTTGTTTTTAAATGCTATTTTGATTTTACACATCTACTATTGACTTATTCCTAGTTTTTCACTGCTAACATGGAAAATAATTTTTAAAATATGTATTATTTGTTGCTAGAATATAGGAATAAAATAAAATTTTAGTGTAAATATTAGACAGCATTCACATTAACAGATAGGGAAAAATATCTGACAACACCAAGTGTTAGGAAGTAGAACAATGTAAACCACTGTTGGTAAACGTATAAGCTGGTAAAATTACTTTGAAAAGTTTGATATTTTCCATTAAGTTTGAAGATATATGTCAGCTATGACAAAGCTATTCCATTCCTGGGTATAGGTAGCTAAAGAATCTCTCATACATACATACATACAAAGAGTCATTTATAAGAATGTTAACTGAAGTAGTAATAGCAAAAAAACCTCAAGATAATCTACAAGAGAATCAAGATAGAGAATCAAGATAATCAACAAGAGAATGGATAAATTAATGATAGCCACACAGGAGCATAAATGAATGAAATGAACCCGAACTGCATGTATGAAAGTGGAAATTTTGAATAAATACTCCAGGTAAAATCAATACCCTCAGTCTAATCAATCAATGTTTACTATATTCAGAATGACTACAGGGGAATAAAAACACCACTTTTCCCTTCAAGCTGGGAGTAAACTTAGGTCCACATAAGAAGTTGCTCCTCCAAGTGTCAGGAACCATGTGACTCCTAGAGAAATGAGTAGAGATAAATGCATAAAGAATAAGGGAATACATGAATAATGTTTGCAATTAAATTTGAGTCTAGGTACTATAATGGAGTTAGTGAGAGAAATTGATAGATTAAAGAAACATTTAGAACATGAAAATCATCTGGATGGGGAATGGACTGGAAAAATGGTATGATGGAGAGGAGATCAGAATCTTAATAGGGACATAGTATGAAAGCAGGAGTCAAGAATGAAGGTGTGAGAGGAAAAAAAAATGTGACAAATCCAAGGTATAAGACTTACATGCCAGGGGTGAAAATAAAGAACTAAGTGATATGAGAAGCTGGAAGAGCCTCTAGGAATACATCAGTATCACAAAAAGTAAAGCTTAACTGTAAAGAAAATGATTAAAGTCACAACATGTGTGCATTTAATTTTTATGAATTCAGCCATAAGCCTTGGAGGTAAAGGGGAAGTTTGAAATAATGTGGGCAACAATCCACTGTTCTATTTAAGATCATATATATTCAGGTGTATAATTATGGTGAAAACTAAGCTGCTGAAAAAAAGCAGCTCCAAAAACAATGATTTAAAGAAAATAGTAGGTTATTTTTCTTCTCCCATAACAGTCTAGAACTCCCGAAAGTCATCCATGGACATTGATTTGTACATAATACTTATATCCCTTATGTCTCTAAACCAAGTTTCTGTATATTCATTCTATTACTGCCAAAAAAGTGAAAATGGACATAAACATGTAAAGGATATTAAAGAGGGAGAAAAGATAAGCTAACATACTCTGAATGATGGTGGCACATAAAAAGTTAGACGAGTGGGACATGTGGGTGGCTCAGTTGCTTAAGCTTCGGACTCTTGATTTCAACTGGGGTCATGATCTTCAGGGCTGTGGGATCAAGGTCTGCGATAGGCTCCACACTCAGCAGGGAGTCTGCTTGAAATTCTCTGTCCATTTCCCTCTCCCCTCCCCACTGAGGGCTCTCTCTCTCTAAAATAAATCTTTTAAAAGAATTTGGGAGAGTTTAAAAGTAAATGTATTACACAAATGAAGATTCTTGTATATATCTTTATCAATATTATCAAAAGCAGATATCAAGACAATCTTTTATTAATAAATCAGTCTCATAAAGAGTAGACAAAAGTGCAGTTTTTTATGCTTCTACATGTTATTTTGCATAGCAAATACTCTTTTACACCAAAGTGACTTAACTAAAAGATAACTGAAAAATTTTCACAAATCCTACATTGGCATTGTTCCTTTTTTTCATACACCTCTATATGTTAAAATAAAATAGGAAAGTCTTTCCCTACATCTTCTGCTTAACACTATAAATAAATAATGAAGAACTGTGGTAAATTGTTTCAAAGTATATTAAAAATTAAAAGCTTCCCAATACTTTTTTTCTTCTGAACAGAAGATTGGAAAGGTTACAAATCAGATGTCTCTCAGACTATTACAATAAAGATAGACACATCATTTTTCAATTATTATCAAATATTTTGATGAAGGTTTAATAATTCAAATCTCAAGGGATGATCCATCAATAGATTTTCCAGGTAGGGATAGTGTCAACATAGGTGATTTTTTTAATTTAAAGATTTTACTTATTTATTTGTCAGAGAAAGAGTATACAAGCAGGGGGAGAAGCAGGCAGAGAGAAGCAGACTTCTTGTTGAGCAGAGAACCTGATGCAGGACTCAATCCCAGGACCTTGGAATCATGACCTAAGCCAAAGGCAGATGCTTAACTGATTTTATTTTTTTTTTATTTTTATTTTTTTTAAGATTTTATTTATTGATTTGACACAGAGAGAGAAATCACAAGCAGGCAGAGAGAGAGGGAAGCAGGCTCCCACTCGCTTAACTGATTTTAAAATAAAGTAATAATATTTACTGTTTATTAAGTCCCTTATTAATGAGGGCAAATTTAGGAAGAATGGATGTTCAGAAAATTTATTTTATGCCTTGGAAAGGAAAGACCACTCTTTGTTACACATGTTTAAGACAGAAAACATGGGTTTAAAAAGGTCACTGCCTTTTTAAATTTTTAATGGCAGTACAGTTAACATACAGTGTTATATTAATTTCAGGTATACAATATCAACAATTCCATACATCGCCCAGTGCCCATTAGGATAAGTGCCCATTAGGATAAACTTCCCCTTTACCTCCAAGGCTTATGGATGAATTCCCCATCACCTAGGTCACCCATACCCCCACCGACCTCCCCTCTTGGTAACCATGTTTGCTCTCTATAGTTAAGAGTCTGTTTCTTGCTTTGTCTTTTTTCCCCCTTTGTTTCTTACATTCCACATGAGTGAAATCTTACGGCATTTGCCTTTCTCAGACTGCCTTATTTCAATTAGCATTATACTCTATAATCCCACACATACTGTTGCAAATAGAAAAATTACATTCTTTTATATGGCTGAATATATACACCACATCTTCTCTATCCATTCATCTATAGATGGACACTTGGGCTGTTTCCACGACTTTGCTATAGTAAATAATGTTGCTATAAACATAGGGGCGTACATATCTCTTTGAATTAGTGTTTTTATATTTTTTTGAGTAGTTACCTAGTAGAGCTGGATTGTAGGGTAGTTCTATTTTTAAGAAACTTCCACATTGTTTTTCTTGGTGGCTGCACCAGTTTGCATTTCCACCAACACTGCATGAGGGTTCCTTTTTCTCCACATCCTCACCAACACGTTGCTTCTTATGTTGTTGATTTTAGCCATTCTGACAGGTGTGAGGTGATCTCTCAATTGTAGTTTTGCAGTCTCAGTTTACTTTTATTTTCTTTCTTCTATATGTGGCTGTCCAATTTTCCCAACTTCATTTGTTGAAGAGACTGTCCTTTTTCCATTGGATATTCTTTCCTGTTTTGTCAATGATTAGTTGACCACAGAGTTGAAGGTCCATTTCTGGGGTCTCTATTCTGTTCCACTGATCTATGTGTCTGTTTTGTGCCAGTACCATAATGTCTTGATGATTACAGCTTTGTAATTTAACGTGAGGTCTGGAATTGTGATGCCCCCAGCTTTGCTTTTCAAGGTTGCATTGGCTATTCATGGTTTTTTATGGTTCCATACAAAGTTTAGGATTATTTGTTCCAGTTCTGTGAAAAAAGCTGTTGGTCTTTTAATAGTGATTGCATTACATGTGTAAATTGCTTTGGGTAGTATAGACATTTTAACGATATATGTTCTCTTATCCATGAGCATAGAATATCTTTCCATTTCTTTGGTTCTTCTTGAACTTCTTTCACCAGTGTTTTATAGTTTTTAGAGTATAGGTCTTTCATACTTTATTATTTTTGGTGCAATTGTAAATGGGACTGTTTGTCTTAATTTATCTTTCTGCTGCTTCATTAGTATACAGAAATGCAACAGATTTCTGTACATTGATTTTGTATCCCAAGACTTTACTGAATTCATTAATCAGTTTTAGTTTTTTCGTGAAGTCTTTAAGATTTTTTTTATATAGTATCATGTCATCTGCAAATAGTGCAAGTTTTACTTCTTCCTTACCAATTTGGAGTCTTTTTAATTCTTTTTATTGTTTGATTTCTGTGGCTACGACTTCCAGTACTATGTGGTATTGTCTTGTTCCTGACCATAGGGGAAAATCTCTGTTTTCACCAACGAATATGTTGTTTGCTGTGGGTTTTTCATATATGGCCTTTATTAACATATATAACATATATATTAACATACATAACATATATGAGGTATGTTCCCTCTCACTCTACTTTGTTAAGGGTTTTTATCAAGAATGGATGTTGTACTTTGTGAAATGCCTTTTCTGCACTATGAAATAACCACATGGTTTTTATCCTTTCTCCCCTTGATGTGATATATCACAACGATTGATTTCTGAATACTGAACCACCCTTGCAACCCAGGAATAAATCTCATGGTTGTGGTGAATGATTTTTTTAATGTATTGTTGAATTCAGTTTGCTAGTATTTTGTTGAGGGCTTTTGCATCTATGTTCATCAGAGATACTGGCATATAGTTCTCTTTTTTGGTGGCCCTTTGTCTGGTTTTGCTATCCTGTTAATGCTGCCCTCATAGAATGAATTTGTAAGTTTTTCTTCCTTTCTATTTTTTGGGGCTAATTTGAGAAGTAATTTATCTAGTATATAGCATATTGGGGATATGGCAAGTGAAAGAATGGCAGAGAATACTTTCACTGATCTTTCCTGCTTATGCTGCCAAGTTCATGTAGAAGTAAAATCTACAATTTTAAATGGAATACTCCAAGACAAATATAATCAGAAAACACAATTAGTAAATGGTAAAATGGATATGGTTATCTTGTCGGGAGTTAGTCAGTCAGTCTGTCTGTCTATCTATCTATCTATTTATTTATTTATTTAGAGAGACCATGCATGTAGAGGGTGGGGGGACAGATTGAGAGGGAGATAAAGAATCTGATGGGGCTCAATCCCACAACCCTGAGATCATGACCTGAGCCAAAATTAAGAGTCAGATGCCCTTGTCAGGAGTTTATTTTTGTCAGGAGTTTATTTTTGATACTCTCTATGAAGGTATCATTTATCAAAAAAGTTAAGATATTAAGGTTTATGAATGAGTTAAGTTTTTTGAAATTAGAATAGATTGTTTTCTTTTCAATGTTATTCTCACTGATTTGTATTCTGAAATGATTTTCTGAAGGAGAGAACAAAGAGTGAGATTACACTCTTCACCCCCAAACGCAGAAGCTGCATAAAATCCCGAGCAAATGGATGTTATGTTGCACATCTGAATGCCATGGAACTTATCACTTAACTCTTCTTTTAATGTTTGGTAGAATTGCCCTTCACAGGGCATCTGTGACGCCATCTGGTGCCTGGACTTTTGTTTTTTAGGAGTTTTATTTTATTACTGATTAATTGGTCTGTTCAAATTCTCTATTTCTTCCTGCTTCAGCTTTCGTAAATTATACATTTACATATATAAATGTATAATTTATAGAAATGGGTAGAAATTATACATTTTACATTTTTACATTTTACAAATGTAATTTACATTACATTTACATCTGGAAATTATACATTTCCAGAAATTTATCCATCTCTTCTAGCTTTGGGTAGAAATTTATCCATCTCTTTTGGCTTCAGGCCCCAATTTGTTGGCATATAATTTTCTATAATATTCTAATTGTTTGTATTTTTGTTAATTCTCCTCTCTCGTTTGTGATTTTGTTTGAGTCCTTTTTCTTGATAAGTCTAGCTCAAGGCCTATCAATTTGGTTGGTTTTTTTCAAAGAACCATCTCCTGGTTTCAGTGATCTGTTCTTTTGTTATTGTTGTTAAGTTTCTACATCATTTATTTCTGCTGATTTTTATTAATCCTTTGTGTTGGTTTGGGGTTTTGTTTGTTCTTTTTCTAGCTCCTTTAGGTGCAAGGTTAGGTTGTTTATTTGAGATTTTTCTTGCTTCCTGAGGTAGGCCAATATTGCTATAAACTTCCCTCTTAGAACAGCTTTTGCTGCATCTCAGAGGTTTTGGACCGTCATGTTTTCATTTTCATTTGTTTCCATGTAATTTTTAAAATTTCTTCTTTGAGTTCTTGCTTCACTCATCCACTGTTTGGTAGCATGTTATTTAACCTTCACGTATTTGTGGTCTTTCCAGACTTTTTCTTGTGGTTGATTTCTAGGTTTATAGCACTGTGTCCAAAAAAGATGCATGATATGAAGGTCACTGCTATTTAAAGGGGCCTGAATTAGAGGAAACTAGTAACTAGAAGGGACCTTAGAAATCTTTTGGTTCTTTCTCATCCATTCTCTGTAATCTGTGTGCAGCATCTGAAATTGCTGACCACCTTCTTCTTTTAGAAACTGTTGCTACTTACGTATCTATGATACTGAACTTTCTAATTCTAAGTGAAGTTCCCTGGATTACTGAATGACAGACATATATAGCTTTGTAGCTAAAATACAGAAGTGAATAAAAGCTGACCCATGTATCCAAGAGGCTTAGGATCTAATGGGGGTAGATACACAGGTAAATTAACAACTACATTAACAACTCAGCACACTCTGAGTGGCATATGTTTAAATGAGGGGCATCAAAAATCAGATGGAGGAGGAATTAGCCAGGCCCCAAGTAGTGAGAAAAAATGTTTCAGGGAGTAGCAGGCACCAAAAGCAAGGGGGAATGAAAAGAGCAAGATACATTTAAGAAACATACTCATTAATTCTGTGAACAAGTATTTATTGCCTACATACTACATATTAGGCATATAACTTAGAGCTGAGTGTTCAATGGTCAGCAAAAACAAGCATGGGCTGCTTCCTTTACATTGAAAGCAGAAAACAGATATTAATTAATCACACTATTTTAGGTATCATAAAAACCTGAAGAAGTAGTCAAAAGAAAAGGAAGATGATTCCATGATAGTATGAGGACTTATCCCCTGAGAGTAGGAGGTGGTTTGGAAGGACTTCTGTGAGAAATAATCCTTAAGCTGGCATCTAAAGATGAGAGAAGTTACATAAGTAAAAAGAGAAGAAATGGATTCAAGGAAGAATGTGACACAGATGAGGGCCATCCCTCCCCCAAAAGGAAGGCAAGGAATAGATAATGCAAAGCCTTGAAACCTAGTTAAAGATTTCAGTGTTTATTCTAAAAGTACAATAAGCCACTAAAGAATTTTAAGTTGTGTTTGCATTATGGATTTGCATGAGATTACTGTGACTCCAAAATACGGGACCAACTGAAAGAGGTCAAGAATAGATGTGGGTACATGTGGGTAGGCTACTCACTCAGTCAACAAATATTTATTTAGTGCCTAATACTGGCAAGCACTATTGCTACACTGGATTCATAAGAATAAACAAAAGTTTCTGACCTCATGAAATTTATACCATATTAAAGGGGAACAGACAACAAACAGTTACAAAGTCATGGAGTGGTAAGTGCTATGACGAACTAAAGCAGTGTCAGAAAGTGATGAATGAGGAAGAGTGCTATTTTAACAGAGGTTATTGGAAATCTAAGCAAGCTATGAGTACAGCTTGGACTAATGTGGCAGGGGTGAGAGAAATGGGCAGGCTGAAAAACTAGAAGGTACAAAAAAAAATCTGGTTTTGGGGATAGACTAAGAAATGTGGGAACAGAGTTAAAAGATGCTCCTAGATTAGTGACGACATGCACGCTATGCTTTAAGGAAAGTATAGTACAAGAAGAGTCTAATTCAGTTTTGAATGACTCCAACATTTAATGACTGAAGTGATGAAAAAGAACATTCACAGAAGATAGGGAAGACAGATCAATTTAAATCCACTACCCAGGGAGGCAGATAGAAAATATGGTAAGTATGAAATTACAGGAGTGAAGCGAGAGCCAACAGCAATAAATGCAGCTAAAAAATCACATACAATAAGGATTACTAATATCCACTGGATTATGATGGCTGTTTTGATGTTATGCTGGTAGTGGGCAACAACATCAGCAGTAGCAGGGATAATGAACGTTAGCTTGCCTTGAAGACTGAGTAAGGGGCGCCTGGGTGGCTCAGTGGATTAAAGCTTCTGCCTTTGGCTTAGGTCATGATCTTAGGGTCCCGGAATTGAGCCCTGCATCAGGCTCTCTGCTCAGCAGGGAGCCTGCTTCCCTTCCTCTCTCTCTCTACCTGCCTCTCTGCCTACTTGTGATCTCTGTCAAATAAATAAAATCTTTAAAAAAAAAAGAAACAAGAGAAGAATGTTTAAAAAAAAAAAAAAAGACTGAGTAAGAAGTGAGCAAATGGAGATACCAAGACAATTCTTTAGTTTGTTAAAGGGAAAGCAAGGTTTAGTGTTTCTTTTTGGTTTTCAGATTAGAAAGACATCAGCTCAAAAAGGTATCAGCAAGAGGGTGGAGCTACAAATACAAAGAAGATGAAAGGATCTGTACGAAGGCGGGGAAGATGTAGAAGCTGGAAAGATGTAGATGCCATTCAGAACCTTAACAACCTGGATTTGGAGGGTGATTGAAAGGGAGGAGTTTAACATGATTCTCAGGTTCCTGGTTTAGGTGACTATACATTGTTTACCATTCACAAGGTAGGGCACAAAGTAGCAGAAATGGTTGGTGCTTTACGAAAGAAAAAAAATGAGGAAAGGCCCATGAGAAGGAAAGAAAGATGATGATGGCTTTGTAAACTGATTTTGATACCCAAATGGAAATACTGAGTGGGCAATATGATATTTCAGAGCTAACACTGAGATGACCAGGCTCATTAGTATGCACATAATAGGTAAAGACATGTGTTTTCATGCCATTGCCCAGGAAAAGTACATTAAAGAAGAAAAAAATATATTAAGGAAGAATAGAGTAAGGTTCAGAACACAGCTCTGGGAAGTCTTTAAGGTAAAATACAGAATACTCAGAAAATTCATATCCATTTAAATCTATTACAGTTTTCCTTCCTAATTTCTGAAATTTCAAAAGAAACATCTTAAACTTGTATATTTTTCAAAGCTGACAAAGATGTAGAAAAGTAAACTGAATCTCTTAATAATGACACTACTGATTACCATTTTAGCAACATATATTATGATAAAATATTAAATGCTCACTGGTACTCTATATGATTTTTTAAAGTAAATCAACATTAAACTGGTAGGTTTTATGTTTAACTCTGTGAATGAGTGACATTTTTGCCAAAGTTAGACAAACATCTAAAAGAAAAAGAAGGATAAGAGAAAACTCTGTTTTCTAAATCTTCCAAGTTCAAAAATAATACTCTCTGGCTATTCATTCAACAAACATGAGACACTGAGAGTAGAAGGCAATAAAGATAAAGCATAGTCCCTGACCTTGAGGAGCTCTTAACCGTCTACCAAGGAAGATACTAAAAGTCAGTGAACTATGGTCCATGGGCCAAATCTGGCCCAATGCCTGTTTCTGAAAGGCAAAGTTTTATTGTAACAGTTACATGCATTTGTTTATATATTGCCTGTGTTTTTGAACTAATACAGCAAAGTACAGCAGTTGCAACAAAGCTTCAACCTTATGGCCTGCAAAGCCTAAAATATATATTATCTGTCTCATTACAGAAAAAGCTTGCCAATCTGTTATATAAAACAGATTTAAGCCTATAAAAAATATTATTTCCTCAGGGAGATAATATTGTCTCAGGGGGCTAGAGCGGGTTTCATAGAAAAAGCAATGCGCAATGGATAAGTTAAAGCTCACGAAGAATAGGAAATGAAGAAATATCACAAAGGCAAGGATGAGAGAACATTGTATTTTAGGAAAAGAGGAATGCGTATAGCCCATCTAGTCTATAGCATATTGGGGATACGGCAAGTGAAAGAATGGCAGAGAATACTTTGACTGATCTTTCCTGCTTATGCTGCCAAGTTCATGTGAACACAAAGTAAAATCTACAATTTTAAATGGAATACTCCAAGACAAATATAATCAGAAAACACAATTAGTAAATGGTAAAATGGATATGGTTATCTTGTCAGGAGTTAGTCAGTCAGTCTGTCTGTCTATCTATCTATCTATCTATCTATTTATTTATTTATTTAGAGAGACCATGCATGTAGAGGGTGGGGGGACAGATTGAGAGGGAGATAAAGAATCTGATGGGGCTCAATCCCACAACCCTGAGATCATGACCTGAGCCAAAATTAAGAGTCAGATGCCCTTGTCAGGAGTTTATTTTTGTCAGGAGTTTATTTTTGATACTCTCTATGAAGGTATCATTTATCAAAAAAGTTAAGATATTAAGGTTTATGAATGAGTTAAGTTTTTTGAAATTAGAATAGATTCATTGTTTTCTTTTCAATGTTATTCTCACTGATTTGTATTCTGAAATGATTTTCTGAAGGAGAGAACAAAAGAGTGAGATTACACTCTTCACCCCCAAACGCAGAAGCTGCATAAAATCCGGAGCATACAAATGGATGTTATGTTGCACATCTGAATGCCAAGGAACTTATCATCTGTCACAGAAGGAAAAAAAGACTGAGCAAGTTACCTACAGGAAATGGGACACAGACAAAGTGGCTTAAGCACTTTAAGCACCAATACCACATATTGGATGGTATGATCCAATATGGGTTTTAGAAAGCCTAACTCCAATGACAGAAAGGGAAGATGGGACTGAAGTATGAGAGAAACAAGAGCGGAGAACAGTTAAGAATGGGAAACCTGGTGATCTGAAAGACAAGGTTTAAGGCACAAATACCAACAAAGGAAATGGGTTCAGTATGTATTAAGGAGAGACGAACTTAGCAGATAAGAGAGGGGTACAGGACAATGAAGTTGAGTTAGTAGCTTGGAAAACTATGAATGTAGCTGGTAAGGGAATGAGAGAATACATGAAGCAGAGGAAGAAGAAATCTTGGGGGAGAGAAATACCTATTCTAGATATTTCTTAGGTATTTTAGATAGGTTGATTTGAGGAGCCTTCATATATCCAAATGTATCCAGTGTATTCAGTTGGCAACTGAAAATATAGTGCTGAACCTTTGAAAGGAGGTCTGTTTATTTATTTAAAGAGGGAGAAGCAGGCTTGCCCAGTGCAAGGAGTCCACTGCAGGGCTCAATCCCCCAGGACCCTGGGATCATGACCTGAGCCAAAGGCAGACGTTTATCGACTGAGCCACCCAGGTGCCTCAAGAGGTTTGTTTAGAAGAAATGAGATTTGGAAGTCACGGTAGTTGAAATCATAGGAATGGATAAAATTTCTTCAGGCTTGGGTATACGTGTGAAGAGAACTAAATAAAGCGAAGACAGGACAGAAAAATGTTGTATTTAATAGGCAGATAGAGTAAGAACTAGTCAGGAGATAAACAGGAAAATAATAAAAGTAATGTTGCCAAGGTCAAGTGCATGGTTTCAAGAAAAGAACAGTTTTACCACACAGAATAAAGTCAAATTTTTCAGAAGTATGCACACATTACCTATAAAATAAAAAGCCACAAGCCATTAGAAGTTAAGGGTAAAGGCTCTGAATTCAGAGTGACCTGGAATCAATCCCAGTTCAGCTGTCTTGAGCAAGGTAAACTTTTCAGTTTTTAATCTATGATCTATGTAATAGTACTTATCTTCCTCACAGGATTGTGGTGAGGAATAAATGAGATAATGTAAAGTACTTATAACAGAGCCAGCACATACAGGAAGTAATTGGATGTTGGCAGCTATTACTAAAATATTTCTTACCAGGAAAGAAAAGAGCAAATCACCGCAAACTACCGCCTGAAGGCAACTTTGCTACTGGAGCCAAAAAGCCAACAAATGTTAATATCAAGGATACAAGACATGATCATACATTTATATAAAACTATAGTACATTTTAACTGGAACCACTGTGTGGAATTATATGGCAAGATAAAAATGAGAAAATATAACAAAACATAAATGGGTCTTCAGTTTGAGAAAAAAAACCACCAAAATTATCTATACAAGATTTCTAGTACTGCCCAAGAACCAACCAGTAGGTGGAGCCCTCTAGACCATGTTGGTAAACAAAACCTGTAGTAGAAAAGGATGACTCCTTAGGATGTCTAAATCTTACTGCTTAAAGATATTTAACTCCCTCTGCTTTAATCCCCAGATAATTTTATTAGTAGAAAGGTTTCTGACATATCTCAATACTGATATTAATATTTTGACTATTGACAGATATTCTAGAATATAAAATCTAGAATTCTCTTATATTTTATAAACTGAAACATTAGTAATTCTGGTTTTGAAACTGGATAGTGAAAACTGAGTGATCTGACTTTAGAGATGCCTTTGAGAAATCTGTCAGGCTAAGGCCCTATATCATAAAGCACCCTTGTGATGTCCAGCTTAAAACAGTCTAAGAAAGCCCAGGATTATAATACCTGTGGCCACTATAGTGATAAATATAATAAATCAGATCAAGTCTTTGTGATCACCCCTCAATATTTTGCCCTTAGATAAACTATTAGTTAACTCTCTAGACGTACACTTAAAAGAAAATCAGAATTCCCAGGTGATTAAAAAAGAAAAAGAAAAGCAACTAAAGTGAGGTAAAGATTAACTTTATTCTGTAAATAACAATGAACTATATCCACCTGTCTCTGCTTGCTTACTGGAAGCTACTAAAACAATATGAAAAGTAATGTAAAACAGTAAGTTATTCAGAATATTCAAGTAAAGAAACTGTCTACACCTATGTTTATGGACTGAAATAAACAGTAGCAACATCACCATTATAAGGTTTTAGATGACAGTGCCCACACCCACAGACATGCACTGCTTCAACAAGATTTGTTTGTTCAAGTTTTGCCCATAACAGAAGAATACAGATCCAACTATTATATTTTTATGGCATATCTACAGACAATTAACACACTAATTCACTGATCTCTCCCTATGCTGCCAACCTCACCTGCTCGGGGAATAAAATCTACAATTTTAATGCTACCCTCTAAGGAAAACTTAGTTTGTCAAATCACAAAGAAAGAACAAAACAAAAATCCCAGATACCCCATTGTATTCAAAAATCAAAAACAAGTGATTTTTGTCTACCCAATTAGAGTATAAGACCTGATTTCCACAATTAGAATTGAATATGCTACAACACAACTACAAATAAAATATTAACAAAGCCAGAGACTTTGTGGCATCTCGTCCTTAGGCAAACCTATTTAAGCATACTTGACTACACAGGTGCACATGCACACAAAAATTAGAAGTAAATTAGATGATTCTCTCTGATATGATAAAAACAGCTGTCATGTTCCCCTTTGACAGTAATAGCCCTTAAGTCAGGGAAATCAAAATACTAAGCTAGGCACAAAAATCTTTAATTCCTTACTTCTCCATTCAGGGATACTTAATATACAATTTTGGCTACTTTGTATGAGAGAGGTGACTCAATGAACGCAACGAATCTGTGCCTGATGAACCAATGAGTGAATCATATATAAAATCTGTATCACCAAAAGATCCAGATTATAAATCGTGTGGCTCCAGTGTATGTATTCTGAACACCTTATGACCTGCTAATGTTGGTTAAATGAGGGAGATCAGAAAATTTAGCAATCTGTTCTATAAAGTGCAGTCTTATTCCGTACAGAAAGTGGCTTCGTTCAGATTTTTGATTCTAAGTTTGAATTCCTGGGAAATATTTTACAACAAAGCCAACTTCAAAGGAATTTGTTCAATTTCTTTCAATACCCTAAGAAATAATAATAAAAAAAAAACAACACAAAAAATGGATTATGAAATTCTATTATCTTATGGATGGTGTGTTTTACATATACCAGTTTTAATAAAGAGAAGTAAGGTTCAGAAGGACTGTTATTTCTCTAGGTATACAGGGCTTATGGGTAGCACTCAGAGTACAGCATTCCTCTGGAAATAACCAAAATATTAATATGGAAAAGCTACACACTGCTTCTCTTATTATCAATACTAAGAATCCGAAAGCCCACTGGAATCCCAGCAATTCGGCAAGTCTTCGCACATTGTCAAAGAGTTATTCAATGTCTGGAACCTTACTTATTTGACTACAGCATCCCAATGCCTTTTACTAAAATTCCCTCTGAGGCTCAACTTTTTGGAGCCAGATTCTCAGCGGCTCCATCAGCGCAAAGGGAGGGTCAAATACAGAGCTACAACCCTGGGCATCAAGCCCAAACTCAACGTAGGGTGTGTCCGGGTTGTTGTGGAGCCCGTTCCACTGCCCCTTCGTGGGAAAGGCTCATGCTTCCCAGAGGTGATGCCCTCCATGGCTCTTACCCCGCGTGACAGCGCAATTGGAGGGAGTCTTGCAGGAGGCGGCAAGAGCGACGCCCGCCCCTTTTTCTAGCTTTCCCTGGGAGGCCCCCCTCGACCAGGGCCTCCACTCTATGACCACCAGCTCGACGCCCGTTAGGTGGTGAGGGCAGAGGGGCTCCCGGCCTACTCTAAGCCGTCGCAGTTTAGACAGTGAAGAGGGTTCCCCGCAAGGGCCGAAAGGGAGGAGCCAGAAGGAGCCCGGCCCTTCCCCCAGCGGGCTTACCCTCCACCGCCTCCTACACGTTGCAGCCGCCCCGCTTCCTTGCGGAGGAGACCGAAGCACTGCGTCCAGCAGCAGTTCCCCATCGCATGCCGCCCAGGCGCCGCTTCTCCTCCTCCTCCCTCTCAAAGCCCACACTCAGGCCCGGCAGCCGCATCCGCGCGGCACGAGCCGAATGAGGCTTCGGGGACCAAGGGCGGGCCAGCAGGAGCGCGACGGCGTGAGGGGCTGAGGTGACAGGAGGGACAGGCACTCGGAACAAAGGCAGCGGTTACTCCACGGGCCACCGAGTCGCTGCCGCTTGAGGGAGGAGTGTGAGGCTGCGGAATTTGGACTCCCTCGCCGTCCTCATGGCCCCTCGCTCGCCTCGGGACCCCAATCTAGCTAAAGTGACCGCCTCCAGCCCCTGAAAGAAGCCAGTCCGCGCGCGTCGCGCGCCCAGACCCCGCCCTCCCGTGCGCCCGGGCCGACGCCTCGCGGCAGGCGCTGCCACACCCCCGGCCTCTCCCGGGCCCCAATAGGGCGCGCTCCCTTTGCGGCCCCGCCTCCTCCGGCCACTGGTTCTTACGTCACTTCCACAAGCTCCTCAGAATCAGTTCTACCTTGCGGTTAGTCCAATTCCTGGTTGCATTTGTTTCGTTGGACCTTGACCGGACTAGCAACCTCCTTTTCTCCTAGCATTTCCCGCCACTGGCTCCCGACTATTTCCGTGTGTCGCAACGGTCAAGGCTCAAGCTTCGAACTTTGTACCAAAGCCTTGTGAGCGGCTTACTTAGAGCCCAAGGCCGGGAGTCATCGGGTATGAGAAGGGGCACTTATTTGTGTAGTGTGTGCTTAGGTTTTGTTAATACCGCACCGTAAGTGTCAAGGGACTGATTGACGTTTTGAACGCACCCCCACATTTTTCTCTTCCGGTCTCTACTTTGCGTTTCTATCTCTGTATTGTCAGTATTGTAAAGAAACTTTTTAATGGCGGCCTACTGGCATCTTTTTTTGTTTTGTTTTGTTTAAAATCAAACCTTCGAATAATTTCGGATAGGTGGTTGTAGTCCAGAGGAAGTAAAAGGCTAGAGTTTTTCAGCGACACCAGCCTTTCCGATCCAAGCGTGCTGCAGGGAACTGTAGTAGATGGGAAGAGATAGCTACTCAGACGCGGCTTGGTTTACATACTCAAGTGCTCCTGTAAAGCTCGATTTTTGTAGTTGGCCTTAAAATCGAGTATAAGGGGGAACAATCGGATATAAGGGGTGGCTTAATAAGCGCCTAGTCCTTTGGATAAAATGCTTTTTAAAAAAAAAAACTGTGTCTTTTTATAACCAGTTGAAATTTAACCTAGGACAGTTGTTACATTTTAGAAAATTGTTATTCATGAAAAAATGTTCTTGAGCTAGTCATTTTCTTGTTTCCTGAAATCTAGGCCCAACTGGATTTCAGTCTTAGCACTGCTACAAAAATAATTTTGACCTTATTTGGGTCTTAGTCGTTTTTGGAACCAAGTGCATAAGGATGTTTAGCCCGGTAGTCTGCAATCAATGGATGTTAGTGAAATGACTGAATAACTTCATAAATAGCAGCTATATTTTCTATCCCTTCTTCAGCCCCTAAAGTCAAGCAAATATATTCTGAAATAATCTTTAAAATTCAACTATAAAGCTATAAAGAAAGCTGTGGAATACTATTCAACAACAAAAAGCACATACTATTGGTATAACACACATAGTAAATAAATGTGCCGGAAATTATATAGAATTGAAAAGCCAGTCTGAAAAGCTTTCACATTGTATAATTCCATTTATGTAACATTCCAGAAATGACAAAATTATGCAAACAGTGAGTAGATTACATGATTGCCAGGGGTCAGAGAGTAAGGAGTGGAATCTTGTGATGGAAAACATGTATCTGGGTTGTGTCAAAGTCAGTATCTTCTTTGTGATATTACATTACAGTTTTGCAAGATGTTACCATTGGGGAAAACTGGGTAAAGGGTATATGTGGTGATTTCTCTATTATTTTTCACAATTGCATGGGATACCACAATCATGGACACTTGATGGATACTTTTTGCTATAGGCATTCTTATAAACCTCTGTTAAAAGTAGATCTATGTGAATGATCCTCAGAATCAGTACAAATGATTAAAACATTTAAAATTGACTTAATTAGTAAAAAAACTGACTTCACTAATCAAAGCAATGCAAATTAAAACACAAAGAGAAGTCATTGTTCACTTGTCAGGTCAACAAAAATTTACAAATAAAATGTTCAGTTTTTGCAAGGGGACAATGAAATATTCTGAACTGGGGCTAGTGAAACTCATTCTGAAAAATCATTTGGAAATAACTTGTCAAGAGCCAGAAACAAACTTAATGCTCAATAATTTGAAAGATGGTTAAATTTGCTGGTATGGTCTTATAATATTACATAACCATCTGAAATATATTTTGGAAAAACTCTAATAGCCTGGCAAAATGCTGCTGAATAATGTTGAAAATCAGGATAGAAAGTTATATATTGTGTGTTCCAAATCATGTTTAAAACAAAGCATATACATTCTTAAATACACATATACTTTCTTTCTTAAATATATTCCTAGGGGAAAATAAAAGTTAGTTGGTAAATAACAATACTAATAATATTATATCAAGAATGTGGATTTGGGGGGTGCCTGTGTGGCTCAGGGGGTTAAGCCTCTGCCTTCAGCTCAGGTAATGATCTCAGGGTCCTGGGATGGAGCCCCGCATTGGGCTCTGCTCAGCAGGGAGCCTGCCTCCCTCCCTCTCTCTGCCTGCCTCTCTGCCTACTTGTGATTTCTGTCTGTCAAATAAATAAATAAAATCTTAAAAAAAAAAAAAGAATGTGGATTTGGGGAGATTCTTTTTTTGTATTGTCTCAATTTTTTTTAAATGATCAGAAAAAAAATTTTTTTTAATCTGGCCTATCAGCAGGAAAGATTAATTGATAGCCAGCTTAATTAAATTTTATAACAAATGTAGACATTTAGAAAGTGATTAGGATATAAATGTGGGTGGATTCTAATAAATTGAGTTGAGCTACTTAACATTTTTCTGGAAATAAATTATGAAGCTAATATAGGCTGTTTCTGAAATTTATTATGCAATTTTTTTTTTTTTTTACCAAGTTTGACATCAAGAATCTTATCTTCACTGCAATGTAGCTTTAAAAGATTGTAAACATTCAGTTGAATGATCTGCTATTAGTTAAGCAGAATTAGCAGGGAGAAACCCTATAAGTGGAAGGGATGTTTGTAAAGCAGATGAGAAAGAGGACCTCTAGAGGAATTTCGTGATTTTCCCAGAGTCACACACTGAATCAAAGGTATAAGATGAAGAAAACACAGGTCTCCGGACAACAAGGCTTGTTGTGCTTCTGCCATGGCCCAGTATTGTGTCACCAATCCCACATTTGGACATAGTTATGAAATCATTAAAGACAATAGTCAAGTATATTCCGGAAGGATATATTCATGGCTAGCGCGTTCATATCTATGGCAGTTTGCCAGGTAGACTATTCAATTTGCCAGTAGGAGACACAGAGCTTATCTACAGTGATGGCTACTTAATAATCAGCTTGCTAGAGACCCTACCTACCCACCTTCCCGGTAGCAGGACCTTTTCCTTCCCCATGCCTTGCAAAATTCCTTTCCCTTTAGGGATTTATTCTGAAGTCAAATGAAGAGTTTTTCTCATGAATACTCTGAAGTCAGTCAGCATGCAATCTTTACCTCTACTTGTCTTCTGGATTATGTGGTTCCAAATATGAATCTCTTTTTGCTCAGAATTCTTCTGTTGGCTACTAATCACTTTTTGTTGTCTTGAGATCCGTTGCTACAATCATGTTTTTTCTCAGGATTAGGAGGTTCTTCAAAGGGAAGAATTCTGTGCTCTCCATTACCACATTGGTCCAAGAATGGACATGAATTCATTCTTTTTTTTTTAAATGCTTTGATTTTTTAAAAATATTTTATTTATATATTTGACAGAGATCACAAGTAGGCAGAGAGGCAGGCAGAAGGTGGGGGGGGGGAGCAGGCTCCCCACTAAGCAGGGAGCCTGATGTGGGGCTCAATCCCAGGACCCTGGGATCATGACTGAGCCAAAGGCAGGGGCTTTAACCCAATGAGCCACCCAGGGGCCCCTAAATTCTTTCTTTTAATTCGTGGAGCAGGATACTAGATACAATGGCTATAACATATATAGATAATGAGATAATAAAATTTACCTGTTGAGTTTGTTGTCAGGATAAATGATTATTTAATCAAAAGCTTAGCATAATATTAAAAACCATTGCTTAGTATAATATGATTATACTATAATTTCCATAATGTACTGTATATACCATACTAGAATTACCTATAATACCCTAAGTATAATATAAATATTAGCTGTTTTTTTTATTGTCCTCAGATTGAAGGAGATGTCATCAATAAGTTATTTTTTGTAGCTGTATCTCTAGCTTCCTATGAAAAACATGAAGTTTTAAAAAATTCTATATCTTCGACATGCACTCAGGCATACTCTACACCACTTTATGAAGTCAGGTTCTAAGAAAGTGTGGCCTACAGGGAGGAAAGAATTCTCCATCTCTCAGGCATTGTCTGTCCCATGATCTGCCTCTTTTCAGGATGATTGAATGTAAGATTATTCACTGATTTATGGGGAGACCTCACCCCCTGCCAACTAGAAGTATTGGCCTTGGAAACACAAATAGAACATTCTCTTCATACTATAATAATCCAGTATCATTATGGTTCCTAACGTCTTATATATTAAGTCTTAAGTAATATGTGAAAGAACTATAGTCCAGTCCAGGTTTGACTTGATCCAGAATTGCCTAGTTCTTTTGTACATATTTATGTACATTATAAAGTGAAACTTTAGGTGCACTAAGGCTGGCTGGCTGCAGTAACTAAGTGGTAAACCATGGCTCAACGACAAACATAATTCCGTAAGAATAACACTTTGCAAGCACATCATAGCTAAATTTCATATGTAAAAACCAAATATTTCTCCAAAAAAAAAAAAAAAAAGTCCCAAGTGAACTAACTATGCCTATAATGCAAACCTTTGTGTTGTTATGCAGAGTGGTTTAGCTCTTTAAAAATTGCTGCTCTCAAATGCCTTTATTTCTGCAATGGTCTTTTACTTTACATTTGAATAACTAAATAGCTCAATGGAACATTTAAGTGATTTTTCCAAGAACAAAGATATGCAAAGATGTGCTTAAAGAGAAAAGGGAAAGTCAAGAGGAAATTACTTAATTTCTTGGCTGAATCACCAGTGCCCCATTTCTTCTGACTTTAGGGTATGTGATGAGCTTCATTAGCTGGTCGTGTCTCTGAGTACAATGCACATTAAGTGATTTGCTTCCCTTTTTGCTCACCGTACATTTACCTTTCACAAACAGAAGAACTAATAAGAATAGTTATATAATTCATACAGAGTTCTTCCACTGAGCAGAATTTGTTCCAGATCTCTTTTGCCTGGTCAGAAACTGAGCTAGTAATTTGAACAAGGAACATTGGAAGTTAATTAAATAGATAAATGGTGGTTAGTGCTAGAAGGAAACAGGTGTAACTACTTCTAGGAGCAGCCATCAACCTGGGACTGAGTAAAAGTAAACAGAAGAGGATTTTAGACATTTAGAGGACAGCCCTACAAGGTACATATTCAGACCTCTGAAAAGACTGTGGATGCCATAGAAATTGCTCTGCCATTATGGTCATGGAAAAGCTAGATGGAAGTTATCTGCCTGTGAGCCCACCTCTGTGGACCTGGGGGCACTTACCACTGGAGCAGGAGGGCTGGGGCCACTGTGGTAAATACTGCCAGGACTCCTTGCTGCTGATCCATTTGCCATCATATGGAGAACAAAGTAGCAAAAAAAGAATTAAGTTGCTTTTTCAAATCTTGTACTGTCCCTTCAGTACCCCCATTGGAAGATCGCAACATAGCACCTGCTGGCAAAAGAGAAAAGTATTTTGCTGAGTCCAGTTCTAGCCTTGGAAAGTAGGGCTAGGAAGGGTAGGAGACAGGAAGCAAATTTGTTATTATTGTTGTGATCTGAGTTAGAAAAAAAAATACTCTTTTTCTGTTAAGGAATTGGGATTTACAATAATCTAAGTCCAATTAACATAAGAAATTAACATAAGAAGTGGTTTTTAGGTATTGATACTTTAGATTTGTTGTAAAGCAAAAACATTCACTGGAGGAGAGAAGGGGGCACACATACTTTCCATCTAGCTTGCACAGGATTTCTATAGATAAAAAACAGCACTGAAAATGAGCCTGCAATCACATATTACAAACAAACTACCATGGTACAAAGCAGACGCATGGAATAGCAGAGAAAAAGAAAAAAAAAAAAACATGGGTTTTATAGACCAAATATAAACAAGCAGTCAGACACTATAAAATAAGCATGTTTAAGATAGTTAATGTCATAAAAAGGAAAACAAGGAAATATGAAAGAAAAGTTAATTAAAATAAAGCAACTAATAGAAATAGGAAAAAAAAAAGACACTGAAATTAAACATTAATGATTCCTGCTTCCAATTAAAATATAGGACGTGAAAGGCACATGGTAACAAAAACATTAACAAAATTAAAATCATTTTTTATGAGATCAGCAAAGTACAATAAACAGAAGAATGCCTAAATGAACTAATACTCAGGAAGAAATGAGATATTCATAAATGAACAAATTCATACTTGGGAGTAGGCAGCTAATCAAAATATGGGCAGTTGAAGAATTGGGCCACCAAAGATGGAGATCAGGAAAAAACAACTAAGCTTTAGACAGCAGTATGGGTTTGTGGGAGACACTGAAATCTGGAGGTAGACTATAGCAGATTGAGTTTTCAAAATGGCCTCAACCATATATTCCATCCTACATTCTCTTTTCTACAATGTGACATTGACATCCTCCCATCAAGTAGTAGTGTCCATGATCCCTCTTGAATCTGGTCAGGTTTCAACAATGGTGGAAACAATTGTGACTTTTGAGGCTGAATCATAAAGGTGATACAGTTCTCTCTGACCTTCTTGGGACACATGATTTTGCAACCTTGAGTGCAATGTAAGGAGTCCATGTGTGATATGATGTGTGGGGATGGTCTGGTCATCCCAAGTGGAGTTCCCAGGCAATAGTTGATACCAACCAGCAGGCCTGTAATTAGACCATCTCAAGATAATTCTTGTTCCTTGCCATTGAGTTACCTCCAGCCAGGTCCACATAATAATTTTTATTTTTTTAAATTTCAAGTAGGCTCCATACCCACTGCGGAGCTCAACATGGGGCTAGAACTTCCGGTCCTGAAATAAAGACCTGAGCAGAGATCAAGAATCAGACACTTAACTGACTGAGCCACCCAGGCACCCCCATAATAAACTATTTTTATCTCAAATATTACTTTTTTTTTAAGACTTTATTTATTTGAGAGAGAGAAAGAGCAGATTGGGGGGAGAGGCAGAGGGAGAGAGACAGGCAGACTCCCTGATGAGCAGGGAGTCAGACGCAGGGCTCAATCCCAGGACCCTAGGATCATGACCTATGCTGAAGGCAGTTGGTTAACTGACTGAGCCAGCCAGGCACCGCTCAAGTATTATCATTTTGTTTCAACTGAAATATCTTCATTTCAAATGTTTAAACTGTTAAATTTAGTGTAATAGATAACCAGAATAAGCTCCAGATTTGAAAATAAATTATTTTGAAAATTCTCTCTCCACATGCCACTCACATCCAGATATTGCCAAGAAAGCTGCATTGGAGGAAAGGCTGGACAACCAGAATAAACTGTACATTTCTCTGCATCCTTGTAATGTTTGGATTATGAATCCTGCTGGAGTTGAATCTGAAGATGAGCCAAAATTACCTGAAAGTAACCTGACCTACTCCGAGCTCAAATACTTAAAAAAAAAAAAATTATCATCAAAGACTAATAACAGTTGAGTTTAAGAATATATATATGGCTTGACTGTCTGCAACATGACTCTTGGAAGGATCTGAATTATCATTCTTACCCTACCTGAGGAAAGGGCTTACGCTCTGGGAAGAATCAAAACAGAACAAAAATGATGCTTTAGCTTCACTGTTGTTTTACATATAATCTCTATAAATCAGTTTTTTAACAGGCATGAAAATAAAAATGGAACCCATAATCAAGAAAAAGACAACAATCAAAGTAGACCTAGAGAAGATAACCCGTTTATTAGACTTTATAGAGAACTTTAGTACAACCACTATAAATACTGAAAGCGTATATCAGAAAATATGGATGTTATAGGTTAAATATGTGGTATTTCAGGAAAGAAGCAGAAACAGCAGGAAGAAGCAAACAAATTTTAGAACTTAAAATTTTTTTGAAAAATGCAATATCAGAAATAAAAAATTATCAGTGCCTGGGTGGCTCAGTCGATTAAGCATCTGCCTTCGGCTTAGGTCGTAGTCCCAGAGTCCTGGGATCAAGCCCCACATGGGGCTCCTTGCTCAGCTGGGAGCCTACTTCTCCCCTGCCTCAGTTCCCCCTGCTTGTGCTTGCTCTCTGTCTCTCTTGCTCACTCTCACTGTCAAATAAATAAAAATCTTAAAAAAAAATTATCAGTTGGGTTTAACAGCGGGTTTGATAGAAGAAGTGGTTATCGAATTTGAAAACAGTTCAGTTGAAATTAATCCAGAGAGAAAAAGGGTTGAAAAAAAACATCAGCATCAACAGCTTATGAGATAATATCAAGTGGTCCAACATACTTGTGTGCTTTAAGTTCCAAAAGGGGTAGAAAGAGAGAATTGGATAGAGAAAGTATTTGAAGAACAAATAATGGCAAAAGAAAAAAAAATTATTTATTTTGACAAAAAGCAAAACAAAATAAAAACCAAACATGGACTCCTAAATCTCAATAAATCCTCAAAGTGAAAAATAAGAATTTACACCTAGGCATATCATAGTAAAATTGTGGAAAACAAAAGATAAAGAGCAAATCTCCAAAAAAAAAAAAAAAATCTTGGGGAAAAAGAATACATTATAGGGAACAACAATAAGAACTCCGCCTGACCTCCCCTTAGAATAAATGCAAGCCAAAGGAATGATATTTTTAAAAGACAGAAAGAAAAAGAGAAAGAGAAAGAAAACAATTGTCAACATAAAACATTAAGGGAAAATAACTTTCAGAAATGAAGGCAAAATAAGGATATTTTCTGATAAATACTGAGAGAATTCAATATAAGAGATTTCTACTACAAAAAAAAAAAGTGCTAAAGGGGTTCATTCCCATGGTAGGGTTTACTCTACAAGTGCTGGGCCTTGCAGATTTGTTCTTTTTCCTTCTGGACAAGAAGCCTTTGCCACAGCCATGTTACGACAGATCATTGGTCAAGCCAAGGAACGTCTGAGCTTGATCCCCCTTTTAGTATTTATTGGGGCAGGAGGTACTAAAGCAGTGCTGTAGTCTTGTGACTGGCATTGTTCAATCCAGACGTTAGTCGGGATAGGAAGAATAACCCAGAACTCTGGAACAAACTGCATCCCAGTGATCAACACAAGTTCTGCTCAGTGAATGTAGGTTACAGAAAACTGAAGAAAGAAGGTCCAGATTTCTCAATGAAACGTTTCTGTATAAAGCTGCTTAGACTGAAGATATTCCAGAAGGCATCCACACAGTTTTCCACTTACCCAGAAAATATTTCCCCTTTAAATGCATGAAATCATGTTGGTGTATTGTGTTGGGATTTACACTGAATAATAAATATCTGAAACTTGATATGGGTCACTATTTCATGCTGAAAATCTGCTCTGAACTTTATAACAAGGGTATAGGAAATAAACCTAGAATTTAAGGGGAAAATGCTAGAAGAAGCTCATCAGGCTGCATGAAAATGAAACCAAATTGATGCTCATATTTACAAAAAAGAATGGCGAGGGCTGGAAATATAGATAAATATAAATACTATTTTATTTTAATTTTTAAAAGGATGGTTGACCTTATAAAACAAAAATTAAAAAATAACAATGTATTATAGGAGTTGTAGCATAAGAAGTGAAATATATAACAGTAACACAAAGGAAGGGAGAAGTTAAATGGAAATGTGTAGTTGTAAGATTCTTCCCTTAATGGAAACATGGTTTAATATAATTCCAGGATAGTCTATGGTTAATGAAGGATGCATATAATAATCTATAAAGCAGGATTTCTTAATCTGAGCTTTATTATCATGTTGGGCCAGATAATCTTTGTCCCGGAGGCCTATCCTATCCATTTTAAGATATTTAGCAGCATCCCTAGCCTCTACTTACTAGATCATTTGTACCCATTATTCCAAATGTGATAACCAAAATTTATTCTAATGTTGCCAAATGTCCTTTGGGAATAATTATCTTCCCCTGTTGAAAACCACTGCCCTAGAGCAATCACTAAAAGACACAGTAAAGGATACACACGCACATAAACACACCCCCAAAGAGTTATAGCTATACATCCAATAGAAGAGGTAAAAGGGAATATTAAAAGCAAGGAAACATGATAAAGAACTCAATCGAAAAGAGTGAGTAAAAGAAAAAGAAGGAAGAACTGATAGGACAAATGAAAAACAAATTACAAATGGTAGCCTTAAACCAACTCTATAAATAATGACTTTAAATGTAAATGGGCTAAGCACACCAATTAAAAACTAGGGAGGGTTTTTTTTTTTTTCAGAGTTTATTAAAAAAAAAAAGGTCTCCATGTGTTGTTCACGTGATGTACTTTTAATGTGAAAACATAGATTAAAAGGAGGAATGAAGAAAGATATAACCATGCAAACACTATAATCATAGAGCTGTTGTGATTATATTAATATCAGACAAATTAGACATTAATATAAAGAACATGACTAGTGATAAAGAGGTGTTGGGAAAATGAAAAATTTTCATTCTACCCTTCTAGGTTCTGTGACTGGTCCAACAATTAATATGACAAAAGACACAGAAAAACAAGAGAAACACAAATTTAATAACCTATGTATGGGAGCCCCCAAAAGATATGAAACTCAAAAGGCAGCCAGACAATTGAGGTTTCTGTCACATCCTATGTTAAGGAAAAGTGCAGAGGTCTGGGGCTACCAAGGGGAGGAAGGCCATTCATAGGAAGCGGGGAGGGGGCGGTGTTTGGGAAACCAAGCATGCCCTGTTGTGCACGCCAATTTCTTTGGTAAAAAATTATCTCTGGCAATAGTTCTTTTTCTGGTACAAAAATTGCAAAATTTCACCATAAATAGGGAAATTTTTCTTTCTTTTATACAGGTAAGAGGGAAGTAAAGAGCTTTTCCTGAGGCCACTGGGCACTGATTGCCTTAGTTTAAAATAATCCCCATGCCCAAGTGGCATATATTGGGGGGACTTTCTGAGCCTCTTCGGAGGGATGTTTCATTATGATGAGAAGATGAATTCATTAAGAAGGCATAATAATCCTAACTTTGTATATATCTAATAATTGAATCTGAGACTCCAGCCACCATAAAGAGACCATTTGGAGGAGAACTGAAATGCTCTAGCTGACAGATCCTGCTAAGCCTCCAGCTGGCAGCCAGGACAAACGGCCAGGGATATAAGTGAGATCATTTAGACATTCTAGTTGTCTGACATCTTAGCTAGTACCATATGAAACACAAGAAACATCCTATTGCCTCACAGTATAGTGAGAAATAAATTGCTTTAAGGCATTAATTTTGTGGATGTTTTTTATTGCAGCAATAGATTATAGAAATACTACCATCTGAAAAATCAAGAACTAGCAATAAAACCATATTATTTAGTGATATGAAAATCATAATTATGGAATTGGTAAAAAAAATTTAAAGTGTTTGCCTCCTTGGTAATTTAAACTATTTGCATGTATTACTTTGATACAAATAAATATTTTTAAGAAAAAAAAACTTATGAACTAGTAAAAAATTCTGAGGAAGTTGCCCAAGATTTAGTACATAAAAATGAAACTATGAAAGAGAAGTTAGTAGACTGGGATATGGAATGAGCAAGTATGATAGGAGTTCTAGAAGGAGAAGCAAGAAAGAATAGTGTTTGGAAATACTCAAGGAAATAATATCTAAAGTAATATCAATAGTTGATATGAATCTTCAGATCTATAAAAGGCAATTCCTCAGGAAAATTTTAAAAAATTCATATATGGACACATCGTATCAAAACTAAAAATCATCTATCCAAGTCATAAAGATCTTCAAAAGAACCCAGCAAAGAAACATTTTATATTTAATGGGAACCATGACTCTCAGCAGACTACTCAACACCATTAATAAAAACCAGAAGATCATGGAATAATGCATTCGAAGTGCTGAGAGGAAATAAACCAATAACCAACTAAAATGTTGTTCAGCAGTGAGAGCAAAGTAAATGTCTTCTCTGCTATCTAGAAAGCAATACAACTATGGCATTTACTGTTAAGATACTGGGATGCTTTCATACTGGTTGGTAAATAGCTATTTCCCTGAGGGCTTTAGGTATCCCTTAAGACACTCCCTCTCCTCTCTCTAAAATCCAGCCATTAGAAGGTTAATTGGCACGTAAAGAGGCTTCCCACACCTTGTTCCATCCCTGTAACTGGTGTCTATCCTGATTGGTAGGACCCTGCCTCTGCCAAATTCTACATCCTATGTACTACCATTGCACGTTCGGAGAACCCCCGAAGAACTGACCTATTCCTCACCTGAGCCTATCACTTGGCACTGGTGGTGGTGGGGGGTAGTCCTTGTGGGTCACTGAAAGTGTGTGTAGGCCTGCAAGCCAGGTTGCTGTGGCGGCCATGTGCTAGCTCTCTTTATGCAATGTTCTCCAGCTAAAGTGGGCCTCTATTCTATTGTAGCAGCACTTGTACCTTGAGGGGCAAATGTCCAGCACCATTCTGGCTCTGTCCCCAGTGCTGTGGCCATCTACTGCAGGCTGGTACTCCTTTGGATTCACCTTTGAATGGCCATTTAAAGGAATTGTAATCTCCTTAGGACTTTGACTCTGAGAAGCCATGAAGAAACAGAGAAATCAGTTAACAGCCAGTAACAAAGGCCACTTTTGCCCCTGGCAGGTGCTACAAGTTCTTCCAGCACAGGAGACATTCTGTGACAGACATGAGGCCGTGGAGGATGGGCAGACCCGTATGGGTGGTTTGGAGCTAGAGGATGCCCTTTTTATTACCATACTGATTTTCAGTTTTATTTGTTAAAGCCTGTTTTATACCCTCCCTCACAGGCACACATTTGTCTTTTAAATTTTTGTTTATTTTTTTATTATTACTATTTTTTATTAACATATAACATATTTGCTTCAGGGGTACGGGTCTTTGAATCATCAGTCTTATACAATTCACAGCAGTCACCATAGCACATACCTTCCCCAATGTCCATAACCCAGCCACCCTATCTCTCCACTACCAGCCCCCCCACCCCCAGCAACCCTCAGTTTGTTTCCTGAGATTAAGAGTCTCTTATGGTTTGTCTCCCTCCCCAGTCCCATCTTGTTTCATTTTTCCCTCACTTCCCCTCACGAACCCCCGCCTTGCCTCTCAAATTCCTCATATCAGAGAGATCACATTTGTCTTTATAATAAAAATCAGAACCAAATTATGTACTGCTTGCTCTGTGCCAGGCATCACTGTAAATATATATTAGTGCATTTGGATAATAGAATTATCACTATCACTCTCATTTTACAAATGGCTAAAACATAAAGAAGATAATAAAAACTTGGGTTGAAGAGTTGGGATTTGAAAGTCTAGATACAGAGCCAGCTGCAATCATTGCAATGTTATGCTCTTTTTCTGTGTTGTAGGATTAGGTTCAATCTAATTAAGTATGATATTTCAGTAAGAGATAATAGAGATAGGAACTATGAAAAGATCTTAGTAATCTAAGACTTCAGAAAAAAATCTGATGGAGGCCAGTTTTTTTTTTTTTAGATTTTATTTATTTATTTGACAGAGAGAGAGATCACAATTAGGCAGAGCAGAAGGCAGCGAGAGAGGGGGAAGCAGGTTCCCTGCTGAGCAGAGAGCCTGATTTGGGGCTTGATTCCAGGATACTGAGATCATGACCTGAGCTGAAGGCAGAGGCTTAACCTACCGACCACCCAAGCGCCCCGGGAGGCCAATATTTTAACAATTAAAATTATTAAAAGACCTCTCTGGCATTGAGATTACAAGTCTTTTTCAATTTTGTGGGGAATTTATTATAAAAGTTTGATGTAGTTTCCTATATCAAGTTATGATGAAGAGACAAGTGTCATTTAAGTAGGGACACCTATGTAAATTAAAAGATTGCAATAGCAACTTACAAAATTCAGTAAATGGCTTGGAAATTACTAGAATGATTTAATGAATGATGCACCTTGCAACTTCTATTACTCACAAGCAGTTTTACAATATAGTTCATTTGGGGAAAAAGTGAAGTACATTTTTAATCTGTGAATCCATATATTGATTTCTATATTAATTTAGATAATTTCAATTGTAAAATATTTTTAATAGCATCTTGGAATTTCTCGAGAAAAGGAGAGGGAGCCATCAGTGCCGGGGTGCACCTTCTGAGATTTGATTTAATCAGTCTAGTCTCAGTACTCAGCTTGAGTATTTATTAAAAAGCTCCCCAGTAACACTAATGTGGTGCCAAGGAGGAGAACCACTCTTCAACAGCAGGGCTTGGCAAATACCCACTGCAACTGCCTCTTTTTATAAATAAAATTTTATTGGAACAAACAGGGTCATTCTCATGTGTTATGCGTCATCTATGTCTACATTGCTACCTCACCAGTAGACTAGGTGCTGCAAAGACCATATGGCTTACAAAGCCCAAGATGCTTTATACCATACAAAGAAATAAATTCAAAATGGATGGAGGACCTACATGTGAGACAGGAAATCATCAAAATCTTGGAGGAGGAAACAGATAGTGACTTCTTTGACATTGGCTGTAGTAACTTCTTAGTAGGTATGTCTCCCAAGGCAAGGGAAATAAGTGTAAAAGTAAACTATTGGAACTTCATTAATTAGAATTCCAAAATCATTTTTCTTTATGTAGAGTTCTAGATGACTAACAACAGGTTGGACATAGGAAACTAAGGAGCAAGTCTGAAATAATACTTTTCATGATCTTAGGATGTTGGTTGGTTTGTTTGACTTTCAGCTGGTTCTTAGACTTTGGATTTGTTATTTTGAGTTTGGAGTACTTAGTAAATTCTAAAATTGTGCTGTGGCTTTAGGGCAGGGCTAGATTTCCAGATACACATCCAGTGTCTGTCACATGGCCTACTTGCTAATGAACAATCATTTACTCCACAGTGGACTTCTTTCCAATCTGTGAGCTCATGATGGTTAGTTAGATCTATGCTTCTAGGGCTGGCTCCAAATCAGTGCTTTGGTGATTACAGGGAACATGAGCCCATGTTTGCCAGTTCAAATAATGTATTGTCCTCAGCCAAATGAATTCTCACTGTTGTGGGTAGTAGCTATGTACAATGCAAAATATTTAACTTACTACCTGTAATGACATACTAGCCAGGAAACTTACTATTCTAAAACAATATATACATTCATTCATGGATCTGTAAAACAATATTAGTAATAGGAGATAAATTGAGTTAATCTTTAATCTTTAATTATGTTATATCTGAAATTTACACAATATAAAATATGACAGTCAGAACTTGTTCAGATTTTTATCAGTAGAGGAAAATATTTTCAAATGCAGATTTTAAACTATCATTGACTCTCTATGGAAGGTTTTTTTCCCCCCATGCTTTTTCCATGCTTTTTCTTTCAGATCCTGAGAACCATTTAGTATCTGATAGCTGTCAGACCAAAAGATACAGTATTTATTCCAAAGTCAAATTGTTTGGTTTACTTCTGCTCTCTTTTTGCAGGCTTCTAAATGGTATAAATTGTATTTCTTGTGACTAGATTAAAAGACTTTTAGAACTCATCAAATCAAAACTACAATGAGATACCACCTCACACCAGTCAGAATGGCTAAAATTAACAAGTCAGGAAATGGCAGATGTTGGAGAGGATGCAGAGAAAGGGGACCCTCCTACACTGTTGGTGAGAATCCAAGCTGGTGCAACCACTCTGGAAAACAGCATGGGGGTTCCTCAAAAGATTAAAAATAGAGTTACCCTTGACCCAGCAATGACACTACTAGAGATTTACCCCAAAGATACAAATGTAGTGGTCTGAAGGAGCACCTGCATCCCAGTATTTATAGCAGCAATGTCCACAATAGCTAAACTATGGAAAGACCTGATGTCCATTGATAGATGAATGGGTAAAGATGCAGTGTATATATACAATGGAATACTACTCAGCCATCAAGAAAATGAAATCTTGCCATTTGCAACCATGTGGATGGAACTAGGGGATATTATGCTAAGCGAAATAGGTCAATTAGAGAAAGACCATTATCATATGATCTCACTCATATGTGGTATTTAGGAAACAAAACAGAGGGTCATAGGGGAAGAGAGGAAAAATAAAATAAGATAAAATCAGAGCTGGAGATAAACCATAGAGACTCTTAATGATAGAAAACATACTAGGGTTGTTGGAGGGTGGGGAGGTGGGGAGATGGAATATCTGGGTATGAACATTAAGGAAGGCATGTGATGTAATGGAGCCCTGGATATTATATAAGATTGATGAATCACTGACCTCTACCTCTGAAACTAATTAATGCATTATATGTCAATTAATTAAATTTAAATAAAAAAAGACTTTTAGAACTATTTATACTAAAAATTAGCAGCCAATCACCTCATTTCATAGCAAGAAAACCCAACTCAGAAAGTTAGGAAGTAGAGTTAGAACTAAATTCAGAAGTCCAAATTAAGAATGTTAACCCCAACTTCCCTAAATAATTCAGTTGCTAATTCTTATTGAAAACTCTTGAAATGTTGGCTTGATCTAATTCTTTCCAAGTCCACTGTTAATTTCTCAATCCAAGCTTTTAATACTCCTGGGTATCTATGGTATTTTATTGATTGATTGATTGATTGATTGATTTGAGCAAAAATGTGTGTGGGGAGGGGCAGAGAAAAAGGAAGAGAGAGAACCTCAAGCAGACTCCTGCGGAGCAGGCAGACTAATGTAGGGCTCTATCTCACAACTCTGAGATCATGACCTGAGCCAAAATCAACAGTCGGCTGCTTAAACTGACTGAGCCACCCAGGTACTCCAATATCTACAGTATTTTAAATTGGACTTGTGCATCTAGTTTCTTTTTACTCCAATTCATCTTGTTTTTGTTTCTGAATTTATCTATTCTCTACTAAGTATGCCAAGTAGTCTTTAACAATTTTTTAAATGGTTATGAAATATTTTATCTTTATAATTTAATATTATCTTAGATCAAGAAATACGCCCTGAGTGGGAGACTTATGTTCAGAGAGTTTACTGGGACATGCTCTTGGGGTCAACACCTCTAAGGGGAGTGAAGAGAGTCTTGGGAAGTGCATGTATCTTTTCAAATTAGTGTTTTCATTTTCTTTGGGTAAATACCCAGTGATGGGATTACTGGAGCATCTGGTATTTTTATTTTCAATTTTTTGAGGAAGCTCAATTCTTTTTTCCAGTAGTTGCACCAATTTACATTCCCACCAATAGTGCACAAAAGTTACCTTTTCTCCACATTCTTGCCAACACTTGTTATTTCTTGTCTTCTTGATTTTAGCCATTCTGACAGGTGTAAGGTGATATCTCACTGTGGTTTTAATTTGCTTTTTTCTGATGGTGAGTGATGTTGTTGGTGATGATATTGATGGTGATGATGTTGCCTGGGGTGCCACCCAGGCACCCCACTCTGAGCATTTTTATGTTGTTTCTTTTTGTGTGTAGGTTGAATTGAATAAGTTCTTTACATATTTTGGATATTAACCCCTTATGAGATAAATCATTTGCAAATATCTTCTCCTATTCAGTAGGTTGCCTTTTTCAGATTGATGGTTGCCTCCACTGTATAAAACCTTTTTAGTTTGATATAGTCCCAATAGTTTTTTTAAAATAATTTTTTAAAAGATTTTATTTATTTATTTGATATATAGAGAGATCACAAGTAGGCAGAGAGGCAGGCAGAGAAAGAGAGAGAGGGAAGCAGGCTGCCTGCTGAGCAGAGATCTCGATGTGGGGCTTGATCCCAGGACCCTGAGATCATGGCCTGAGCCAAAGGTAGAGGCTTAACCCACTGAGCCATCCAGGCACCCTGATATAGTTCCAATAGTTTATATTTGCTTTTGTTTCCCTTACCTTAGGAGACATATCTAGAAAAATGTGCTATGGCTGATGTCAGAGAAATAGCTGCCTGTGTTCTTTTCTAGGATTTTTATGGTTTCAGGTCTCACATTTAGGTCTTTAATCCATTTTGAGTTTATTTTTGTCTTTAATGTGAGAAAGTGGTCCAGTTTCATTTTTTGTATGTAGCTGTCCAGTTTTCCCAACATCATTTGTTGAAGACACTGTCTTTTCCCCATTGTATATTCTTGCTTCCTTTGTCATAGATAGATAGTAGAATTTTGGGTTTATTTCTGGGTCTTCTACTCTGTTCTATTGATCAATGTGTCTATCTTTGTGCCAGTACCATACTGTTTTGATTACCACAGCTTTGAATGGATAAAGAAGATATAATATGTTTGTGTGTGTATATCAATGGAATATTAAGCAACCTTAAAATGGGATGAGATCAGGCCATTTGTGACAATGTGGATGGAACTAGAGGGTGTTATGCTAAGTGAAGTAAGTTATACTGAGAAAGACAAATACTATATGATTTCATTTATATGTGGAATCTAAAAAAATAAAGAAAAAGCAGAATCATACCTATAAACATAGAGAACAAATTAATGGTTGGCACTGGAGAGGGAGGTTGGGAGATGGACAAAATGGGTGAAGGGGATTGGGAGAATACAGGTTTCTAGTTATGGAATGAATAAGTCAAAGGAATAAAAGGTATAGCATAAGTCAATATATTATTCTAACATTGTATGGTGACATATGGTAGCTTCTTTTGTGGTGAACATAACATAATGTTTAAGTTTGTTGAATCACTGTGTTGTACACCTGAACCTAATGTAATGTTGTATGTCAATGACACTAAAATAAAAAAAAAAAACATTAAAAAAATCTTCAGCCCCCCCCCCCAAAAGAAGGCTGAATAAAGGGAAGACTTAAGTAGCTCTGGAGACCATGACTTGTACTCCTATATTCTACCAGTCATGGGATGCAGACTTATTCTGGGGAAGGGGCAAGGCCTTGGGTGAGATGACTCTCTTTGGTTAAGGGCAATTCTTGGAGACAACTCAACTGGAAACTGTGAGCTGCCCAATTTTCCTGGAATGTCTTAGGTGTGAACAGAGAACTGGGTGGCACATCACAGGATCTCCTAAAATATATGTATATGTGTGTATAACATATGAATGAAACATACAGAATAAAACCAACAGCCAGTATGTTGGAAAGAATAATGTGACTGCCAACATGTCCACGTCCTAATCCCTGGAACATGTGAATATCTTACCTTAAAAGGCAGAAGAGACTTTGCAGCTATGATTCACTTGAAGATTTTGAAATGGGGCTATTGTCCTGGATGATACGTGAGCCTAATGTAATCATAAGGGAAGGTCTGAATCAGAGGAGATCTGATGATAAAAGTAGGGATTGCAGCAATGTGGCAGAAATCAAACAATGCAATAGACTCTAGATGATGGAAAAGACAAAAAACTCTCCCCTAGATCCTAGACAGATCCTAGCTTTGCCTACATTTTGATTTTTGCCCCATAAGACCCATTTCAGATTTCTGAGCTTGAAATCTGTAAGGTGGCAAATTTGTGTATTTATTATTATAAATATTATTATTATTATAAATATTAATATATAACATATATAATATATAGCACACATATATAGAATATAACATTCTATATTAATATGTTTTCTAATGGTATATTGTTAAGGGTTTATGAAATTGCTCTGTCACTCAACATTGTGTTTGTGTTTTTGAGATTCAGCAATATGAATGTGTGAAGCTATGGTTCATTTTTTTTTACTGTTGTTAATATTCTAGTTTTATGAGCATATGGTAATTTAACTATCCTCCTGTTGGACATTAATCTACCTTTACACACTTGATTTAATCAGCAAAATTTCTAAGGATTGTCTTCCCAACAAGGGAAAGGTCTGAGGAAAAGCACTTTAGGGAGATCAATATGGTATCACCATCTTTATCTTTCTATTGACCTTGGTTTCTTTCCTGGCAAATGAATAATATCTTTCTCATTGTCATCACCTAACTTAAATGGTAAGTTTCTAGATTTTAGGAACTTAACTTAGGAACTTAACTTAGGAACTTAAATGGTAAGTTTCTAGATGTTAGGAATTGTGGTGCTAAGCAGATGTTTTATATTATCCAATACTTTGTACAATGTTTTGCAGGTGTTGAATAATTGTTAAATAATAGCAGCAATAAATGTTATATACTTCTTGCATGTAGGGGTCAGGACCTTTTAGTTGCAAACAACAGAAACTCAGCTTATACAAACTTAAGCAGAAAATGTATTGGTTTGGCTCACATCTGTGGAAATTTCTCTCACATCTGTAGGAGGAGCTAGAGCTTTAAGACATAGGGAGATACAAGGGTTGAAATGCTTTAGGGCTCTGTATCTGTCTGTTGCTCAGATTTCCAATCTCTGCCTGACCTCCTTCTCAGAAAGAGAATATTACAATGGAGAGATGTTACTATTATTAGCTTCTACAAATTATTTTTCCAGAAAAAGAAACATACCACTTCTTCCCAATGACCACATATGGAATCTGATGATTCAAAGTATTTTGATTGGTTTTGCTTAAGTCATGTCAGTCCCACCTGCTTCACATGAACTGAAAACATTAATATGGAATGGGTGAGGGTCCTCCAAAGGAAAGGATGCTGAGTAGAAAAAAAAAAAAGTCCTCCACCACATGTATCAGGAACTTTTCTGGGTTTAATGTATTTAACACTTTCCTTAATGTGAAGATGCTGAGATTTTAATCTAAATAAAAATAATCTCTATAAGGATGGATTCTCACAATTAATCATAGAGCTGCAAATAGAATTTACATTCATAGCTTATTACATAATAAGCTTATTCATAGCTTACTACAGGGGTTACATTTCTTTGAGCTAGAAAGTTCTTAAAGTAAATGGAAAAATCTATGAGGTACACAACATTTTGTTGAATTTTGAACCACAGAACTTTTAAGCTTCAAATACTGACTTTCACAGTATCCATGCTGTGAAAAATACCTGTGACAAGATTTATTTCACTTTCAGTTCAGTGCTTCTCTTATTTGGAATATAGGTGTTTCTTTTTTTAGTCTGACTCTGATCCTGCATGCCTGAGTGTGTGTGAGTGCATGTGTGTGTTGGGCCATAGGAATAGACAAAATGATTGACTGGAAGGAGCAGAGAGGCTGTGAATAACAAGGTCTGGATTCCCACAAAACTTTATTAATATCTTTGCAATACTTACTATGTTGCAATTATTCCCCATGTTGCAATTTATCCTTTTACTTATTCTATTTAATCATCTGGTAAGATGTGAACACCTCAAGCCCAAAACAAGGGTTGTGTTTAGTCATTTTTATATCCCAAGCTGAGACAAACATCTGGCACATAGAACTCACTGAATAAAGATATATTGAATTATTAATACTATTAACATAATAGTATTTATAAAAAATAGCAATATTAGTAATAATACTAACAAATACCACTTATTGAGAGACTGTGTACTATGTTCTGCTAGGTATTTTTCAAGTTATTTTATTGTTTATTGAGTGAATTTATTAACTTCACTACTTGCATTAGGTTTCCTCATTTATAAAAAAGAACATGGCTAGATAATTTCTAATATCTCTTTCAAACTATATGTTTGTAAGAATTTATTTTCCTGTTGACTTCCATTCTAGGACTGGAGATGTGTTCTTATGGAAAAGATTTAGACCAAGTACCAAATAAAATTTCAATTGGCCCCCACTGAACAATATTTATTCACTAGGGACTGTATATCTATGTTTTTCTAGCACTTTCTCTGTGGGAAAAAGCTCTCTGCTTTTCCACATGGATAAACTATCTTTAAAATTCCAATTAGGGTGAGCAGGACACTCTAGCAGTCTTCTCCAGGCTTCCCTGTCACCTATCGTTTTTGGAGTCTTATGCCCTGAGAGCTTCAGAGCAGAGCCATCCCCTCTCAATATCGATCTGTTTCTAATTGTAATAGAATTTAGAAAAAAAATTCTGAGTTAAGCAGGAAAACATTCTATTTCTAATTTGTCTTACTTTCTTCATTCCTTTGTCTTATTTATTATACAAACTGACTTTTATCAGAACTTCAATATAATAGACTTTGATGTTATTGTAGTATGGATTCACCTAGGTGCTCTAGTTGCTAACTTTCTTATCAATCATAATACAGTTGCTTCAAATAAAAATTTACAACATCATTGTATTATTTGCCTGAAGGTCTTGTGATAACTTATACAGAGCAGTTTTTAAAATTTTTGATATCTCATGATGAGCCACCTTTTTTTTTTTTAAGATTTTATTTATTTACTTGACAGACAGAGATCACAAGTAGGCAGAGAGGCAGGCAGAGAGAGAGGGGGAAGCAGGCTCCCTGCTGAGCAGAGAGCCCAATGTGGGGCTGGATCCCAGGACCCTAGGACCATGACCTGAGCCAAAGGCAGAGGCTTAAACCCACTGAGCCACCCAGGTGTCCCTCTCTTGAATATTTCCTGAGTGTATCCATGTCCCTCATCTTCCTAGTCACTACTTTAGTTCAATTATGACATATCTTGTGTGTCCAACTGCAGTTATTCACATAACCCCAGCGCTCTATCCAATCTCTTTTCCATATTAAAACCAGAATAATATTTCAAAACTTCTTCAATATATTCAAAGTTTCTATTACTCCCTATTTAAAATACTTAAATGACATTCCATCACCCTACAAATAAAGACAGCATTCTGCAATCTGGTTCAGAAGGTTCTGCGTGATGGGTCCCTATATCCTCTCCAGAGGCATCTTTATGTTTCTCTCCCCTCTCAGCCCTAACCATACTGGCCTACTCTAAGTCCCTCATAGTCACCGCATCATCAGGATCTTTTCATGTATTGTTTCATCTGCCTGTAATTTTTTCCCTCTCTCTTCTTTTACTAATTCTATAGTTAAGAGGGTGGACCCTAGAACCAGACTACTTTGTTTTATAATCTCAGTTTTACTATCTGCTGTGTGACCTCAGGGCAAAACACTTAACTATTACGTCACTTAATTTTATCAGCTGTAAAAATGGAGGAACAAAAGAACCACCTAACGCAATGTTGTAAGGGTTATGTATTAATAACACATGTGAAACACATAAAATAGTACCCGGCATTTAGCATAACTATTTAAGTGTTGGCTTTCAGTTAGTTGAATTACCTCAGATTAGGCATCACTTATTCAGTGAAAGCTTCCCTCATTCCCAAATAAGTCAAATGCCATCATTCTAGACTCCCCCTACCTTTCTTCATAGCACCAGTCACATAGTTTTATACTTATTTAGTAATTTTTAAAAAATAACTGAGATATTGGCTACACAGGTGTTTCTTTTATTCTTTTTTTTTTTAAGATTTTATTTTTATTTATTTGAGGGTGGGGGGAAAAAGAGAAAGAGTGCAAACAGGAGCAGGGGGAGGGGCAGAGAGAAAAGCAGACTCCCCGCCCAGTAGGGAACCTGATGTGGGACTTGATCCCAGGACCCTAAAATCATGACCTGAGCTAAAGGCAGATGGTTTACTGAGTGAACCACCCAGGTGCCCCTTCTTTTATTCTTTTACTTTAAAGTTTATATACTCATTCTTTAAAGTTTTGTTATTGAATATTTGCCAGTTTTATTGATGTATAATTAATGTAGAAGAACCTGCACATATTTAAAGTATATGATTCTATATACCTTTGACATATGTACACAGATACAAAGTATCACCACAATCAGGCCATATCAAAGTTTTAAGTAACCTTAAAACCAATATATGTTTCCACAATGGGTCTTTGTGTGATGAGTGTTCTGATGCCTTATCTGCCTGAATGTATATTTCAGCCACATACTTAGTTTAGTTTCATGTAAAATCCCAAGTTCAAAGTTCCTTTATTTCAATATTTTAAAAATATTTTTTCATGTTCTTCTTGCATGCCAGTTTTATTCCTGTAGCTTTTATGTGATTATTTGTCTAATGTCTTTTTCCATAGAGAGACTGTAACCCCCATGAAGGCAGGGGTCATGCGGTTGGTTTGTGTTCATCATTTTATCCCATTGTGTATCCAGCACACTGCCTTGGTATCTTATAGATGCTCATTCATATTTGTTGAGTGAATGAACGAAGGTTTAGGATGGGGCAAATTTAGAAATATATTTGGGATAATGTTTTGGATGGCTTTGAATGCTTGTTGAAGAGTTTGCATATAATTTGGCAAGCAATAAAGTTGTACAAGGTTTTAAAATATTGTCGCGTAGTGACATAATTAGAGGCATTTTAGGAAACTTAGTCTGACAGCAGTATATTAGATACATTGGAATACAGGAAACATTGGAGTACATGGAAACCAATTATAGTGCCATAGCAAAAATGTAGGCTAAGTAATGAAGAGATGAACTGAGATGCTGGGTTTGGGAATTGCAAATTGAAGACATATTTGATATAGGACAGGACTTGACAAGGGTGATTTTTAAATTTCAGGACTAGATGACTGAGATACAGTATTCCAAGAACAGAAAGAAGTGGGAGATTTCAGGGAAGCAGGTAGTTTGAATGAGGCATATGTTCTGAGCTAGGTATTGAATGATTTTGGTTTGAGGTGCCCTGGGGATGTTCATATCAAATGGACAGGAAAAAGCTGAAAAGAAGACTGAGGAGCTCAGGATATAGGTCAAAACTAGAGATAAGGTTGGGGTGCCTGGGTGGCTCAGTGGGTTAAAGCCTTTGCCTTCAGCTCAGGTCATGATCCCAGGGTCCTGGGATTGAGCCCCGTGTCTCCCTACCTGCCTCTCTGCCTGCTTGTGATCTCTGTCAAATAAATAAATAAAATCTTTAAAAAAAAAAAAAACTAGAGGTAAGGTCTTAAACAGGGTGGGTCAACTGTGATCCATGGCTATCCAACTTGCTGCCTACTTTTGTATGGCCTCCACACCAAGACTTCATTTTACCTTTCCAAGTGCTGAACAAAAACCAAAAGGGGAATAATATTTTGTGATGCATGAAATTCAAATTTTTGTTTTTTGAGCAGAGCCATACTGGTTGCTTTTGTGCACAAAAGCAGAGTTCACTTGTTGCGTCAGAGACTATATGGGCTGTAAAGCCTAAAATATTTACTGTCTGGCCCCTTACAAAAACAAAAAACAAAACAAAACAGACAAAAACTTGCCATTGTATACCTATATTGCTGAGTTCTCTGTTGTTATCACTCTTCTATAAAGCAATCTGACCAGAACAAAAAACCAAAAAATGAAAATAGTTGTGTTGAGATAATAAAATTACAGAATTTTCCCTGCTTTTACAATTTTTTTAAGTATTTAGAGAAGACTTTGATAATTTTTCTTAAAACAAATTTTATAAAAATTCATTCAAGTATTTCAGGCAAAAGCAAATGGATTTACTATTTGAATGGAGAACAAAATACTAGGCCAATAATAAAAACTTCGTTAGGTCATACCAAACAAAATTTTATACAAATGAAACTGACTGTAGGATGTGGTGGGGGAAATTAGAAACTAGATTTTCTGCTTGTTTAGCCACAGGAAGGGGCTATGTCATAAATAGGTCAGTCACCTCTGATTGAAGGCCCAGGTCTTAACTTCAAGAAATAAGAATTCAATTTTTTAGTTATCAGGGAATGGTTTTTGAGTGTATTTCTTCCCAGTAGGAAAAACTACTTGGTACACTAAAAAGCAAAAGTGGCTAGTGAGCCTATGGAAAGTAGTTATTGAACTACAATAGCTTCTTACTATAAAGACTTAGTAAGACTGACCCAGATGCTATCCAGATCAGTCAGGATACCTTCTGTTGTGGATAAAGTGGATAAATACTGAGGAATCAATGTTCTTTGACTCTCTTATTTTATTTTATTATATTTATTTATTTATTTATTAAAGATTTTATTTATTTATTTGACAGAGAGAGATCACAAGTGGGCAGAGAGGCAGGCAGAGAGAGAAGGAGAAGCAGGCTCCCTGCTGAGCAGAGAGCCTGATGTGGGGCTGGATCCCAGGACCCTGGCATCATGACCTGATCCGAAGGCAGAGGCTTTAACCCATTGAGCCACCCAGGCACCCCTGACTCTCTTATTTTAGACTCTATAATGATCTTTACCCTTCAGCTTCTTAGCATTATACCATTGTAGACAACAATAAAAAATACCCAAAGTTTTTTTATATTTATTCTCTTTGATGAAATTAAGGAAGAATTGTAGTCTTTCTGATGGAATTTCAGGGAGCATTGTAAAAGTTAACTCAGAGAATGATTTTTATTAATCTCTTTTTCCAAATTTTGTGAAATTCATCCTTTGGGGAATTATATTTTCACAACCTCAAATTAAAGTGGGTACTTAATATATATATTTTTTTTTTAAATCTTTTTTTTTTTTTTTTTAAGATTTTATTTATTTATTTGACAGAGAGAAATCACAAGTAGGCAGAGAGGCAGGCAGAGAGAGAGGGAAGCAGACTCCCCACAGAGCAGAGAGCCCGATGCGGGGCTTGATCCCAGGACCCTGAGATCATGACCCGAGCCGAAGGCAGAGGCTTTAACCCACTGAGCCACCCAGGCGCCCCGGGTACTTAATATATTTTGTGATGACTTTTCAGCTGCCTTTTATTTTCCTTTCAGCATGATCAATAAAATAGGTAAGAAATATCAAATCATTAAAAATACAATTTTATAGGGTTTGAGGTATATAGAATTATTTCAATATTTAGAGTGACTTGAAATAAGCTGTAATATTTTCTGTGGTAATTGTTTAGCACTTATTTTCTGATGTGATATAAATTGGCAGCTGGAATGACAAAAATGTATGTAAAAAAGTATAAAAGTATGCTTCCTACTTCAGACATGTCAAGTTTGAGGGGCCAGTGAGGACAACATGGAGAAAAAAAACCCTCAGAAATCTGTTGGAAACATGCTGCTCAACCTGTGGGCAAAGATCAGGCCTGGAGACACTAGAGCTGAGAATCAGGACAGAGTAGAAGATGAAGGCAATAAGAAATGGAAAGAGAGGCTGTGTGGTGAGAAGATAATATACATAAAAGTTTCTACCATGGTGTCCAGCACATACTGTGCACCTTACACACAGTTAACCCTACTAAGAATGATTGGGCAGTTGAGGAAGATTAGAATTAGGCAGAGAAAAATAAGCCATCAAGAGAGTTTTAAAAAATAGGGGAATATTATTATTAAGGACTGGAATATTTCATAAAATTTTTTCATAATTGAGGTCCTTCCTTCCAAGATTGGACTCTATACAAGTATTTGCAATGACTGGTAAAAAGAAATCAAGCAAACAAGCAAGCGAGAAAAAAAAATAAAACACTCACAGTTCACTTGACGAGAAAATTAACTTCTCTACACTAACTGAAGTTGACAACATCAACAAATAAGAAGATTGCTAAATGCAGAGGTCATGGAGTGGTTTTATACAAATGTAATGGTAAGCATATATCACAAACCACTAGTAAATATTCAAAGAATAAAGAGAAAGAAATCTGAATATATCACTAAAGAAAATCAACAAAACATGAAAGAGAGAAAGACAAACAATCAGAGAAAATCTTCAGAAACAATCGCAGAACAAAAAATAAAATGACAACAAATACATATCTATCAATAATTTATTTGAATATAAATGGACTAGATACTCCAATCAAAAGACATAGGGTGACAGAATGGATAAAATAAAACCAAGACCCATATATATGCTGCCTACAAGAGATCCATTTTAGACCTAAAGACACCTGCAGATTGAAAGAGGATGGAGAGACATCTATCATGCAAATAGATTTTTAAAAAAGCCAGCGTAGCAATACTTATGTTGGGCAAATGGACTTTAAAACAAAGACTGTAACAAGAGACAAAGAAGGGCACTATATAATAATAAAGGGACAATCCAACAAGAAGATATAACAATTGTAAATATTTATGCACCTGAGATAGGAACACTCAAATACATAAAACAGTTAATAACAAACATGAAGGGACTAATCAATTATAATAATACAACAATAGTAGGGGACTTTAACACCTCACTTGCATCAATGGACAAGTCATCTAAAGAGAACATGAATAAGGAAACAGTGGCTTTGAATGACATACTGAAATAGATGGATTTAACAGATATACTCAGAACAGTCCAACCTAAAACAGCAGAATACACATTCTCTTCAAGTGCACACAGAACATTCTCCAGAATAGATCACATATTACCCACAAAACAATTTTCTGACCACAATGCTATGAAACTAGAAATCAACCACAAGAAACAATCTGGAAAGATTACAAATACATGGAAGTTAAATAACATGATATTAAATAATGAATGGATCAACCAGGAAATCAAAGAATAAATTAAAAAGTACATGGAAACAAATGAAAATGAAAACAATGTGGTCCAAAACATGTGGATGCAGCAAAAGTGGTTCTAAGAGGGATGTTTATAGCAATACAGGCCTATCTCAAGAAGCAAGAAAAATCTCATACAACCTAAACTTATACTCAAAGGAGCTAGAAAAAGAACAAACAAAACCCGAAACCAGCACAAGGAAGGAAATAATGAAGATTAGAGCAGAAATAAGTGATATGTAAATTAAAAAAAAAAAAAAAAGAACAGATCAATGAAACCAGAATCTGTTTCTTTGGGAAAAAAAATAAAATAAAATTGATAAACCCCTAGCCAGACTTAACAAGGAAAAAAAGAGAAAGGACTCAAATAAAAGAAATTACAAATAAGAAAGGAGAAATAACAACCAACACCACAAACACACATTTATAAGAGAGTATTATGAAAAATTATAAGTCAACAAATTGGACAATGTAGAAGAAATGGATAAATCCTCAGAAACATAAAAACTACCAAAGCTGTTACAGGAGGAAATAGAAAATTTGAACAGACCAATAATCAGCAAAGAAGTTGGATCAATAATCAAAAAAGTGCCAAAGAACGAAAGTTCAGGACTAGACAGCTTCACACGTGAATTCTACCAAATATTTAAAGAGTTAATACTTAGTTTTCTCAAACTATTAAAAAAAGGAAAACCAGGAAAAGAAGGAAAACTTCCAAATTCATTCTATGAGACCAGCATTATTCTGATACCCAAACCAGATAATGACACCACTAAAAAAGAACTACAGGCAAATTTCCCTGATAAACATAGCTACAAAAATTCTCAATGAAATACTAGCAAATCGAATTCAACAATACATTTAAAAAAGAATCATACACCACAATCAAATGGGATTTATTCTGAGGCTACAAGGTGGTTCGACATTTGCAAATATTCAATGTGATACATCACATCAAGAAGAGAAAGTCTAAAAACTATATGATCACTTCAGTAGATGCAGAAAAAGCATTTGACAAAGTACAACATTCATTCATTAGAAAACCCTCAACAAAATAGGATTAGAGGGCACATACCTCAACATAATAAAGGCTATCTGTGAAAATTAGCCATAGCTAACATCATCTTTAATGGGGAAAAACTGAGAGCTTTTCCCCTAAGGTCAGGAACAAGGTAAGGATGTCCACTCTCACCACTTTTATTCAACATAGTACTGGAAGTCATAGCCACAGAAATCAGAAAACAAAAAGAAATAAAATGACTCCAAATCAGTAAAGAGGAAGTAAAACTTTCATTATTTGCAGATGGCATGATACTATATATAGACTCTACCAAAAAACTGTTAGAGCTGAGTAAAGGCTTGGTATTCAAAACAAATTCAAGAAAGAATTAGGATACAAGATCAGAAAAGTCTTAGAATACAAAAATCAATGTACAGAAATCTGTTGGATTTCTATATACTAATAATGAAGCAGCAGAAAGATAAATTAAGAAAAATAATCCCATGTACAGTTGCACCAAAAATAAGATAACTATGAACAAACCTAATCAAAGAGGTGAAAGACCTGTATTCTGAAATCTATAACATTGATGTTATAGATTGATGTTATATAATCTATAGATTATAGATGTAAGAAATTCAAGGAGACCCAAAGAAGTTGAAAGACAGTCTATGCGCATGGGTTGGAAGAACAACTATTGTTAAAATGTCCATACTACCCAAAGCAATCTACACATTTAATGCAATTGCTATCAAAATACCAACAGCATTTTTCTCAGAACTGGAACAAATAATCCTAAAATTTTTATGGAACCACAAAAGACCCCAAATAGCCAAAGCAACCTTGAAAAAGAAAAGCCAAGCTGGAGGCATCACAATTCCAGACCTCATGTTATATTACAAAGCTGTAATGATCAAAACAGTATGGTACTGGCACAAAGATAGACACACAGATCAATGAAACAGAATAGAAAATCTAGATATAAACCCACAACTATATGGTCAATTAACCTTCAACAAAGCAGGAAAGAATATCTAATGGGAAAAAGACAGTCTCGTCAACAAATGGTGTTGGGAAAACTGGTCAGCTATATATGAAAGAAGAAACTAGACCACTTTCTTACATCATACAGAAAAATAAATTCCAAATGGATAGGAAACCTAAATGTGAGATCTGAAACCATAAAAATCCTGAAAAGAACATATTTCTCCATACTCAGCCATATCTGAAACATCAGAAACAGATATTTCTCTGACATCAGCCATAGCAACTTCTTTCTAGATATGTGTCCTGAGGCAAGGGAAACAAAAGCAAAAATAAAAACTGGGACTACATCAAAATAAATAGCTTATGCACAGGAAAGGAGACAATCAACAGAACTAAAAGGCAACTTACAGAGTGGGAGAAGATATTTGCCAATGACATATTCAATAAAGGCTAGTATCCATATATATAAAGAACTTCTAAAACTCAACAGCCAAAAAACAAATAATCCAATTAGAAATGAGCAGAAAACATGAATAGACATTTCTCCAAAGAGGGCATCCAGATGGTGAACAGACACATGAAAAGACGCCATCATCACTCATCATCAGGGAAATGCAAATCAAAACTACAGTCAGAAATCACCTTACACCTGTCAGAACAGCTAAAATCAATAACACAAGAGACAATATGTGTTGGCATGGATGTAGAGAAAGAGGAACACTCATGTGTTTTTGGTGGAATGCAAATTGGTGCAACCACTGTGGAAAACAGTATGGATGTTTCTCAAAAGGTTAAAAGTTGAACTACCTTACCATCCAGGAATTGCACTACTGGATATTTACCCCCAAAATATAAGAACACTGATTCAAAGGAATACATGTCCCCCTATGTTTACAGAGACATTATTTATAATAGCTAAGATATGGAGAGAGCCCAAGTGTCCATTGGTAGATTAATGGGTAGAGATGTGGTATTTATACACAATGGAATATTATTCAACCATAAAAGAATGAAATCTTGCCATTTGCAATGGCTTGGATGGAGCTAAAGAGCATAATGCTAAATGAAGTAAGTCAGTCAGAGAAAGACAGATACTGTATGATTTTATTCCTATGTGGAATTTAGGGAAGAAAACAAACAAGGGGAAAAAATAGAAAGCAAGAAACAGACTTTAATTATAGAGATCAATCTGATGATTACCAAAGGGGAGGTGGGTGGGTGGATGGGTTAAGTAGGTGATGAGGATTAAGGAATGTACTGGGGATGAGCAAGGGTGTTGTATGGAGCTGTTAAATTACTATATTGTATACCTGACACTAATATATAACACTGTATGTTAACTGTTTCCTTTTCCTTTATAGCAGCAACCTCTTCCTTTTGTGTTCTGCCAAAGATGAAGCAATTTTATGACATGTTAGGATTTTGGGGAGTTCTAGAGTCCTCATTCATTTTTCAGTCTCTACCTGGTCTTTACAAGAAAGATTGGGTGCGAGTAGAGAGATCTGACAGCATACCCCTTGATGCCACACAGACATGAAAATCTGTCTACTTTCTAGACTTTTCTCATATGCAAAACAAAAGTTGTAAACTTCTGGGGGAGGGCCAGGAAACCATGATGCTCCTAAGATCCAGTCCAAGATCTATTGCCTCTGTGTGTGTGCGTGTGTGTGTGTGTGTGTGTGTGTGTGTGTGTGTCAGGGTGGGGTTGTGGTGTGGGGACTGTTAGATCTAGGTAAAGATACAATTCTGCTGTGGGCAAGGGTAGAAGCAAAAGCCATTTGCCACAGAAATTAGAATAGGAAACCCTTTGGTCGCTACCATGAACCTTGCATTGGGTAAATAGGAAAGGGGGTCTGGAGGAGTGACAGAAATCTCTCTCCCGCCTGACTTCCAAGAGTTTGATTCCTGGGAGGGGTAGAGGCAGAAATACTGAAAAAGCCCATATCCAGGGTCCTGGGAACTCATGGTCTGCCTAAGGTTGAAGATGGATAGGAGAAATGAGAACCGTCTCTATCCTACTGTGAATTGCCCATCAAGTAATAAGCAATGACAGTCTAGTGCTGGGGAAAAAGGAGACAAATAGCAAGGTGGTGGATTTAAAATTCAATTATATAAATCATTATATCAAATAAAAATGCTTCAACCATCCCAGGTAGATGGCAGACTTTGTTAGACTGAATATAAAAACAAGACCCAACTATATTTTGCCTAAAATTAGTGTAATTTAAATTTGAAGACATAGACCAGCTAAAAGAAAAAAAAGTTTGCAAAAAATAATCCTTGCATTAGCTAATTAAAAGTAAGTTTGAGTGGCTATATTCATATCAGAGCAAGTAGACTTCAGAGCAAGATATTTTACCTAAGATAAAGAGAAATATTACATAATGATAAAGATATCAGTGTATCAAAAAATAACAATCCTAAATATCTGCACACCTAATAACACAATTTTAAAAGACTGAAACAGAAACTGATAGAACTGAAAGTAGACAAATCCACAAATATAATTAGAATTTCAATATTCCTATCTCAGTAACTGATAGAAAAAGCAGGGCCAAAATCAGTTAAGGATCTAGAAAGCAATCAACTAGATATAATTGATATTTATAGAGTATTCTTTTCAGTAACAGCAAAAGATACTTTTTAAGTACAGATAGAATATTCACCAAAGTAAACTGCACATAGAAATCTCTACAAATTTAAAATGATTTTAGTCATAAAAATATATTCTTCAACTACAAAAGAAGTAAACTAGAAATCAGTAGCAGAAAGGTATCTAGAAAGATCCTGCAATATTGGGAAATGAAAGAACACAATTCTAAATGGGTTCCTTAGATCGAAAGGAAATTATAAAGAAAATTAGAGAATATTTGAGTTGAATAAAGGTGAAAGCACAACATATCAAAATTTGTGGGACATCTGAAGCAGTTGAGAGAAATGTGTAGCATTAAATATCTGTATCAAAAAGGAAAGAATAATAACCTCAGTTTTTACCTTAAGAAACTAGAAAAGAAGAACAAGATCAGCAGAAGGAAGGAAATAATGGTAAGAACAGAAATTTGTGAGATAAGAAAGAGAGAAATATAAAGAAAATCAATAAAAGAAAAGATGTTTCCTTGAAAAGATGAACAAAATTATTAACCTACTAGCTGGACTAATAAAAAAATAAAGAAGACAAATTACAAATATTCAAAGTGAAATAAATTTTATCACTACAGATCTCACAAACATTAAAAGGAAAATAAGCTAATGTGTGAACAACTGTATACCAATAAATTTGACAATTTCAAAAAAAAATGGAAGAATACCTTCAAATATGCAAAATACCAAAGTTCACTCAAGATGAGACAGATCACAGACCTCTACCCCTGAAACAAATAATACATTATATGTTAATAATAATAATAAAAAAGAAATAATGATAGAAAGAAAAGAAGCAATAGATGGAGTAGTCCTGTATCTATTAGTGAATTAGTGGTTAAAAATTGAATTAGTGGTTAAAAATCTCCTTCCCACAAGGAAAATTCCAGGTTTAGATGGCTTCATTAGTGAATTCAATCAAACATTTCAAGAAGAAATATACCAATATTATACACACTCTTATAAACATAGATGTAAATACCTTCAGCAAAATATTAGCTAATCAAATTTAGTAATATAAACAAGGATAATACATTGCAACCTAATTGGATTATCCTGGGAATGTAAGCTTGGTTCCGGTTCAATAATTACTCAGTGTAATTCCACATATCAATAGGCTAGAAAGAAAAAAATACATATGATCTTCTCACTAGATGCAGAAAAAATTATTTGACATTTAACATCCATTCATGATAAAAATTTTCAGCAAACTAAGAATACAAGGGAACTTTCTCAATCTGATAAGTGGAATCTATTAAATACCTACAACTATTATTATAGTTAATGATGAAAGAGTAAATATTTTCTTGCTAAGATCAAGAACCAGGTAAGGATATCAGTTCTTACTATTTCTATTAACCTGGAAGTTGTGGAACGTGAAATAAAGCAAGAAAAAGAAATAATAGTAATGCAGATTGGCAAATAGGCATTCTTTGTTTTTATTCATAAATGACACAATCATCTACATATATGAAATAGAAGAAAATCCCAATAGAAGAAATCCCAATGAATTTGCAAAAAACATAGTAATGCCACTAAGTGAATTTAGCAAAATATCAGGATATAAGACCAACATATAAAAATGAAATATATTTCTGTATATACTAAAAACAAGTGATTGGAAAAATGAAATAAACAACATGCTATTTACCAAAGCAACAAAACCATGAACTACTTGGGGTAAATTTAAATGTACTTAATTTTTTTCCTTTCACTTTCCTTCTTTCTTTTTTTTGTTTCCCCTAAAGATTTTATTTATTTGAGGGAGAGAGAGAGAGACAGTAGGAGTTGGGAGGGGGAGGGGAAAAAGGAGAGAGAGAAGCAGACTCCACGCTGAGCAGGAAGCCAGTGCAGGGCTAGATCCCAGGACCCGGAGATCATGACCTGAGCAGAAGGCAGATGCTTAACCAACTGAGCCACCCACAAGCCCCTTTTTCCTTTCATTTTCTGTCCCCAATCCCATTCCCTTTCCTCTATAGACACTAGAATTAGTGCATGCAATACATCCTCTTCCAATACATTCTCCTGATACTTACTTAGAAATATATGTACCCTTGAAAAACTAAACAGTGTTCTTTGTGTATATTTATCATTTTTTTAATGTAATGAGTATAGTGAGTATAATGTATAGTGCTTGTCCCATCCACTCAGTCCTAGCATTTCACGATCTGAGCTAGAATACACCAATGAGTTCTAATAATTCAAAATTTACAAAAACAACAACACAAGACACAAACCCAAAAGGCTTAAGAAATAATTGGGAATTGCTACATTGGAAGAAATGTACATCTATTTGTTATTTTGTTTCTAATATACCCCAGAAAAGTATTGGTTTTGTATTTTTTGAGAATTAAAGCTATTTTGAAAAATTGGTTCTTTGGTATTATATGAGAAGTAACTGAAATACAATTTTGGCTCCCCCCAATCCCCACCTATTTTTAAAGTGAGAGCCTGACCTGATGATGGTGTAGAAATTATTCAGAAACACTTCTGTTATATATTTAGCAGGAGCTGCCACCTGCAGACAAAAAATAAAATAACAAATCACTGTCCTTTTTTCTTTTTAAATGAAATTGAATTAATTATCAGTACTTGTTTTTCTTAATTTAACATAATCTGGCTCCCTCTTTCTTCTACTGATTAAATGGTCTTTCCTGCTTTTCCTTCGTCGCTAGTTTTTTTTTTTTTTAATTTTATTTTTTATAAACATATATTTTTTTCCCCAGGGGTACAGGTCTGTGAATCGCCAGGTTTACCCACTTCCCCACACTCATCATAGCACATACCCTCCCCAATGTCCATAATAACCCCATCCCCCCCAACCCCCCTCCCCCCAGCAACCCTCAGTTTGTTTTGTGAGATTAAGAGTCACTTATGGTTTATCTCCCTCCCAATCCCATCTTGCTTCATTTACTCTTCTCCTACCCCCTTAACCCCCCATGTTGCATCTCCTCTCCCTCATATCAGGGAGATCATATGATAGTTGTCTTTCTCCGATTGACTTATTTCGCTAAGCATGATACCCTCTAGTTCCATCCACGTCGTCGCAAATGGCAAGATTTCATTTCTTTTGGTGGCTGCATAGTATTCCATTGTGTATATATACCACTTCTTCTTTATCCATTCGTCTGTTGATGGACATCTAGGTTCTTTCCATAGTTTGGCTATTGTAGACATTGCTGCTATAAACATTCGGGTGCACGTGCCCCTTCGGATCACTACGTTTGTATCTTTGGGGTAAATACCCAGCAGTGCAATTGCTGGGTCATAGGGTAGTTCTATTTTCAACATTTTGAGGAACCTCCATGCTGTTTTCCAGAGTGGTATCACCAGCTTGCATTCCCACCAACAGTGTAGGAGGGTTCCCCTTTCTCCGCATCCTCGCCAGCATCTGTCATTTCCTGACTTGTTAATTTTAGCCATTCTGACTGGTGTGAGGTGGTATCTCATTGTGGTTTTGATTTGTATTTCCCTGATGCCGAGTGATATGGAACACTTTTTCATGTGTCTGTTGGCCATCTGGATGTCTTCTTTGCAGAAATGTCTGTTCATGTCTTCTGCCCATTTCTTGATTGGATTATTCGTTCTTTGGGTGTTGAGTTTGCTAAGTTCTTTATAGATTCTGGACACTAGCCCTTTATCTGATATGTCATTTGCAAATATCTTCTCCCATTCTGTCAGTTGTCTTTTGGTTTTGTTAACTGTTTCCTTTGCTGTGCAAAAGCTTTTGATCTTGATAAAATCCCAATAGTTCATTTTTGCCCTTGCTTCCCTTGCCTTTGGTGATGTTCCTAGGAAGATGTTGCTGTGGCTGAGGTCGAAGAGGTTGCTGCCTGTGTTCTCCTCAAGGATTTTGATGGATTCTCGTTGCTAGTTTTCTTAATTCCCAGTTCTCACTTGTTCTTTTGAACATCATCATCCTCTTCACCTCCCTTAATCTATTTTCTGGTAGACCAAAAGACAGTTTTTTATTTAATTTAATTTAATTTATTTTATTTTATTATTTTTTCAGTGTTCCAAGATTCATTGTTTATGTACCACACCCAGTGCTCCATGCAATACGTGCCCTCCTTAATACCTACCACCAGGCTCACCCATCCCCTCACCCCTCCTTCCAAAACCCTGTTTGTTTCTCAGAGTCCACAGTCTCTCATGGTTGTCTCCCCCTCTGATTTCCCCCAATTCACTTTTCCTTTCCTTCTCCTAATGCCCTCCATGTTATTCCTTATGTTCTACAAGTAAGTGAAGCTATATGTAATTGACTTTCTCTGCTTGACTTATTTCATTCAGCATAATCTCCGCCAGTCCTGTCCATGTTGATACAAAAGTTGGGTATTCATCCTTTCTGATGGAGGCCTAATACTCCATTGTATATACGGATCATATCTTCTTTATCCATTCGTCTGTTGAAGGGCATCTTGGCTCTTTCCATAGTTTGGCGATTGTGACCATTGCTGCTATGAACATTGAAAAACAGTGTGGAGATTCCTTAAGAAATTAAAAATAGAGCTACCCTATGAAACTGCGATTGCACTACTGGGTATTTACCCCAAGGATACAGATGTAGTGAAAAGAAGGGCCATAGGTACCCCAATGTTCATAGCAAAAGACACTTTTGATTGGATTTCTAAATAATAGTGATTGGATTTAAGAAGTTAATATTAGATTATTTAGTATGTAAATAGCTCTAGGTTTTGTGACATGTGAAACAACAATTTTTCTTAGATTTTAGTCTCCAAAGATTAGGAATATGCTTATTTAACTTGTCTTTTTTTCCTTCGCTTGTCCATGAATAATTTTTTAAGTCTCAGATTCAGCTTTAAGAAGTATTTGAGTGAATTCAACATAAAAGCATAAACTTACATCGTTTCTCTTAATCTCTGTTTCGCTGAGATTGAATTTCCATCCTCAAATGCATTCCTCAAAGTTTCTTTGTTCTTGAGGCTATTTTTCTTTATGTTTACAATTAGATCATAGCTGATGGGGATTCAAGATGAGGTCCCATTGACTGGATTTAAATATTCTGGTATCAGTTGCTTTTATTTATTCCTGAAAGGGATCATCTTAATTTTCAGTGAAGACTAACACATTTGTTTAGGACATAAGAGAATTGTACTTTTAAATATTTAACTGAAGTGTTAGCAGTGTGAATTAGTCACTTTAGGCTCTGCTATGCTGGATAAAAAATCCCCACATTTTAGTGTCTTAACACAATAAATGATTACTTTTTACTTACAACACAGTCCAATAGCAATTGGGACATCTTCCTTATAGATCCACCAACTGGAACGTGTGCTATTCATGGTTGCCAATGGACAGAATAATAGGGCTATAAAAAGGCAACTCAGCCTTATCTGTCTTAGCATGAATGTGACATTCATCACTTCCACTTACATTTTATTGTTCAGAACCCGTTATATGGCCCCAATCAAACTGTAGGGAAGGCTATGAAATTTGTAGAAGCCCAGGAATGTTTGAGGAGAATTAATCTCTGTCACATTGCTTTTATTGTTATTCCTTGACTTTCTCTTTCAGAAAATAGTGATAATGAAATAGATGAACATTTTTCCAAACAAAAGAATTAGAGTCCTATTGTGGAATTTTCAAAATTAGTCAAGTGAAATTTGGAGCCAAACTAATACATATACAAGGTTTATTTTCAATTCATTAATTATACTCATGCTAATCCATTGATTTTAAAGGGCTTGTGGAGATTTAAAATTATGTCCACAAATTCTTTGCCATTTCTCTCTTCTAAAGATGGAGCCTAATTCATCTCTCTGGGTGTGGGCTGGACTCACTTGATTTGTTAATAGAACATGGTGGAAATGAGGATATGTGATTTTTCAGGACTAGATCATAAAAAGCATCATGGCTTCTTCCTTGCCCTCTCTTTTGGGTCACTAACTCTGGGGGAAGCCAGTTGAAAGGTTTTGAAGATACATTAGACATCTCTAAGTATGTGCAGTGAGGAATTGAGGCCTCCTGCCAGTAGCCATGTAGGTAAGCTATTGTAGAAGTGGATCTTCTAGTCTCAGTTAAGCCTTTGGATAAATGCATCTCCAACAATCTTATGGGACCTTCTGAACCTAAGGCACCAGCTGAGCTGCTATGAAATTCCAAACCCACAAAAACTGGGAGATAATAAATGCTTTTGTTTTAAGTCACTATGATTTGGGGTAATCTGTTATGCAGAAGTAAATAACTAATTCAGCATTATAAAATAAAGTCCTACTTTATTGGCTCATTAAAAATTTTCTAATGAAATGTTAAATAAAAATGTTCTAATTAGCATTTTAACACTTTTAAGTAAAACTTGAGTACTCTATGTGTATAGGGGAGGAAGAGGGCAAAGTTATTCAGTTGTGTTTGTGTCCTCTTACAATGTTACATTAACAAATAACCAACCAAGAGAATTTAGATGTTTTCATTGAAATAGTCGAAATACATAGAGGTTAAATAACTACAGTATACTCTCAATATTAGAAAAGGATTCTAATTTTAAAATCAGTCATAATAATGTTTAGTTCATTTTAATGAAAACACAGATTGCATTATCTTTGTATATAGTATAGAAGGAAATATATTGATGAATATTAGAAGTCAGACTTTGGTCATATTTATATATGCTGTCGAACACTTGCTATAATAAGTACAATTTGATATTTGGTAGTTCAAGCTTGGTGATAAAACTAACCACTATGTTTTTATAGTGAAATTTTGTGGAAAAATAGCAAATTTTCTTTTATTTGTGTGTCATACTACTCTTCTTTTAGCAATAAGTTCCAAGGTAAACTTTAATAATTAGTTTATCTTTGAGGAGATTTTAAATATGGCCTGTATTGAAATAGTTTAAACATATTAGTTAATAAGTAATAATATCATTATGGTCTCGCAAAGAATCAGTCTCATTATGCTTATGCCATTGGGTCAATAAACTTAGGTTGATACTCAGGTTGATACCCTCGTTTTGGGCATGCAGCTCATAATTAAATCTTAAAAAATCATTGAGATAAATTTACATATCATAAAACTCATTCCATGAAAATATACAGTTCAGTAGTTTTTAGCACCATCACCACTGGATTGTTCTAATTCCAGAACATTTTCATCACCTCTAAAAGAAACTCTGTATCCATCAGTGGTCACTCCCAATTCTCTCCTCCTCTCAGCTCCTGGCAAACACTAATCCACTTTCTACCACTGGACATGTCATATAAATGTTATCATGCAATCATATGTGGTCTTCTGTGTTTGACTTCTTTCACTTAAGCATAATATTTTCAAGGTTCATGGATATTGTAGCATTGATTAGTACTTCATTCCTTTTTATGGTAAATACTATTCTATTGTATGGATATACATTTTGTTTAGCCATTCATCAACCGATGGACATTTGGGTTGTTTCCACTTTTTGTTTATAGTAATACTGCTGTGAACATGTGCAATTTTTTTGTGTGTGTGGAAATGTGTTTTCATTTCTTTGGTGTTTATATGTAGAAGTGGAACTACTGGGTGATATGGAAATTCTAAATTTAACTTTTTGAGGAACTTCTAAACTGTTTTCCAAAGCAGCTGCACGATTTTACATTTCCATCAACAATGTATGAGGGTTCCAAATTCTCTACAACCTTGCCAACATGTGTTATTATCTGTTACTGATTATCATCATCCTTGTGGATGAAGTAGGGTCTTCATTTTTATTTTCATTTCCTAATAACTAATGATGTTGAGTATCATTTCAGAACTTATTGTCTGTCCATTTGTATATTTTCTTTGAAGAAATGTCATAATGAAAAAATTTAAAACTTTCTCATGTCGCCTATTAATCCAGACATTAATAGGTATAGGTATAAAAGTTTTAAAGACATTTTATATATGAAAGCTTCACTTATAAATTACCCTTTGTTAGCTGCATCTGCTTCTCTAGGACCAGTCTTGAGTAGGTAATACATAGAAATTAGCCGTGTTCAAGCATGTTTGGACTGCTCCTTATCTAATTCTGTACTTCCCAGACACCTAAATATCCAGGGCAGGGACCACTTAATTCAAGAATCTATAAGAATACCTGATAAGGTCCTTAAGATGTAGAATTAATGAAGAAAACAAAAGAGGTTAGTTAAAAATGAGTACTGTTTAATGAGAACTATATTTAGTTTTCTATATTGTTAAGTGAAATTATATCCAAGAACTAGTAATGCTATACAGTGGGAATATTGACATTATTAATTTTATTTATTTTGATTCACTATTTTTCCATGTTTTTAGAAAAATTTGAAAATATGTATTTTGTGATTATAAATTAAATACACATTTATTGTAGAAAATTTGAACACTGTAAAATACAAAAGAGAAAAGAAAAGCAACTAGTATTAACGTACTGGTAAGAATCCTCTTAGATAGTATATGCATGCATTTAAAAATTGTTTGCTTTGTTTTTTTAAACTACTTAATGCATACACATAGAACAAAATAAAAAGGTTCAATAGGGCACATAGTGAAATATTCAATCTCTTTCTTCCCTGTATTCCAGTTTTTCTACCCAGAAGCAACCTCTATTATCAGTGTTTGGTATAATCTTCTAGAGATATTACATACAAATACATAATACATACACACATAAGTGTTTTAAATTCCCCCTCTTTAAGGTATTGGTGAAAGTAATAAATTATGGATGGTTTAAGACAATGGTTTCTTTTCCAGTCCAATATGCTTTCTTTTTGCTCTTTGCTTGTTCCACTTCTATAGATACTACACTTTGCCTATTATTTTGCAGGATTATCACTTTGTGTACGTTCCAAATTCACTGTAAGCATTGAATTTTTATAAATGATATTCCTAAGAAAGTTGACTTCTACAGTATGCTCTGTAAAAGCACTAGAAATCCCTCTGCCACCATTTTGCTGATGTCACTCTCCCATCCAATAGTATTCTAACTTCATCATATTCAACCACAGAATTGGATTTGTAATTTATTTCTATCTCTTGCTGTTGCTGTTAAAGCTTTTAGAGTTATTTCTGATATCTTCAGCTAGATTATAAACTGTAATAATAAGTACTAGGGTTTATAATTTGAATTTCTTATAGTATTCAACATCTGTATTGCTTTGCAGACTGTAGGTGTTTAGTAAGTGTTTGTGGATCAAGTGATTCAAAAGAAAAAGCACACCTCTAAAACCTTTGCAAAAAAAGCAAAACAAAATGAAACAAAAATCTCAGTATGGAAGCAAAAGCCCACTAAAGTTAGAAACAGATCCAAAGAGTTATCTTCTCTATGCAAATGTCTGGATAACATACAGGTAAGAAATTTTCACTTTGACCATTGTTTTGAGAAAACATTGAAAGAAGTAATAAAACCTTTTAAAAATCTCTATTTAGATTTGATTTTTATGTTTGCAGTGTTTAAGTTATACGTTTACATGAAGGGACAGAGGAAAGCAGTGGTAGGTCTTGGCGGATGGACAATTGTTATTTGGTTTCAGGGCTATGCCTAATTCCCAGGCTTTCCAGATTATGGGAAAGCAGGTCTGCAAGATACTTTGGGTATCATAGAAGAAATAATTAAGATTTAAGAAATAAGAATTTCAGGCCTGCTGTTTATTTGATCAGTTATACTAAAATAAGCATTATTGCTGACTTGAGGGTAAAAACAGACTTCTCCAGCAGACAACCCATTGGGGCTTCAAAAGGAACATCTTTTGGGCACCTGGGTGGCTCAGTGGGTTAAAGCCTCTGCCTTCAGCTCAGGTCATGATCTCAGGATCCTGGGATCAAGCCCCGCATTGGGCTCTCTGCTTAGCAGGGAGCCTGCTTCCTCCTCTCTCTCTCTCTCTCTCTCTCTGCCTGCCTCTCTGCCTACTTGTGATCTGTCTATCAAATAAATAAACAAAATCTTTAAAAAAAGAAAAAGGAACATCTTTCGGCCTTGGTTTGGAATTTTTCCTTTCCTTCCTGGCATTCTGTTATGGAAGGAGTGAATAAGCAGCAGAAGTAGGGAACGTTATGAAACACGTGTTCAGGGTTCTAGAATTTAATTCCAGGCATGCAAACAGTTGAAGAAATAACTGTAGAAATTAGGTTCAAAGTAACTGGCAGTAACCAGTTCTCAGTTCAAATGGTTGTCAGTGTTACAACTGACCTTTCCATGACATTAAGTTCATTTTCTCAGCAACCAATTATGCCATCACCTTTGGGGCACTTTGGGCCCCCATAGACCAGGTTCAGTGTAAAAAAAACAGCTCAGCATCTGGCCCTTATTATCTTTTTTGTCATTCAGGCATCACCAAGTATTCCCATCTGTGTTTAGGCCTGACCACTCATGCAATTTTTATAGTAGCAAGTGAAAATAGTTTGGAAATTTCCATGTTGGAGACCAACACTTCATGGAAAACTTTGAGAAGCATTTTATTTATTAATAGGAACTCAGTATATTAATATTCTTAGTGTATATTTTTAAAACTTTTCTATTTTATTAAAAAGATTATCTTTTTAAAAACCACTTTTCTGCTAGGCAGAGAACAGGTAGAAAGTAGAGAAGTTTAATGCACTGAATGCACAAATTAGCATATATGAAAAACAATAACCTTTTATTATTAGTGTACATATAGTGTAGAATATAAATTGAACAAAAAATATTAAACAAAAACACTCCCACCACTCAAAAATCACTACTATTAGCTCCTTACTATAATCCTGGAAAATGTTTATTAAAAAAATAACTATAATAAGCATTCATAATAAGTATATATAAATTTGATATATAAATATAACGAAGTTAATTTAAATTTAATATTTAACCCAACTCAAGTTGTTTTTTAAACCTTATCTGATAATGTTTTCCTCTTTGAGAGTTAGATCAAATTGGCATTTACAAATAAGAAAGACAAGACACAGTCTGATTCCTAGAGGGCAGGAGTTAAGAATACATAGAACGTGCAGTTCTTTTTCTCTGTCATGTCACCTGTTCAATGTACAGATAGTCTTCATAATCACATTGGATAGTTGGAGTAGCTGACCTTCAAAATATGGTCAATAGTATACTGGAGATAGTTAGGCAGAAATGTTTTCAAATTCTCCTAAGCCAGAGGTCTCGTAATAAGAAGAAAACAGGTGTTGCTGTCAGCAGCAGTTATCAAATCTGGTAAAACCTTACACTCCAGAGAGTACACAGTACCGGCTATTTCCTCCTGGGAGGGCCTCTCAGTGAGATGCAGATATATTGAGGATGTCCTATGGCTAGGCAGGAGTGCAAATGGGGTTGCCAGTCTCATAGGACCTCTCCCTACATGCCTCCTCTTTGGGGTCCTCCAAGGCCCACAGATGTATTTTACCTTGATACCAACCCTGGGAAACTGACCCAAAAGACTCTTTAAAATATTTTGGGGCCTCCAAACTCTAATGAGTAGACTGTCTTTGAGACTGAGACTGTTCTTAGAGAGTTGGGGAGGAAGGAGATTGTGTTCCCGTACAGTGTCATCCTGAGCAGAGAATAACTCAACAGTGGTGAGGCTCTTCAGGTCCCCTAAGCCAACTGTCACTGTTCTGGCCTGCCCACTTCTGGGGTGTTCTGGAGACACACCCATACCTAGTAGGAACCTATAGAAGTCTGGGAGTGTATGTCAAACCCAAAGACTCTATTAGGAGTGAGCTAATTGCTTTTGTATTACAAGAAGTAGATTCCTATTATTTCTCTCCCCGCCTCCCCGGGAAAATTATTAAACATTGATCATATGCTCACATGGAAAATTATAGATCAGTGATTTTACAAAAGAGAGTGAGTTAAAGTGAATTTTATATTGCCGCCGTAAAATAATCTATAAAAAGGAGAGTGAAAAAGCAGAAGTCATTAGAAACACATGTTGTCTGATAACACAAATTATGTTTATTGTAAAGGGGATAATATGTAGTTACTGACATGACTAAGAGTTCAGTTGAAATTTGTTAAATTACTTTTTTAAAAAAATAAACTTTTAATATAATTATTATTTGTTGTTAAAGACTTTGAGAGAAAGAGAAAGCACAGAGGGGCAGAGGGAGGAGAGGCAGACTCCCTGCTGAGCAGGGAGCCTGATGTGGGGCTCGATTCCAGGACCCTGAAATCATGACCTGAGCCGAAGTCAGTTGCTTAATGGACTGAGCCACCCAGGTACCCCTAAACCTTTAATTTTAGAATAGTTTTAGATTTATGGAAAAGTTACAAAAATTATACGTAAGGACATTGTATATCCAGCATCATGTTTCTCCTATTGTTAACATCTTAGATTAATATTTATATTTACAGTATATTACATTTCGCACAACTATTGAACCAATATTGATACACTATTATTAATTAAATCCATATTTTATTCAAAATTCCTTAGTTTTCCCTAATGTCTTTTTTCTGTTACAGAATCCTTTCCAGGATACCACATTACATTTAATCATCATGTGTCCTTAGTCTCCACTTGTCTGGGACAGTGTTTCAGGCTTTCCTTGTTTTTGATGACCTTGATAGTTTTGAGGAGTACTAGTCAGATATTTTGTAGGATGATCCTCAGTTTGGGCTCATCAGATGTTTTTCTCATAAGCAGCTCAACTCTAGAGTTTCTTGAGTGGAAGACCACAGATGTAAAGTGACATTCTCATCATATCCTATCAAGGGCATATGCTGTCAACATGACTTATCACTGATGGCATTAAGCTTGATGACCTGTTTGAGGTAGTGTTTGTCAGGCTTCTTCGATATAAAGTTATTCCCTCTACTCATTCCCATACTGTACGCTTTAGAAAGTAAAAGATCACATTTCAGGGAGTTATGCTCCACTTTCTTAAAGGGGCATTATCCTCATAAATTATTTGGAATTTTTCTTTGACAGGAGATTTGTCTATTTTTTCCCATTAATTTATTAATGTCATCATTTATTTATATCAGGATGAACTCATGGATATGTATTTTATATTCTGGGTTATAATCCAATACTACTTTATGTATGTTCTTGCTCAAATTGTTCCAGCTTTTGTTATTGGGAACCCTTTCAATAGGCTCTTACAGTGCGTGTGTGTGTGTGTGTGTGCGCGCGCACGCATGCACCTTCTTTCTGGCACTATAAGATATCCCAAGCTCATCTTGTATATTCCCTGTCCAGCCCTAGAATTGGCCATTTTTCCAGGGACCTTAGATTCCTTTTATTGGACAATAGTATTAGACACAGAGGTCTGGGCGCTGGTGTGCTGGTTACTACCAGGGTGTGTTATTTCTAAGTGATCTCAACTTGGATATACAAGATTGTGTATTGTAGGGAAAAGACTATCTACCCTTCTAGGTTTGTTTGGCTGGGTCTATGAAATAAACTGACAGTAGGCAGATCAACAAGAGAAAGGGTATATAATTTATTGTTATTAGGTGCACAGAAGTATCACAGGAAAAAAAAGTGAATACCCCCTGCCCCCAAAATCAGTGAGATTTGAGAACTTTTATAGTATTTTGAGAGAGGAAGCGAGTGGGAATGGAGGATTTAGGAGGCAATATATGATCTTTAGCGGAGATGAATGGACTCTTTGAAGAATAGATAAGAAGGAGGTATGATGGTTTATGACAGAGTTTGGGTGTGGTGTCGACTTCCAGTCTCCTCTCTTGTGATAAGAATTAATGTTCCCAGGGCGCCTGGGTGGCTCAGTGGGTTAAAGCTTCTGCCTTCGGCTCAGGTCATGATCCCAGGGTCCTGGGATAGAGCCCCACATTGGGCTCTCTGCTCAGCGGGGAGCCTGCTTCCTTCTCTCTCTCTGCCTGCCTCTCTGCCTACTTGTGATCTCTGTCTGTCAAATAAATGGATAAAATCTTAAAAAAAAAAAAAGAATTAATGTTCCCTGGTTGGTGAAACTCGCAGGCCTAGGTTATGACAATGAGTTCCTTTTGGAACATCTTTCTTTAGGCACATAAGGGGAGCTCAGAAAAAGCCTTTTCCTGCATTTGCTATTTTTCAAGTGACTTCAGTTCAAAATAATCAATGTACCAAAGTGGCATATTTTGGGATGGCATGTCATGAACTCCTTCAATAAAAATGACACATACATATATATATATATATATATATATATATATATAACCTGTACTTATTTCCATATCTTTTATCTGTATCTATATTAAACTGAACAGGAGTTCATACTGATGTCCCTTGTTCTGTATTTAAGGGGAAAAGTTGGCAACAGATGGTGTCTCACAGCAAGTTTTATTTCAGTCCTGCTCTGATCGTATGTGCCAAATCTACTTAAAAAATCATTGTCCATTCTCTGGGCCTCCTCTGAAGATCAGATTGCATTGAAAAAGCACACTTCTGCTGGGAAGAAAGCACTGCATCAGACTGGAAGTGCAGTAGATGTTAGGGGAAATACAAGAGGCAGGCAAAGGGTGCAACAGTTTTGCTCTTTGACTAGATGCCAATGGAGATATGAAATATCAAATATGGATATACTTTGAGGCATCAGCATTATTGTTTCTCCAGGTACGAACATTTCTGATAGTCACTGATGAAGAGAAGTGACTCACCCGGTCGAGGTAGTTTGTCTTACTTGACTTGGCAGAGATGAAGCAGGAGCACCTAGCACTAGTAAATGGTATCAGTAAGGTGCCTGTCATTTAAAACAAGTATGAAAGCTTAGGTCTTTTTGTGTTTGAATCTTTCTGCATTGCAAAAATAATGTCTTCTTTGTTAGTCTCGGGCCTTTGCAAGCCAGATTAGTGGAAAAAAAGCCCATGCCATCAAACTTGGGTGTCAGTGATAGGGGGAGGGAAGGAAAAGCACAGTATATTTCCATTACAGCAGGAAGCGATTGTGATGATAGGGTAGCCGGGCAAGGAGCTCTCAAGATATGTTCCTTACAACTTGAAAAAGGGAGAAATGCCTGGGGAGAACTGTATTTGGCCAGCATCAGCTCAATCTGAGCATCTTATTAAAATATCTGAAAGCATAAATTGACAGGTAAGGAAAATGTGGGAGAACCAGTTTTGAAATGCATTAGGAGATGGCACTAAAGATATGCCATACCTTATTATAAAACATTCATGTCTGTAAACATCTGATTTGAGAAACTTCCACTTTTCAGGTAGGGAGGATTGTTTGAAAGAAAAGGAAATAAGAGGAATGGAGGATAGAACAATGTAAATGAAGACTTGTTAAAACAAAGATTACTTAAGATCACACTATGCTTTTAGCATGTTTTCACAGACTAAAAAGATAAGACTATGAACATATTAATATTCTTGTAAGCATTACATGTTAATAGTATTTCTAGCTCATTCTATCTAGCTGTACACAGAATGTATCCATGTGTATTAGTAGGTACAGGATTTTTTTGTTAGGGTATTAATATATATTTATCTTGGTAAACATTTCTAGTGTGTATTGATAAATACCATAAGTAACAGACCAACAAATTAGTCTTAAGTTTACCTTTGAAATCAAAGCAAGATAATATTTGTGATTCTATAAACATAGCTTAATATTCTTGGCCTAATGCAATTGGAGTAAAACAGAAAAGTATTTTTGGAATTGATTTCATTTTATGAATTGTTCACATGCACAGCAGAATTGCCCATGCGTTGGTGAGTGTAATTGTGCACCTAGGTTTATTAAGGCAAAGGAGTAACGGAAAATGCATGGCATTGTAGTATGTAGATGTTTAAAGAAAACACAGTGTTTCATTAAAGAAGGTGTGGCTGCATAGGGCACATTTATTTCATTTCTGTTCATCAACTCTTTAGGTTCTTCATTCCTTCTTTTTATGAACATTTTAATTCAGGAAGCACTAATAGTTGACAATAATAGAACTCAAAAAGATTTCAGTCATGAGGAATTGGGATCACAGCATAGAATTTGCTTGTATTTATCAGTCTTTTGCCAACAATAAAAAAGATCAGGCCTTTTACAGCTTTCAGTGTACAAGCTTTCCATGGATAGTGAAAAATGTCCTCTCTTACATGTGGTTATTTATATTTAATAATAAGGACCATTATTTATTGAAAGCTTGCAATGTGTAAGGCACAAAAAAAGATATGCAATAATTTAACTAATCATAACAGTTCCCCCATTTTAGAGATGAGGATCTTGGAGTTTAAAGAGATGTGGGTAAGACTTAACACAAACTGTACACTTAAGTCAATAGCAGAACCAAGTCTTAAATTCAGGTCTGACATAAAGAGATCTTTTAATCTGAAAGCTGATTTGCCTATTGTTCTAATATTTTCATCTAACCAAAGGGGGGAATATGCTTAAACACTGCTACAGTTTTAATATGTACTTGGCTTATGGCCACTGTCTTGCTTGATCTTGCCACCTCCTAAGATTCCAGGGATAAAAATAGCAGTTAAATTATACTTAGGGGCCCCCAAAATATTCTGGACCAAGACTGGAGAAAGCTCTTTTCAAGTGCCTATCAATTACCAATTCCAGTTGCTGAAAACTTTTGTGCTAAAATTAAATAGGAAAGTCATGATTAGGACCAAATCTCCAAGTCATAAATCAGTCGCAATTGTGTGTTGGGGTTGGGGAAGATACAGTTTCTTTACAAGTGAGTTCTGCTCTACCTTCGAAAATTTTATTTTAAACGTGCTCCAAAATCTTGAGAAGTAAAACTGCTTTGGGACTTGGGAAAGAGGCCAGAAAGCACAAAGCAGACTTACGTATGTCAGGCTTAAACATACCCAACCTCTAAGACACACCCTAATGATGGTTCGTCCTGATGTCTTGCGAGACCCTAACTCAGGGATTTATTAGCTTATAGTTGGTCTAAGCAGGTTACATATACAAAAATCTCATGGATTTTCTACTCCTAGTTTTAAGTAATGGGCTTTTCTGTCATTTTTTTTCACCTGTTCCTAGTAGCTTCAAGCCTTTGCTGAATCCTGGGTATAACGTTTAGTCAACTAAAATGTTATCAAAGCCGAAGACCTGAATCTCACAGTAGCAGCAGGCATTATAGAAGACTAAAGGCTCTACCACTACTTTTTAAAAAATCCATCTTGACCAAACCAATGAGTTTATGATTTAAGTTAGTCATCCTCATATTGTATTCTAAAGAGTGGGGGTTTTTGGAAGTGACTCAGGTAACATGGAGGGCAAGGTGAGAACAAGAGTCCATAGTGGATGCTTTGTTGGGTGGCTCAGCTCCTCTCCTCAGAGCCAAAGGATTTACTCTGTTAACTGCTGGAAGTGCTGCCAGATGACAAGCCCCAGCTGTCAGCTCTCTCTGGGAATTGCTTTTGGCTGAAGAGCTCCCCTGTCCCAACCCAGGTCAATGCTTAAGGGTTGTCTCTGTTTGAGGGCACCCCATAGAGTCGCTGAGGCCTTGCTGTGACTGTATTGCATGCCTCCCTTTGTCTAATCCTGTTTCTTTTACTTCCTTCACAGTTGCTGATCCCAGAGCACTCCCTAATAAACTTCCTGCATGCTAATTTCTTCTGTTTCCCAGGGAACTGGACCTACAGCAAAATCAATTATAGCAGCTCTGCTTTTATTGCTGAAAAATATTGGCTATTCATGTAAGATTTCACTTAGGGCAAACCAAACTAAAAATCTTTGAAAGCCACGGATCTAATTTTAAACAAACGCTTCACCTTATATGAAAAATCATCCTTATAGTTTTGTGCAAGGCCAATTTATTTAAGTTAATCCTTCCAAACCAACAATAAGCAGTGTGTTTTCCTTTTGTGATTGTTTCTTCTTAGCCTTTATTTGTATGTTGCATTTACATATATACTCCTGTGCCTATTAAAGCTGAAAATACACCAAATAATGGAATCATAGATATTTTTGATATTACATATATAAAATCAAGAAACTATACAACAGAAGCAATTTTAGCAGACCAGAGAAGGGCATTCAGTAAATGGCATATATACTCAAATATTGATAGGATTTTTTACATATCCCATCCCTTCCCCTCAAGGAATAACACTTAAGATTTTGTCTTAAAACAGCTATGGTATAAATAAGGATATTGTATACAGAATTTTCATTCTTCTGTTAAAAAAACTCACATTAAAAAATATACCATCAACTAGCTTCTTATAATAAAGGAGTAAACCAATTTAAAAGAGGCAGGGCCTTATGATTAAATTCATTGTATTCTGTGGTGGACTGGAAAGTTATCAAAGAAATTTCCAACTAATTAAGTTGTTGGAAGGATAAATGATAAAATGTTAACTGCTGAAAAGATAACTCAAATTTAATAAGCATGTGTATGATTAAGTTCTGGATCTTAGCAGGTCCTTGCAGAGCTCATTCAATAATTCTAACTTACACAATAGTCAAGACAACAAAGGAGAAATACAGTGGATGCAGAGGTTGATTTTGAGTTAGGTTTTCCTACTACTCTATCACCTGGGAAGCCATATACACATCAGGACTTAGCTTTCTGCTGCAGCATTAGGGATGGTTCACTTTCAGGTATGTTGTTGCTTTGGCAATTTCTAAACTTGGTCTGGCAGCAATTAAGTGATATATGGTACATGATATAGAGAGTCAGAAGAGAAACTAAAGATGCAGGATTGTGAAAGAGTATTATTTATTGGAAAAAATAACAAAGTACTTTATATACATGTTATTTAACATATACGATCCGGGTGACTTGAACATTCTAGTAGTGGATTTATTCTGTAGCCTGAAATACCCAAGCTTAGATACTCGAGAATTCCTGATCGCAACTTCTGAGTTTTTTTTAAAAAATCAAAATTTAGTAGATAAAAGTCTATTGAAAAATACTGGAAAAATATGAAATTTAGGTAGCATCAATGACCACATGTATTCTAAAATATTCTTTCTGGAGAAACAGTGATTTCATCAAGTACAACACTGAAAATACATACAATCTTCTAAAAATATGCAAGTAGAAGATAGTAATCCTGCATATGCAAATAGTAGCGATATTCTTCCATCAAAAGTGAATAAACTTTATAAATATAACATACACATTAATTCACTTTCTTTATGCATTATAAGCATACTTTTGGAGTGAAAGAACCCTAAAATACAACCAGTGCTAAATCTTTGTTAATGCATTATAGGGAGTACATGAGTAAATGAAGTTGATTTATTAATTTGCCAAATATTTTGAGCATTTATTATGTGCCAGGCACTGTGTTAGACAATGCGATTTGTGAACCAGATAGACATGCTCTCTGCCTGTGAAGTTTATTGTCTAAAGGAAGAAGGTGTCAGGGCTGCCTGCATGGCTTTGGTAGGTTGGGTTGTAGACCCGTGGTTTCAGCTAACATAGTGATCCTGGGTTGGAAGGATCTAGCCCTGCCTCTGCCTTGTGCTCAGCATGGGGGATGCTTGGGGTTCTTTCTTTCCCTCTCCCTTTGCCCCTCCCCACTTGAGTGGGTGCATGTGCATATGCGTGCTCTCTCTCAAATAAATGAATAAATCTTTTTTAAGAAAAGGAAGGAGCTGACAAATAAGCTATTACAATATAGCATGACAAGTACTGATAGGGTTAAGTGCAGGGTTCTCTGAAAGCACATGAAATAGCAGAAGTGGACTTAACAGAGAAATTTTCCTGGGGGACCTTATGTCTAAAGATCTTAAAGCTGCGGATGTGTTGGTTAGTTTGGTGGGGAGGGCCTAAAGAGAGAAGCTAAAGCATGTGCAGAGTTCTGGAAGTGAGTAGGCATGTCTCTCACAAGGAACTGAAAAAACAAATTCGGTAAAGCTGAGTGTTGAAAAGGGACAGGCATAGTGCAGAGAGATTAAGTACACAAGAACCAGCTCTTGAGGAGCCTTGTAAAACATAGTAAGGAGCAAGCACTTTTTCATAATGGCAACAGGAAGCCACTGAAAAGATTTAGGCTCAGGAGATCAGAGTTATGATTTAGGAAGATTATTCTGATTGTAGAGGGAAGAATGAAGGCAGGGGAGACCAAGTAGGATTCCGTGATAGCTATCTAGGGAGATGATAGGGTATGAACTAAGTTAGTGATACTGGGAATCAAGAGAAGTATAAACATTAAAGATTTTTTAGGAAGATAGGACACGGTGATTGGTTATAAGTGGGCAGTGTAGGAGACAACTGTCATTTGCTGAGACTGGAAACATAGGAAAAATAAAAAACAGTTTGGGAGAAGGATGCTGAGTTCCTTTTGATTTGGATATACCGAACCTGAGGTACTAAGGCATAAGCAAGTACTTATGTTGGACAAGCAACTGAATGTATGGATTTTATATTCTGTACGGTGCTCTGAACTGGAGATACGGACTGCAGAGTTGTTAGTATGAAATGGTAACTGAAACGTGGAGTGGACACATTGTCTGAGGCAATGTGTAGGGTAGGGAGAGAGTAGGTTGTGTTCTTTTTACATCATCCTTGGTCAAGTCTATTACTAGAAGCATTAACAGGTATGAAAGTCTTATTGTTTTCTCTTCTTTGACCTGTTGAAGCCATATATTGACAAGAAAAATATTTAAAATAACCTGAAGTCAGTAAACATTTGTAAAATAACTGTTAAGTATAATCTACAAACCATACAAACAGCCCTTAATTGCTCAATATCGAGGTTTGACCATCTGAGCCTTCTTACTTTACAAGTCTTTACTTAGGCTGGAATTTATCTTCCATCAGTTCTCTAACTGTTTATTTCCTGATCATCTGGATCAATGGATATGCAGCTCAGTGACAGCCCAGGGAGATTTTGTCTGATCAAAACATGAGATTATGTAGGGACGTGTTGGTCAGAAGACAACCATAATTCATCATTCCCACATGGAAAAGATCCAAATACAGTTTTGGATGGGTTGATGGGGATTTGCTTCAATATGCTTCCTTTTCGATCCACAGAAGTCGAAATGGGGCTGTGACCTGTAGGGTGGCTAATACGTGGCATGCTGCTACTGTTTTAACAACTGGCTTGCCAGGCAAACAGAGCCCTGATTTGCTGTGTTTGCCAATGTTGATAGTCTGACTACTCCCCTCATAGACAATTTCAGGCTACCAACTGATGCCACTGAAGGTGGGCTAGGTGGGAAAAGGTATACAATTGGTTTTTGCAGGTCAGTGAAAGCTGGTGATGGCACAATACTGGACCAAGTATGATGTGACTGGTGGCCCGGAATGGGAAAATACCTTGCATATCACAGCTTAAGATATGAGAGGACTGAATTCTACAAGACACTGAGTTTCCACTTTAAGGAAAATTGACTTATTCATCTCTGGCCAGTTTATTTGTATATTTTAACCTTTTCCATTTGAATTGAGAGCTGTGGTATAAATGATGTATATATTAATAATCTAATAACCTTAGTATTGTAACCTCCATGTCTTTATCCATAATCACTAACGGTGTCTAAAATTGGCTTGTATCTGAGATTGAAATGATTGAGAACCATTTTCCATTTAACTCCTTACACCATGAACAAAAGAAATGACCAGTTTCTTTTCATTTCAGGGTACAAGTATAATCTACAGTCTAATCCATTTCACAAAAGAAAATATATTATTTCCATCAAAGAAGCAAAGATTGTTTCCATCAAAGCAAACAATTTGATGGTATGTTGCTCTAATCAATAAAAAAAATTCAGTAAGAATAGCAGCAAAATATCTCTTTATGTGATTTAATATATGTATATTAATATACTAACAGCAGTGTGCAGATACATAGTATTGACGTATATTTTAAATAATTACTATTCAAACTTACTTTACAAATTTTTTTCAATATTAGCACTGGTGGAATTAGAGCTATTATTGTGCATACTATATCTTTTTTATATTCCAAAGGAAATTTAAATTTCTTGGTAGCGTTAGAAAAGAATGCCCTTTTTAATATTTAATGTAGACATACAAAAATCTCATGACTTCTATTAAAAACCTCACAATTCTGCTGTGCACAAATGAAGACACATTTTCAAATAACTTGCCCTTATGCCAAATTCATAAAGGTTTCTATAAAAATATTTCAAACCCAATAAAAACACAATGATATAATACAAAGTCTTTTCTTTGTCAAACTTTAAAAGGTCTGTATTTATATAAATCCACAGTACACTTTAGTGCCCTCTGATCGGTATTTTTGTTCAGGATTATCTGATTTTAGAAATCAAAGTTGAACACTTTTCATCAGTTTTCTGCTTTAGCATGGAAGACATTGATAACTTATAGAATAATTTTTTTAAATAGGATTGGGTAAAAACTTTACAAAGCAGAATATTAAACACTTTATACACTTTAGTTACTGCCCTGCCAAATATAAAAATACCCCATTGTCCCATTTCCCTCTTATTTAACTTGAATTTCTAGATAATTATCTTTAGTGCCCAACCTTTGTCTGTATAGAGGGTCTCTGAGATGCAAGTGTACAAATTTTAGGTTCTTTAACAAAATCCAAAATATCACTAAGCCATTTTCTGTTTTTAAAGTGTATTTAAAGAAATGTTTGTTCAAATATAAAACCCCAAAGTGCTGAATTAAAACACATTAATAACATGACCAGCCAGTTACTGATGTGGCTTTAGCCTTAGAGGAATATTATTAAAATTGGCTGTTAAATTTCAAATTTAAGCATTTGGTTTTATACTGTAATACTGTATTTCCAATACAGATATCAAAGAGACCAAGCTGATTTTTTTTTTCCTTAAAGACATAGTAAAATATTTTAGCCATACTACAAATCAATTTTTTGGGGGGGGAAATTCCATGCTAAGATAGGAAATAGATTTTTTAAAATCTTAGAATAATTGTTATAAAAGAACTATAAAATGTAAATTTCTGGAAAAAAATACATGGAAAATGTCTCTCTAGGAAAAAAATACACAACTTGTTAGATACAAGAAAACATAACATTACCATGGGGTGCAGCCAGCTATGGACATGGCTTAAGAGTCTTAAAAAATTCACAAAAGGTAATTAGCACCAAAATTGTCTAAAATTTCAAATGATATACTGAAGTGATTCCAGACCCAAATGTTACACGATAAAAAAGATACATTTAACTTTAATCAGTCATAATAAATAAATCCTTTTCAATCTTTAGAAAATGTCCTAGCTTTACTGATTTTCATCACAATATTAAGGTAGTGTATAGTAATTACGTTTATATTGGTTTGGGCTGAGCAGGAACAGAGATATCCAAATTATTTCCCAAATAGTAAGGGGTTATTTGGTGGGTATGGGTGGGGACAATTCTCCCATTAAAACTTTGTTTTAGCTCCTTGTTCCATCCTTTTTCTTCTAAAATGTTTTACTGGAATTCTTTACAAGATCTGTATTGCCTGGTTTGAATTCCATATCCTGTTATTTTCCCTGCTCACTTTTTGGTGTGTTAAGATTGACAATGGGAATAAGGTGGGGTTTTTAAAAGTGGGCACAGATCACAGTAATAAAACAAGACTTTTGAATAAGCTACCAAATGTATATTCAACCCTGTGATAATCAAGAGTTGAGTTTAGTTTTAAACAACTTCCACTTATAAATTTAATTACAAAACAGCACATAATTTGAAACAAGGCAAACTTTTCAGCTTTCATGTAGTGAAATATATAACTTCACCAATACATATACGGCTACCAAATGTGAAACAACAGCTTATTTGGCCATATTTTACTGTTGCACATAAATAATGACAAGGCAAACAACAGCAACTAGTCCAAGGGCTTGTAAGCCAAGGAACCACAGCATTATCCAAAAGAACATGACTATTACTGGTTCCACAATTCGTTCTCCAAAATACATCCTTGTGAAGCCCATCTCGATGAGGCTTTTGTTCAATTCACCAAAAAGTGTTCCCATCTTTTTGTAGTCATCTCCAACAGGTTCGCCAGTGTGACTTTGTGATTCTTCAATATCCTTGAAAACAAAAAGAAAAACAAAAAACCAGAAAATAAAACATAAACATAAAATGAGAAATAGGTGAAAGTCTGTAAGAAAAATGAATATCTCACTGTTCTCCCAAAATACTTGGTGTAATTCTGATAATCATTCAGTAAATATTTGGGATTGTTCCTTTTGATTAACATACAGAATGACTCTATCTGTGCCCACCTTTCAAGAATTTGGAAAGCCCTGATGTATTGATTTCTGTAGAACCAACAATGGACCCTCAATACTGATTTATAAGATTAAGGAAGGAGCTGATTCATTTCCATTCATTTTCTAGTTTCCTGGGATTATAAAAAACAGCTGCTTAAAATGAGGAGTCATGTTTGTATCACCCTTCCCCTTTACCATGATTTCAAAAAACTTTTCTATCAACCTCCTGTTTTGAAGCAGGAACCCTGATTGCTCTGTCTTGTGAAAGTAAGCTTTTTAGTCCATTCCCTTGACACTGAGACTTCAATGAACCTAGCCTGAGCTGACTTGTCAGGTCTTGTTGCTACTATTGAGCATTTCTCAGCCATCACTGCTGTGATCTTTCAATTTTAGCCCTGGCTAAGGAGACCTCAGTGTAGGCCCTTGCATAGTTTCTTGTCCAGATTCCAGAAATGTCCTAAGTGTGTCTTGTTAATCTCATCAGAAGAGACAGATAGTTTTCAAATAGGAATAATTTTGTACAGTAAGTCCAAAAGTCCACCTAGAAGTCAGCTCCTAAGAAAATGTCCATGCGTACCCAATATACATACCAAAAAATATTTCCAAAAAAAGTTTACTCTTTCTATTACCTCCCAGTCTTATTACAAGTAAGGCCTTTATGCCAGTTATTGAGCTACTACTGTCTCTCAGCTTTAAATCAGACCTTGGAATTCTAGAAACATTTTTGGCTTGTTAGTCTCTGCCAATATAGGGACTAATGAAACATTGCACAGCTGGAGAAGGAAAGCAATTTGCTCTCATTTGCTTCTGAAGGGTTTGTTGGTGCTGTCGGTTTTGCTCTAGCAACACTTCTTCAATCTGATAGTAATTTCTTCTAGTAGCAGCCACTGGTTTCAACTTGGGGATTTCCCAACACTTGCAGAACCAATCTCAATGTGCCTTCCTGAGACCAGATCCAACCTGTGGGTGCCTATTCCTCAGCTATCTTGTTCTTAGTTCTATGGGATCCCCCCTCTGAGTGAAGAGACATCAGTACTGGGAGAGCAATGATGGGTTCTTGAAAGTCTGAGTTTCAGCTCCACAGGGCCTTTCCCCAATCTTCTCAGTTTTAGTAATTCTACCCCTTTTCTTGGCTGCCCCAGGCCAGGCCTAGGAGTAGGGGCTGCTTCCAGGTATTGTTACCTACATGAGTTTTAAATTTTAGCATACTCTGTAATCCCCTGGAGGGTTTGTTACAGCACAGACTGTTGGGCCTATCACCAAGGTTTCTAATTCATAAACTGGGGCTAGGGCTTGGTGTCAGAATTTGCATTTCTAACAAGTTCCCAGTTGAAGCTTATGATGCCTGTCTGGTGACCATTATTGGAGAAATCACTTCCTTAGTGTTCTCTTTCTGCCTTTTCCACTCTTCAATGCCTAATTAACAATTCTTTAAATTAAATCATATTTGTTAAAATCATTGATATAATTTCTCCTCACTAGACCCTAATACAGCCACAAAAGAAAAACTATGTCACACAGGTGACATAGTTATCTGATCATAACTTATTAAACCTAATTCCATTTAGGAGTCATGATTCAAATCAGTAATTATATACTGAATACCTACTAGCTCACTGTAGGTACAAGATGGAGAATTATTCATAGAACAAAAAAATCTTTAGGTAAAGGGTTTGACATAATAAAAAGCAAGTATTAGATAAGATTAAGTGTGCTGTCTAACCAGAGGAAAGTAAACTTAGAAGACAAAAGTCACCTGCGAAAAAGAGCCAATGAATTTGAGCAAGTTTTGAGACACTCTTCAAATATATGAATCAAACCTTAGATTCCTTTAGTAGAAACCAAAGCTTGATCATTTCAGCCCTCTATATATAAGTAAAAATATTTTTATTTAAAAAATGCCTTATTATCTCATCTCTCTCTATATATATACAATTTAAAGCATATATTTAAGGGAAGAGAGAGTGAAATCTAATTTTTATTTACAATAGCAGATCAAATGATGTTCTTTAGGACATTAAGGTGATCTTTCCCCATATAACAGCAGTTTATGTAGAACACAGAATATCATTGATGAAGTAGTAGGAAAATTAAACTTACTGGGGCATCATTGTTAAGTCTATATTTTAAGTTTAAGCTAGAAATATTTCTGAATTATTATTTTTAAGCCAGAATTATATTTACATATAATTTTAAAATTAGTTTTGGACTTGCATTTTTATCAAAAAGAGAGTGGAAAAAACAAAATGCTGTAGAGGGATTTGAAATCCAGGCTCCAACACTTAAATTGAGTGACCTTGACCAAATCACTTTCACGAGCTTCAGTTTTCTAATCCACAAAATGGATTTACACGATTCCTTTTGATAATGATAATTTTCTCTTGAATTATAATTTACTTGTTAACCTTTCCTTAATTTTTGTGTTTCATTTCTTTTTTTTTTTTAAGATATAATTTATTTATTTGACAGAGAGAAAGAGAGAGAGAGATCACAAGCAGGCAGAGAGGCAGGCGGGAGGTGGGGGAAACAGGCTCCCTGCTGAGCAGAGAGCCCCACATGGAGCTAGATCCCAGGACCCTGAGATCATGACCTGAGCCGAAGGCAGAGGCTCAACCCACTGAGCCACCCAGATGCCCCGTGTTTCATTTCTAAACTAGTTTATTTCTCACTGATGTGCTGTGATTGGGTGAATTTTATGTTTCTCAGCTTCTCATACTTTTATGTGTTCCATGATGATATTCTACATTATAAAAGAAAAAAAATCTTGTTCTTGCCTGAGATCAAGCCCTTCTTCTCTTTAGGACAGAACTTGAAGACTACTTGATTTAGTTTATAATTCTTCTGGTGCCTCACTTCTCTCTGTTCCACCAGTGTCTTATATTGTTGATAATAATTTCTAGCCTCCTTTTTCTACTTTTTATTAAATTTTTTTGTTTTCTTTTTTACTTTTTCCAGTTTCTTTTAATCTATGTACTCATTGTACTTTGGGGTTTTCTGTTGTTACTGAAGATTTTTAAACTTTTTTTTTCAACATGTTTGTGGTTGTAGTACAAAGAAAGTACCCTAATCTGATATGGTTCCTTCTTTAGATTCGCTTTAAATTTTTCTACAGACTGCTTGTGGGTTTTTCAGGGAAGAAGTCGGTGTTGCAAGGAAATCAAAATAATCAAAACAAGGAATTAGCTAACTCCTAGAGGCCAAGCGAGCAGGCCGCAATGGATCACATCATCTCAAATCCTGAGAATACCTGCTGGGATTGAGACTGTAAGTAGAAGACCCAGTAAGGACAGGTCTTGGCAACATGTGGGTACTACACATCTGTTTTGTTTTTTAATATGAAAAATTTCAAGCAAACACGAAATTAGAGAAAAACAGTACAATGGTCCCCTGTACACCTATAATCAGATTCAACAATTACTAAAAGTTTGCCACTTTACAGCAGCACTTCTTAATCTGGACAATCTAAAGGAGAGGAAAAAGTAAAAATCATTAGAAGAATGCTTAAAAGTGGCATATCTTCACAAATGAAGTCCTGTGGAAACATCCAAAATATCCAGCAAAGAATTAGATAGGTTTCAAACAATCCTAAAGGAAAGATATTTAAGAACATGGAAAAGAAAATAGGCAGCATTTTTAAATCAGTGAGATTATAGTTAGTTTCATTACAGTATTTTCTATACCCAGAATATCCACCACAAATACATTATCCTAAAAGGTACAAACATTGGTGCACTGCTAAATATTTAGCAGTAGGCTTTGCCAGGGGTGGGAGTTGGGTGGATCTCTGACTGGAATTGTTTGCCAGTTCCTTAGCTTTTTCCAGTTTCTGTAGCTGGTCCTCCCGCTGTGGTCAATTTCAAGCTACTTACACCTAGCTTGCAAATTTCCTGAAAATTTAACAATTGGCTCTTGAGGTCTGGTAGGAGCTGCCATCAGTACTCCACTGTAGGTACAGTAGTTGAGATAAAGACCCACATGGTTATAATTGATTAGTTTGATCGCTCCCTTCTTTCCATCGATTAGTGCATTTAATGCAAATTTAAGTTTACGAAGTTGCTAGGCTAGGATAGTTAAATAAAATTACTGCAATACAACATATTGAAATTAGGAAAACTGTATTAAATGTATTATGATTTGAGTAGTAGATAGGGTAGATAAAATGAAATACATGTAATGCTACAAAACTACCACAATTAACAGAATTTTGCTTTTTCTGGTCTGTGTCATACTGTATCAAGAGTTCATTCAATTCAATACTTTTTATAAATTCTTATTTACAATAAAATTTAAAAAGCCTGGATGGTTTGTGAGGAAGTAGTGCTCCTTCAGTGCTCTCTGGCTGCATGAATGACACCTCCATCCATACGCCAGATCCAAGGGCCTTCATGACTCCTCCTACTTCCCTCCCCTTTACATCTAGCTCATCAACATATCCTCTTTATTTTACCTTCTAGATATTTCCTTATTGTGTATATTGCTGTTCCATCTGCTGCTGTAATCTCAAAATAATCGATGAACATCTCTTGTCTTGACTATTCCAGTAGTTTCCTAGCTGCTCTTGCATATTTTCCTTGGCTCCCCTATAAGCTATCTACCACACTGCAGCCAAAGTGATCCTTTTAAATGCAGATCCAATCACTCCCCGCTGCTTTTAGGATAAACACCCACATTTTTAATGTGCTCTATGAGGCCCTGCTTAGTCTGGTTTCTCTCTGGGTCTCTGGCCTCATCCTGTCATCAGCCTCCCTTTGTCTTTTCCTGTTTCAGCCACACGGGGCTTTAACTTCTTGAACAGGCCATGCTTTTGCCTGCCACAGATTTACACCAGCTGTTTTCTCTGCCTATCACGCTCTCCTCCCTCCCTTGCTCAGTTAATGCCTGCTCCTCATTTAGCCTCGGCCTAAGCCTCGACTCAATCTCATAGCACCTTATAATGCTCCTTCAGTGTATTCTAAATCAGTGTAGATGTGTGTGTGATTATTTAATGAATGTCTCTATCACTGTACATGAGGATACGGGACAATATCTGTTTTTGCTGACCATTTATCCTCTAGTATCTGTGTACAGCAGGAGCTGTGTTGGGAATAGCAGCACATAGAAGGAGCTCAATAAGTATTTGTTGAATAAATAGAGAAAATTTATCATGTGTCTGGCAAGCATTGGAGCAATAGCTTGATAGGTTTTCCATTGCTCACTTCTTGCCAAACAAAAGATAATTTTTTTTTTTCCGAAGTATTTTTCTTATAGTAGTTTCAAAGCAAATATTTCTGTTTGGAAAATTATTAAGCATCCATTCCCTCTTTCTTCTTAGAACCTATTCCAGCCCACATTCCTCAGGTGAGGCAGACCCTACCTACAGGTCCAGAGACGACAAGTCTTAAGAGTAATAAACTTCTCTTTACCAGAAGTTGGCTTTGGAAAGTACATGTGATCCACTTTGGAACAATGACTTTTGTGGGTCCTCTTGGAAAAGTCTTCCTAACCCTTCTGACCCAACTTTGGAAAGTGATCCTTATCTTCTTCTATTTCTCCACATATAATCCTTTAAGTAACAACAATTTATTGTATTTTTATCAGTTTTCTATTCCTGCTGTAAGAAATTACTATAAATGAAGTGGCTAAAAACAACAAGAGTTATCACCTTACTGTTCTGTAGGTTAGAAGTCATGTCAGCAGGATTGCAGAGAATCTGCCTACCTTTACTAGTTCCTACTGGCTGTCTGTATTCCTCGGCTCCTGGCCCCCTTCCTCCATCTTCAAAGCCAGCAATGTTCAGCTCTTCTGACCATTCTTCTGTAGTTAACTTTTCTCTCTGACCACAGCAGGCAAAGGTTCTCTGCTGTTAAGGACCCACGTGATTAGGTCTAGCCTAATGGGATAATCCAGGATAATCCCCCATCTCAAAGTCCTTAAATTTAATCCCATCTGCAAAATCTCTTTTGCCATGTAAGGTATCACATTCACAAATTCTAAGGATTAAAATATGGACATCTCTGGGGAGGCATTGTTCTGCTTACCGCAATATTTTATTATAGAAATTATTTATTTATATATCTATTTCCTGTCACTAGCTTTGATAGGAAGGGTAAGCCATTAAGGGCAAGAAACATGTCTTATAAATTTTAACATTAGTACTTAGTATATTGCACTGTGCCTGGCCTATGGTATTTGTTGAAGGAACAATAATACTTTATAATAACAACATGTTAGGCAATGAAACAAAACAAAAAAACCCACAAAAAATAAACAAAAGTTAAATGTAACATCAAATATTTTATTCCTCTATGAGTACAGATGTGAATTTGTTCAAATATTTATAAATAAATTCTATTAGATTACAAGTTATGGTAGCTGCTAGCTAAAATTTACATGCTTGGGGGCACCTGGGTGGCTCAGTTTATTAAGAATCTGACTCTTGGTTTTGGCTCAGGTCAAGATCTCAGGGTTGTGAGATCAAGCCTCCCCCCATGTAGGGGGGCATGGAGCCTGTTTGGATTATCTCTTCCTCTCCTTTTGCCCCTTCCCCCACCATTTACCCACATGCTCTCTCTCTAAACAAAACAAATTAAAAAACATTTACATGCTCAGCTCAATTTTTAAACCACAGTATTTGAACAGTGGAGAGTAATATAAACAGAGGAGTTTATGAGTCCTTGACTCCCTCACATGTTTGTAATTTTCAGAGTAATAGTAATAAGTGGTGGTATTATTGATGATATAGTAGAAAAGCTAACACTGAGTGCCTACTACGTGCCAGGCACTGGCTTTACACGCTTTCTCTTGTTTGCTCTTTCCACAAGCTGTGGAGAAATTATTATTTTCCCTCATATGCAGATAAGGAAACTAAATTTCACAGGTATTAAATGTCTGGCCATTGACTTATTCTTAGTAAATGGAGGAGCTCTTACTCCAGAGACCACTCATTTAATCCCTATACTATACTCCCTCCAGTTATTATTACATTAATAATTAGCCTCTGTCTAATGCTGTTTAGTTTTCATATTTGAACTCTGCAAAAAGAAAAGCTATATAAACACGTTTCCATTTGTCACAGAATGAATACATTTAACAAAGTGAAATGAACATCAGCATCTTTTTTGTTTTACATCTTCTCACAGTTTACAGCATATCGAAAGTAAGTTTATCAAGCCAAAAATTACTCAAATTTTTATTTTTATCTTATAGGAAAACGTAGACAAGGCAAAGCTATTTGCAACAGTTTAGTGGATTTTTCATAACCCTTTCAGTATTGACTAGAATTCAGATTCAAGTATGGAAAAAAAGATTACAAACAAAAATGCAGAGATATACTTGGCAGAATTGCAGTAAGGCAACAACAACGAAAACCAAAAAACCAACCATACAAAACATTTCCTACACAAAGTGGCACAGCAGTGCAGAAATTCAGATGGTGCTTTTTGCTCTGTTCTAACATTAATCACTTTTGTCTATTTGCCAAATTTTATTCTCTGTATTTGAGGTCCTGGTGAAAGAACATTTGTCAAAAGCACAGTTTCCTTCATGATCATACAATAATGGTATGACATGCGAGCTGAAGTGTTCTTACCAAGATAGTGGTATTATTATCTTTTCATCCATGATTAAAGACATACATAAAAACAAAGAGGTGTTAGATTGATTCAAAATCTTCTTTAAAAATACACAAAATTAGTGATGAGAAACTGAAGGTGAACCCTTACATAATCGTAGGATTTTTTTAAGAGTGAAGTATCCTTAAAGATAATTAAAACAAAATCTCCTACTTTAAGAAACAAAGAATGAGAGGTTAAGTCACTCAGCCTATTAATGACAGCACAGGTTTTAGAAGCAACTAGGACAGATTCAAATGTTGCTCTGCACGCCTACAAGGCAAATTACTTAATCACTGACCCTCCATTTCCCCATGTGTTAAAGGAACATAATAATACCTAACTCATAGAGTTGTGATACTAAAATGAAGACATAGATAAAAAGCTTTTAGAATACATATACTAATCGTTCAATATATGGTAACTATTACTATTACTATATTTTTGGTAGATTTATATCTTGTGATTTTTACTTCTCTTTGTATTGTGCCATGTTGCTTGAGATAATTAATACCTTAGGGATCATCTTTCTCATAATAATCAAATTCAGTTGTATTTTTCTTCAAGTGTTATGACAATTTAATTATACAGAAGTTGAGGTGGGATGTTTTCTATGGAACAGGTAAGGATAACCCCCATTAATTATTGTGGCTATATACTGGATATTGCGTTAATTATTGTGTTTTCTGTGGAATTAGGTATGGGCCTATGGCACAATCTATGCACATTAGTATGGCAAGGGTTCTGTTTATTGACTTTAAGAAGAGTGTAGGCTACATTCTATAAACAGGCTTTTGCTGGGTGGGTGACAATTTAAAATGTACTTTCAACTGTTTTCCTGTTTGCGGTACTACATTTGTTATTACTGCACAGCATTACATGTGCAGTATTGGAAATCTGCTGTTTTTGTCTGTCTGATACTTATCCCACCTTTTTTTTGCTAGAAGCATGCACCTTGATTTAACTTTGGAGAAACCATCCACTCCACTCTTACTCCCCATGTTTTGGTTGAGATGTTCCCATCCCCCAGTTTGAAGCCTGACCAATCAGAACATTCCATTTCCTTGGACATATGATTAGTTAAGGAATGAGCATGTAACCCAAGATAGGCCAATGAAACACCTCTACCTAAGACTTTTGCTACAATTATTAAAAAAGAGACATTCTTTCACTGCTATTGGTTAGCTGGTAAGATGCAGGTCATCTTATTACCATGAGGGGAAAGACTGATCTACATGAAGCCAATATAAAGTAAAGCCAAGAAATTATATAGCTGATATAGTTTCAATACCTAAAACCAGCTAGTGCAAAAAAAAAAAAAAACAACAACAAACCCCTCTGGTCTTTTTAATTACATGATCCAATAAATTCTTATTTTGCAAAATCTAGGGGGAGTTGAATTTTTGTCACTTGGAACCAAGAGTTCTGACTAAAGATGATGATGATGACGACAATTATAAAAAGAATAGCTGTTACTAACTAAATATGTACTATATACTGGCTATTGTGTTAAGTACTTTACATTCTTTAATGGCACTTAATCTCCATTTTTTACAGTAAGTATCGTTAATTCCAAACCCTGTGTTTTTCACTATAGTGCTCAACTACTTCCTCATTAATTGGGATTTATTGTTACTAGCAATAACTAATATGACAAATGTATTCATAATATTAAAAACAGCAATTAATGGGGGTTCCAATAATAATAATCCAAGTGCACATTTTTAGATATAACTTCCTAAAAGGTGCTTTAAAAAACTATGTAAGAACATGTAGATAAATTATTATTGTACATATTCAGACACCAAAAGAAAATATAGGATAAAAACTAAAATGATGATTTCTCCTTGCTCCTTCGCTAGCTATTAAGGAGAGCCAGCCACAATAAAGCAAACCCAAGGAAATCATAACTGGGTAGGTAAATTTATACATCTCAAGTATACATCTCAAGATGCATACCAAGCATGAGGAAAAGAGTCTTTAAATAGCACATATTAGTCTGTGAATTGAGGTTTTTATTGAATTAATGATAGAACTAATGAATGAAAGAACTCCTAAATCTTCTCACTGCGACCTTTTCTCCTTTTATCTTCTTTATTCAACTACTCCTACTGACTGTTTTTCATCTTCATTGGGCTTATAGTCCACTGATCTCTAACTTCTCTCAATCCACTAGTTCAGTCCATTCCTTTCTTCTGTATCCTTGTTCTGCTTGAGTTCTATGGCCCAGAATTTCAATAAAGTTTTAAACTCCATTGTCTTATTGGGTAAAACCTTAATTTTGGAGGAACTTAACCATTTTTTCTGCCCACACCTGAGTGGTGCTCAAGAAAGTCATAACATTGGGTGTTTTTGACCATTGACCCCCACCAGATCTTCAAATATTCTGCACTCCTACTTCATTTCTCTGCTCAGCTCATTTTTTTCTGCTCTCTCCAGTCTATTTCAAATCTCTTCTCTCTTTCAAACCTCTGCTTCTCTCTTTTTCTATTCCTCATCCTCCAGCAAACTACCTGAGCTTCTACTTTTCAGGGAAAAGAGAAGTCAGAAAAGAGCTTCCTTAACTTTGTTATACCAAAGGTAACAACTACTTCATTTTATATTCCTCTTCCCTACCTTCTTTTTTGTTACACATAAAGAAATGAGGAAGTGTCCCCCTTCTTTGTCCCAATTCCTCTTACTTGTATGTAAGATCTTTTCCTACCTTAGATTATCCCTCTACCATTATCTTCTGTCTCATGTATATTGAATCTCTCCCTCTCAACTGGCCCCTCGTCAATATTTCTACATGCTTACATCTTTACTCTTAAATTCAAGCTCCCTCCTTGCCACATCCTCTGTTAGTACTGCCTTGCATTTTCTTCTCTTTCATAATAGCCCAACTGTTTGAAACATTTCACTTGGTTTGTTTCCATTTTTTTTAATTTCATGGTTACCAATAACTTTAAGAGATTGACATTTTATCCTACCTGCAAGTGAACAAATTAGCCTATCACAGTTTCATGGATGCTGGCAGAAGACATAAGATTTTTGGGTTAGAGGCAAAAGACTATTACTTGGGCCACATGAAGCAGCATGAGTTTCATGTTGACATTGGTTCTCCTTTCCACCTAAGTCCCACCGGATGACACAGAGTGGCACAGATAGATGCTGCAGGCAATGGGTTTATATCACAGCTGAGGAACTCTGAACTTCGAGAACTCTAATCTTTTATTATGGGCTACATGCAAACCTTCCTGACCTTTGTCCCAGAGGGAGACATTGTAATACTGGACAACAAATAAATTTCCTCTCTGTTCCAGGAGACAGTGTCTCTATCTACCAAGTCTGTTCACTTAACAACAAATACCCTTGAAAAAACAGTCTTGAACAAAAGCTCTTAGTGCAAGAGATCCATGCAGAATTACTCCATCCAATCATATCTCATCCTGTTCCAGTCTGGCTCTTGAAAAGGTTGCCAGTACACTGTTATATCAATAAATTAAATAGACATTTGTTCAGTTCTCATTTATTCTACTCCTAAGTACATTCATGATGACCATTTTTTCTCTTCTTTTGTATTTTACGATATCACATTCTCCTGGTTCTACTTTAACCCATCTGGTTATGCCTTCTCAGTCTCCTTTGTGGGTTTATCATCCTCAACCGCCATTAAATATTGGCCCTCAACCTCTGGTCCTCAGCCCTCATCTTTCACTCCACATTTTTTCCCCTTAAAAATTAGGTATATTTACTACCAATGAATCAATTATTTAAATATTATGTCCAGCTCAGACCTCTCTTTTGCACATTAGACCCACACATTCAACCGCTTTCTTGACATTTACACTTGCATATCTTGAATATACTTCAATATTCAACACATCCAAGGCCAAACCCATGATTTCCCTCCTCAAAACTAGCCTTCATTCAATGAAAAGATTATCAGGAATGAAATCCATCCTTAATTTCTACAAGCCAGAACCCTGGCTTGTAGATTGTTCATTGATAGGTTTTTACTTCCAGCACTTTGAATGTGTTGCCCTATTGCCTCTGCTCCCCAATATTTCTGATGAGAAATCAACTATTAATCTTACTGGGGTTCCCTTGTATGTGATAAGTTGTTTTCCTGTACTGCTGTCAAGATTTTCTTCTTCCCTGTCTTTCAAAATTTTGACTACAATGTGTCTGGTAGTGGACTGCTTTTTGTTTAATCTATTTGGACTTCATTGAATTTCTTAGATGTGTGACTTAATGCTTTTCATTAAATTGGAAAAAAAAAATTCAGCCATTAGATCTTAGAATACTTTTTCTCTCTCCTCTCATTGTTATTCCCATTATTTGTACATTGGTGTGCTTAATCATGTCCCAAAATTCTCTGAAGTTTTACTATTTTTTTTTCCATTTTTTCTCTGTTCTTTGGATTGTATAATCTCTATTAATCTATCTTCAAGTTTACTGATTTTTTAAAAAGATTTTATTATTTATTTATTTATTTGACACAGAGAGAGAGAGAGAGAGAGAGCACAAGCAGGCAGAGCAGCAGGCAGAGAGAAAGGGAGAAGCAGGCTCCCCGCTGAGCAGAGAGCCTGATGTGGGGCTTGATCCCAGTACCCTGAGATGATGACTTGAGCCGAAGGCAGAGGCTTAACCAACTGAGCCACCCAGGCACCCCAAATTTACTGATTTTTCTCTTTTGCCAGCTCAAATCATTTTTACTTGGTTTATTATAGTTTTCAACTCCACAATTTCCATTTAATTAAAAAATTTCTCTTAACATTGATTATTTGATGAGACTCCATCATTATACTTTCCTTCATTCTTTAAGCTTGGTTTCCTTTAATTCTTTGAATGTATTTATATTAGTGTTTTAAAGCCTTTGTCTATGAAGTACATCATCTGGGACCCATCAGAGGCATTTTCTATTTCCTTTTCTCCTCCTGTTCCGGGGTCATACTTTCCTATTTCTTTCCATGTCTCATAATTTTGTGTTGATAATTAGGCATTGCAGATAATATATTTTAGCAATGCTAGATACTGATCCCCTACCCCTATCCTGGAAGTGGCTGCTGTTGTTTCCTTGATTGTTTATTTGCTTAGTGACTTGCTTGAACTAATTCTGCAGTCTTTTGCCCTGCAGCGTGCAGCCTCTGATGTTTCTACTCATATATTCCGCCACTATTTTGATCTTTTAGGCTCATTATTTAGGGGTTGCTTCTCAGCACAAGCCATTGGTTAAAGATTGTGCTTCAGCCTCCTTTGCCAGTCAGTCAATTTTACTCTCCATTATTGGCTGTATCTGTAGGTTAGACACTGCTATCCCAGTTCGGGGATTTTACTTGTTTATCCCACATTCAGCAGGGACTAGCAGCTTGGAGGTTCCCACTCTGACTGTTCCTGAGAGGGCACAGCCTTGGACATGTGCACAGTTTTTCAGACTGCCAGGAGTGATCATATTATTTGTGGGAGTTACCCGTGGGTCAGAGTAACTTACTATATATATCTCCCTAAGTGTTTGATCACAGGTTGTGTTGAAGCCCCTTGTTCCTGTGAGGCTTCTGCCCTGTGTTGATGGGTCTGTGTGCAGCTTGGGGAATGCTTTCAAGTCTGCCCCACATCCTGCTCTGATTGCTCCTGAGTGGGTGCAGCCTTGCACATGCATATTACCTTCCTGATCCTCACAGCTGATTATGATGCCAGGAGGGCTATTCTTGCCTAACTCTTTCCCTGGTCCTTTAAAACTTTTGGCTGCTCTGTTGGTTTGATGCATTATGGAGTTACCAGCCTCCTCTTAATGGCTCTTCATCAAGAGCCATTTTGTTTTGTTTGTACACTCTTAGGCATGGAATTCTACCCTCCTTACAAATAAAGTCAGTCTTCTCAGTCAGATTTGTAGAGATCTTTACCCATATAAGCTGCCTTTACCCCTGGGTGGAACATCTGCACCAATGTACTGGAGGTTGGGGACAGAGACCCTTTTTTTCCAATGACAACCCTGCTCTACAAGTATACACTGAAAGTGGGGGAGCAGCTCTGGTCTTGGCTTGCCTCTCTTCACGTGGAACCTCTACCCTATGGCGAGTTAGGGCAGGGTAATTGGGCCACAGTGTTCTCAGCTTGCTCTACTGAGAGTAGGGGCTGGTTGAAGAGAGAGTTTGTCCTCTCAATCATGCCTATGTGGAATAGAATTTCTGTAACATGGAGTTGATGTGGGGTACAGGGGGATGAGAAACACTAGATGCCCACTCCTCCATGGTCAACCTGCAGCTCTAGATGGCTGGGGTTAGGGAGAGAGGAAACCCCATCTTCTTGGCTTCTTGGCTAATATGCTGGGGTTGAAACACTGTGAAGGGGACTTTATGAGGGAGAAGTAACGGGTTGTGGCTCAAATGCCATAAAAACTCACTATTCTGACATATAGTAGATTTTCTTTAAGGAATGTTTCTTGGGGAGCCTGGGTGGCTCAGTCGGTTGAGCAGCTGCCTTCAACTCAGGCCATGATCCCAGGGTGCTGGGATTGAGCCCTGCATCAGGCTCCCTGCACAGCAGAGAGCCTGCTTCTCCCTCTCCCTCTGCCTACCGCTCTGCCTACTTGTGATTTCTCTCTCTCTCTGTCAAATAAATAACTAAAATCTTAAAAAAAAGAATGTTTCTTGATTTGCTGTATGCCCTTAGAATAATTCCCAAAGACTGAATAATTGTTGTTTTTGAATAATTTTCACCAGTTAAATTGTTATTTTGCTGGGGGGAAAGCCCACTGAGTTCCTTACTTCATTGTTCTGGAAGTACTACCTTGGTTGTTTCTGGACATTAATTGTTTTGGATGTTGAACTGATGAATTGAGGTACAGTTCCTGTAAGAGTGAATTGGATAATACTGGGTGGTGGATGACTGTTTTTTTGTTTTTTTGTTTGTTTGTTTTTATAAAGAGAGAGCGAGACAGCAGGAAACTAACCGCCTCTCTCCCTAAGGAAAAAAAAATGCTCTGAGCATTAAAATCACTGCCTTCTTCCTACTCTCCACATTAAATCCCTGGCAGTCCAGAAAGAAAAATAATGAGCACATATAAGAATAGAACTACCTTAAGTTATGCATATCCAATATAACATTTATAATCATTTTGCTGTAAAAACACTTTTATTTGTATAACCAATTCAATTCGACATTTTTCTGGGGACGTCTGGGTGGCTCAGTTGGTTGAACATCTGACTCTTGGTTTTGGCTCAGGTCATGATCTTAGGGATTGAGTCCTGAATCAGGTTCTGCCCTCAGCAAGGAGTCTGCTTGATATTCTCTCCCTCTCCTTCTCTCCCATCCCTCCAACTTGCATGCATATACTTTCTCTCTCAAATAAATAAATAAATCTTAAAAAAAAAATCCAAAAAACAAAAAACAAACATTTTTCTCGTGCCTATAATATATTAGATAAATAAGACTACATCCTTAACTTTAAGAAACTAAGAAATTTGGTAAGGAATTTACATACTTATTTATGTAAAAATAAGTATATTTTAAGGCTAAGTATGTGTTTAAGCATTGCAAAATGCTTGGCCTTTAGTTCAAAAAAGGTCAATTTGGTCAAAAAATTAAATCAGGAGAGTTGGCCAAAAAACTACCATCGCCAAAAACACTCACTAACATAATGCTTTCAAATATTTAGTTAAATGATGTTTTAAAAAAATGATATGGTGTGTTTAACTGCTTTTGTCTTGTTATATAACAGAACAGTTGTTATAGCTGGTGTACTATAAACTGATTCTGTAGTTATCAAAAATATCTTTACTTTAGCATTTAATCACCTGCAAAGACTCATTTTTGCTTTTTATTCCTCTTCATTTTTAAAGGCTGGTCCTAGGTAGAGATGCCCTATGTAGAAGTATATAAGCCTTATAAACAACTAAATAATGTTTAAGTGAAGTTTTTAATGAATTTTGCAACATATTTATTAATTTAAAAAATCTTAATATTTACTGAATATTATATGCTGGGCAGTGTTTTAAGTACTTTGATCTTCAGAACCTAACGGAGGGCGCCTGGATGCCTCAGTGGGTTAAGCTTCTGCCTTCAGCTCAGGTCATGATCTCAGGGTCCTGGGATCGAGGCCCGCATCGGACTCTCTGCTCAGCAGGAAGACTGCTTCCCCCTTTCTCTCTACCTGCCTCTCTGCCTACTTGTGATCAATCTCTCTGTCAAATAAATAAATAAATAAAATCTTAAAAAACAAAACAAAACAAAAAAAACACCTAATGGAAACCGAGGAAGAGAGATTGTGTAATTTTGTCAAAGTTACCTAGTAACTGTTGGAGTGAAGACATATATTCAGGCATTCTGCTCTAAAGACCATGTTCTAAAACCCTACACTATCTGCTTTCTTATAAATAAAAAAACAATCTGGTAATTATTCACATTCTATTTGTTTTAATATATCAGTTTTTTAACAGCAGTTCAAACAGTTACACTTATCTGGATTCATTTATATTTAGCAAAAATGTTAAATTATTTATAAATGGTTTTGTGGCATTTACCTTTGGTTCACTCTACAGTATAACCTGTGGTCTTGAATGTGATACTATTGACCAGGATTTAAAATTTGTCTTTGTAAAAAATAAACGCCAAACCAATCTCTAATTCTTAATACCACCACTGCCTCCCCCCAAAAATAAAAGCAACATCAACTGGCGTAAAGACTAAGCATATAGAATACTTCAGAGGCAGATTTTTTGGGTTTCATTTTTCTAGCTATATTCAGTTAAAAAAGAAAAATGTATCTTATTTGGACAGAAAATAATCACCTTTTATTTCCCCCTGAAACTGTCTTGCCTTAGTAGTATGAACAATAGTACTAACATAGTAGAATGTTATCCAATTATCATAGGAAGTCTGCCTTTATAAATAACATAACTTTGAATGAATATAATTATGGGGATACAAAAATGAAGGAAGAACAATGATAGAAATAAATTGGGAATCAGTTTCACAGGCATTTTAGACTGAAAAGTCTTCCCTCACTTCCAAACACTGGAATTCTTTTTCACTCAATCCACTCCACTATCCCACTCAGCCTCTCAAATGAAAGACTTTTTTTTTTTTTTTTTTTTAAAGATCTTGTTACTTTCTTTCAAAAGGACAGGAGTCTCACATTCCCAAAACACCAACAAGAGATAGTATCATATGGTGATAAACAAATACATGAAAACAAATATTAAGAAAGTAGTAATTAGAAATTGTTTAAAAAAAAAAAAGCCCCCCCTCAAACCAGAAAAACTTCTGGGTTAGTTTCAGATTTAGCCCTTTTGGCTTTTACTTTCTCCTTGCAGTTTAGAACCCACTGCCTACTATTTTAACTATGAATTCATAGTCCCATGTTCTCTCCCACTCCCTGACTTTCAGTAGACTCCAATTTCCCTGCTCCTTTTTCTAGGCTGCTAAGTCTTAAGGTAAAAATTGTGCTCAGATGCCTTGTTCTAAAACCGTGTTTGTTCAGTGTCCTAGTACTCTTCCATACTCTCAAGTCCTTTCAGTTATTCCTTGCTAACTGTTAATCCAATTTTTCATATTTATTGTTCCAAATCTTTCCCATTCTTCTATCTTCTCCTTCCTTAGAGGTATTGCTTTTCTTTTTAAGGTTGACCTATATTCATAATTCCAAATGCTTTCACCCATACATCTAAGTACAGAAATGAATTTTTATACTGTAACACTTATTTTTACTCCTGAAACAAAAGAAAAAAATAGAGATCCTGATTGGAATTGTACCACTTATGTATTAGGCAAGCCACACTTTAAAAACAAAACCAAGAAAGGCAAAGATACTACAAAATTAGGGCGCTGGTCAGTATCTCAACACCAACTAGATGAAGATGGATTCTTAAAAGTACCAGGTCTATTACTGAAGGTCACTGTTCTAGTTGCTTGATTCTGTTGAGAGAATCATCAACATTTCTGACTTTGTGAATACCTCTTTTAAATTAGATTTTGAAAGAATGAGATCTTGCTATTTGCTACAGTGTGGATGGAGCTGGAGGGTATTATGCTAAGCAAAATAAGTCAGTCAAGGCAGGATAAATTCCACATGATTTCACTCATATGTGGAATTTAAGGAAGAAAACAGATAAACACCGGAAAAGAAAAAGAAAAAAAGGAGAGAAGGAGGCAAACTATAAGAGATTTAAAAAAAATATATTTATTTATTTGAGAGAGAGAGAGAGAGAGAGAGAGAGCATGTGCACATGGTGGGGGAGGGGCAGAGGGAGAGAGAATCTCCAGCCAACTCAGCCCTGAGCACAGAGCCCCATGGGGGCAATCCCACAACCCTGAGATCATGACCTGAGCAGAAATCAGTAACGGAAGGCACTTGTGACGAGCACTAGGTGTTACATGCAAGTGATGAATCACTAATATTATTCCTGAAACTAATTTTACACTATATGTTAACTAACTAGAATTTAAATAACTTCAAACGTTAGGGAAAAAAATCGGAGTTTAGGACAGGAGTTTTAAGTTTGTACCTAGGCCACAAAAGTACAGCTTTATGAAAATCTGAAAATTCTACTCGTTTATGCTGTATCTTCTCCATATTATATTTGAAGAGTTAAAGGTAAACATGATTGTTATGTCTAACAGAACTATGCAAATATATGAACCATCCCTGTTGGAATTAAATTGCCTTTAAAGTTAACTCTTTATCATTACTTTCTGAGGTCTAAAATGAGATTTTGTCTCATAGCAAAGTTAACAGTACTTACGAATATGACAATTTTTCAAAAAGCTATGAAAATGCCACATATAACAATGCTTGGGAGTTGTTTATTGTGTTTTGTACAATAATAGCTCCTTGTTTTATACAGTGCACTTTTTGTCAAATCCAGTGACCTGGGTGATACTTTTCTTTGCAGTTCAGATTTAACCATCATGGTGCAATTCTTTTGAAATGAAATGCCTACTAAATTATTAATCAACCATTCAGATGAAGTGGGGGAAAAGTTTGCTTTTTATTATTTATGGCACTAAAGAATCTGTAGGAATCTGGTTTTATAAATAAGGAAAAGTATGTGGGCTTATTACATTTCTTCTGGAAAAAATACTTCATTAAGAGTATATGTACATAAAGCTACCTTATCTTACAGTGAAGTATAATAGTTGTTTTAATGTTATGTAAATGGTGACATAGTGAAAATGACTACAAGTTTTCTGCCCACTGTAACAAAGTCTGTATTTACTCTAAAAAGTTATGATCCTCTCCTCTCAGCATGTTTTGCACCTGCATTTTATGCAAGATGTGTTGTGCCCTACTTGTGGCAAATCTGCACAGACCTGACTGATTTGCCAGACCGACAGCTGCTTACTTTCAGGAAACCACACTCCAGTTCTTGGTGTGTGTCATGTCCTCTCTGAGTATCACTAACCTCTGATTACTTAACTCCAACTCCCATAATTCACAATCCTTGACTTACAGAACAGTCTGGCCTTGCAAAATAATTGCTTTAGTCAATTTGGTTAAATTCAGTAAATAATAATTGAATGCCTACTATGAGCAAGTGCTATGGGGTACACAAAAGAAATTATCCATATTCTGTCTCATTAAGCTGTTTAATATATAAGGAAGGATATTTACTCAAATCACTGTTGTACTCTCTCTTACTAATTAAAATGACCTGCACTTTTATAAAATGTTCATAGTTGTTTTTTATTTTTTTGAGCATTACTTCTCAGCTCAGGCAACTCTTCAGATTTCTAGACTTGCATGCTCAACTCCATATTCAACATTTCCATGGGGATTTCTTACAGGAACCTCAAACTCAACATGCTCTGTACCAAATTCATAATCGTCTGTCCTAAAATTGGTCTTCCTCCAGGGTCTCCTACCTCAGAGAATGGCACAAGCCAGAAGTGTAATCAAGAAGCCTGCTAGTCATTGTAGATGTCTTCACCTCCTTTGTCCTTTCTTGTTTACTTTTATTGGCTCATTTCCCTCTGAGTTTATGTCAGAACTCCTCAGGAACTTATCTGTAGGCCATCTTCTCTTCTTACTCTATAGTCTTTCCTGTTGAAGATTTCATGCACTCTAATGATTTTATTACTGCTTACATGGCTTATATGCTAAAGACTCTCACTTTAATTACACCCTGGCCAAGAGAAAACAATTAGCCAAGTATTTTTAATCTTTTCAGGAAAAAAAATATTCCTGTAGTTTTAATTTTATTTTTCCCCAATTTTTAAATGTAATCCTCTCCCATTTTTATTTGCTTATTAGCCATTTGTTCAGTAAACTTATTAAACACACACATTCCAAGCCTTTGGTCCTGCAAAAACATCATCAAGTGTGTTGTTAAACTTTAGAGGTCAAGTGACTTCCCCAGAATCAGACAGCTAGCCAGGATTGAAAGGTAGACTTCTGAATATAAATCTGAGTGCTTTCTAATAAACTGTGATGCAAACCTTTATGCAAAAGATCTGAACCAGACATTGAAAAAAAAATTTAAACAAATTCATTATAAGGTGTGATTATATGATACTCCTTAAGAAATGTATTTTATAAGAAATGAAATTTGTAAGTCCATAATTAATTTACTTTTCCCTCTCTTCTTCCACAAAGAGTTTGAATTTACTTACAGTAGGAACAAGTGAAAAAACAAAACGAAACAGAGAACTGGAAGGTGGGATGGGTGGGAAAGAATTGAGAATTTAGATTGAGGAAAGATAAGTTACCACAATTACTAAAACCAAACCTCAAATTTGGTTCTACCCTCCTAGGAAGTCAAAGCAAAAGAAGGGGCACAGCCAAGTAATTCTCACTTCCTTTAGTTCTCTGCTCAAATGTCACCTTAGTGAGGCCTTCCATGATCACCTCATTTAAAACAGCAACCTTATGCCATGCCCACACTCCCTACCAACTCCCCTCCTTTTATTTTTTTCCATAGCACTTATAACCCAGTTACTTGTTAATTTATTCATTGTCTCTCCCCCTACTACAATGCAAGTTTAATGAGGAAAACAATTTGGGCTTGTTTCTTTGTATCCTAGATACAAAGATACCTAGAACAGTGCCTGGAAAATAGAAGCTCAATAAAGTTTTTGAGTGAATGAATGAATAAAAAGCTATCGAGAAAGTATATGCTAAACAGAAAAATAACGAATAGACAAATAATACCGAAAACTGTCAATAATACAATAACTATAATCAGTTGGTAAAACAACTGATGTTTAATATTAAACAAATGGATAAAGAAAACATCTTCAGTATATGGCCAGGCTGTTAAAGCAACTGAAGTCTTAAAACAGTAGCTAAGTATAACGTGTCCAAAGACAGATTTCCAAATAGTTAATCATTTAAACTCCAAAGGGAGAATACTATTATCCAGAAATAGCAGAATCATTATATCTCTTTAATTATATACCTGTTAAATAGACTATGCATACATATTGAATAATGAAGTTTGGTATTTAATTTTGTCTTCATATATTTATTCTCCAGTGTTTTATACTGGATAATTTTATTGATAGCATGGATGGTCATACTAAGTGGTTAACTCTCTGTAAGAAATCACTCTGCTCTTACCCTTCTTTAAATTTAAAAATGCAAACTAATGTACTTCTACGCTCCTGTGAAACTCTTGAGTTGAAATGTCTTTGAAACCAATAACCATTCCACACATGCTAGGATATGAACAAGCAGTTGGAATTTATTTGCTGAATAAAAACTCATCATAGATATGAAAGCAGCAATGTTGTTCTCATCAAAATTTTTCAGTAGTTATCTTAGTATCAGGTGAAGTCTAGCTATTAACTCAACAGAAAGAACTTCAAATATAAATCAATCCTTGCTTTTCACATATATATGTCACGTATTTTCTTTTTCTTTTTTTTTTTTTAAAGATTTTATTTATTCATTTGACAGAGCTCACAAGTAGGCAGAGAGGCAGGCAGAGAGAGAGGAAGGGAAGCAGGCTCCCCGCTGAGCAGAGAGTCTGATGCGGGGCTCGATCCCAGGACCCTGAGATCATGACCTGAACCGAAGGCAGAGGCGTTAACCCACTGAGCCACCCAGGCGCCCCAGTCACGTATTTTCATATGCACATTGAAAGTGTGTGTGTATGTATGTGTGTGTGTATATATATATATATATATATATATATATATATATATATAATATTGTCATGGGAAAAGATGAGAAGAGGATTAATATTTTCTAGCAGCACGGGGCATTCTGAGAGGAGAGATCAAGTACCCTCACTATCCAACAATTAATCTATCCAGGTAGCAAATTTTAGAAATTACTTTGTTTCTTTATTACTATAAGGAAATTAAGAATAAGTAAAAAAAATTGTGGAAATTCTGCATTGTTTAGAATATTGTTTAGCCTTCATAGCTTTTGAGGTATTTTACATCTATAATTAGATAACCAATAGCACTGAAAAATAATTCTTATCTATAGACACACAAATAAATTCTGTTTCAGTGGAGTTCAATTGTTTTCCCTCCCCTGCCTATGGGAAAAAGCCAGTTTTGACTCCACTTGTAAGTTTATTTCAACATATCTTTTCTCCATATACATTTTTGACTTTTTTATTTCACCTGTGAATCAGCTGTAACATTTGCTTGGTTCCCTCATTAATGATGAGTTAAGTAAAATCCTTAATGTGTGATCATTTTATATTTAATGAGCACTATACTTTTACCTCTTCTTGAAAATATCCTTTAACAGTGCTATTATTAAAATGACTGATCTGAATTTTAATTTATGTTAGTTCTGGGTTTTATCTACTATCTTTCCTATGTTGAACTCAAGAAAAATTAAAAATAAATCTGCAAATTTAGACCAATTACGTAAGTTAATATCAGTTAGTATTTCAAGATCCTATGCTCATTAGCCTTTCACCTTCTCAGTAATGGGTGGTTTTATAATACAGCATATCAAGGAAGATAATCCTTGCCTAAATTCTTACAAGTTCTTACCAGGATCCTTAGCTCAATGTACAACTAACACTATTGGTTTCTTTTCTGTTGATTTTGACAATAGAGAATGTTCCTATTATATACAAAGTCCTCTCTCTCTCTCTCTTTTTTTTTTTTTTTTTTTTGGTGAAGAGTTTATTTATTTATTCGACAAAGATAGACACAGAGAGAGGGAACACAAGCAGGGAGAGTGGGAGAGGGAGAAGCAGGCTTCCCACTGAGCAGGGAGCCAGATGGGGGCCTTTATCCTAGGACCCTGGGATCATGACCTGAGCCAAAGGCAGCCGCCTAATGACTGAGCCACCCTGGTGCCCCAAAGTCCTCTCTCTTTTGAAACTAATTTTTGTCATAATTGTCCTTGGGAAGCCACATTACTTCAGCCAAATCATCAATTGAGTTTTTACCAGCAGTGCTGTTTTGGATAGAAGGTTTTACAGACTCTATGCTACACCCCAGAGATGCTAAAATAATTGAAGCATTTGCCACAAAATGTGATCTCTGCTCTCATGTTCTTCTGAGCGTGCGAGGGGGGAAGTGGAGAGTGGCAGAGAATAAATATTTTAACAAAAAAATTATTAAGATAATTTCAAATAGTGAGAAAAGCTATGAAGAAAATATAACATAATAGGGGAACAGAAGAAGTTGGCTGGGTTGGAGATTCTATGTGGTAAGCAGAGCTGGGATCAGCTAGGTTGATGATATAAGCTCTGTCAAGGGAAGAGCTGGGGAAAAGAGTCCAGGCAAAACCTTGAGACAGAAAGGAGCTAGCTATGATCTTGATCTTGACTTGGGATCTTGACTATCATCTACATTAAAAATATGTTTTATACTCTGAACTGGTACATATAAACTAAAGATCTAAAAAATGACACTCATACCATGTGTGATAGATTCTAAAAATTTTATCTATCTTATCCTGTTCACAATCCACTAAATTGGCTTCATGGCCCAACACTAGCTTGGTGGTTAAAAACTCAGGCTTTAAGCATGGGTTTGAATCTCAACTCCACAACTTACTAGCTGTGACACTTTCAATAAATTACTTAAGCTCCCTCTGCTACATTTTTTACATCTTTAAAGTAGGGCCAATAATAGTATGTACTCATGAGGTTTGATACCAGATTTCTGAAACACTGAACCAGTTTATATTTTTAACTGTAGTGTATTCTTATGTCATATAATTTCTTTAAACACACACCACTTATCTTTTTAATCTCTAACAACTGGATGGGTGAAAAATAATTCCTGATAGTTTTAATTTGCATTTCTTTTATTTCTAGTGAGGTTGTACACTTTTCCTGCTCCTTGGATATTAAATATAATCACAATTTTCATTTCTTACAAAGTGTACATAATAATATGTAAACATAAAAATTTACCAACCATATAAAGCTTCACCTAACTGCAGTATCATATATTATAACTTATAACATGCTTATTATTAGATTTACACTTGTTTGCCATTTCTTCATTTTTTTAAAAAGATTTATTTATTTATTTTAGAGGTGGAGGAGTGGCAGAGGGAGAGGGAGAGAGCCAGACTCTCCACTGAGTGCAGAGCCCAATGTGGGGCTCAATCTCATGACCCTGAGATTATGACTTTAGCTGAAATCAAGAGCAGAAATTAAGAGCCACCCAGGTGCTCTTAGTTTGCCATTTCTAACTAAATGCAAAGTTATAGCATTTATTATTTATTTCCACTTATCTCCTGAAATTACATAGATCCAGTAAAGGAGAAAAAAACTTTTTGAGGAGAAAATCAATGAGAATATCAGCTAGTTCGTTTTTGTTTGTTTTATTTTAAGTTGGTTTGGTTTATTAAGGTATAATTTAAATACAGTTCAAGTAGCCCTAATATATAGTACTGTAAATTGTTTTTAAAAAATATTATTCAAGTATAATTGACACACACATTAGTTTCAGGTGTACCATGGGCTAGTTAATTGAATTGGTCTGTTAAATCATTATAAACTCAAAAATACTAAAATTTGTATTCATTTCCATTTTAACCAATAGGAGCCAATATTTTATTAAGTTTTAAAACTTTAAGTCCAGTGTAGTTAACGTACAGTGTTATATTAGTCTCAGGTGTACAATACAGTGATTTAACATTTCTATTTTTTTTAAAGATTTTATTTATTTATTTGAAAGACAGAGATCACAAGTAGGCAGAGGCAGGCAGAGGGAGAGGAAGGGAAGCAGGCTCCCTGCTGGGCAGAGAGCTGAGGGGGGGGGGCCCTGGATCCCAGGACCCTGGGATCATGACCTGAGCTGAAGGCAGAGGCTTTAACCCACTGAGCCACCCAGGTGCCTCAGTGATTTAACATTTCTATACGTTACTCACCCATCATCATGAAAAGTGTACTCTTTAATTCCCATCACCTACCTATTCTACCCATCTCTCCCCCCACCTTCCCTCTGGTAACCATCAGTTTGTTCTCTATAGTTAAGAGTTAGGATCCAATGTGTTATATCACATTTGCAAACATACTATTGAAATCATCAAGTATTCAAAAAGGTAACACACAATTTCAGCCAAAGTTATTAAACATATTTAGAAAGTTGCCTATGGGGTACCTGGCTGATCAGTCAGTAAAGCATGCCACTCTTGATCTCAGGATTATGAATTAAAACCCTTCCTTGAGGGTAGAGATCACTTTTTAAAAAGTTGCCTATTGTAGAGGAAGAGAATTGCTACATAATGAAAAAATAATTAAATAAGAAAAAAAAGGGCTATGCATGAACTAATGAGAGATAGTATTAGGCCATGAAATGAAGAATATAATTAATTCAAGCTATAGGTTAAAAATTTCCACAATTTGTACTTTTCCTAAAATCTGTATATTTTTAAAGACATGAATATCTTATATGTGCACTAGATGTTACTACAAGATGGAATAGCTTGTCTAGGTGTTACTACACTAGATGTTACTACAAGATGAAATAGCTTGTCTATTCAAAGTAGTCAAAATCAAACATGTTTCCTTAAAATTGACTTCCCCCCTTTTTTAAAAAAGATTCATTTATTTATTTAAGAAAGAAAGAGAGAGAGAGAGTGTGTGTGCATGTGCACACATGAGCCGCAAGGAGGGGCAGAGGGAGAGAATCCCAAAGCAAACTCCCTGCTAAGCACGGAGCCTGATGAAGGACTTGACGCTACAACCCATGAGATCATGCCCTGAGCTAAAACCAAGAGTCGGACTCTTAACCAACTGAGCCACCCAGGAGCCCTGACATTCCTTTTTTAACTCTCAACTTAGGGAAGTAACAATAGCTTCCGTTATATGTCACTAGAAGACTTCTGAGCACCATAAATAAGGTATTCTGAATTCAGTCAGACTGATGGAATTTGCCAGTTATGGGAAATTGAATGTATGTTCCCTGACTCTGTAGATGGTCTACATATGTTCAAGTAAGATTTTGATCAGGAAGATTAAAAAAAAAAAATCAGTTTTTTCAGATTAATTGAAAAAGAATTAAAAACTCTCAGAGATGTTAGAAAATACGATATCAAAGAAAGTATAGTAAAAACCATAAATAGAAATTTAATTTTCATAACAGTATATTTCATAACAGTAGATATTAAGTATTAATAATAATTTTATCCTATATTTTCCATAAAGTTCAAAACATTTGCACTTTGTTTTTTCTTTGGTCAGAACACCAATAAGCTATAGTTGATGCTGTAAGAAAACAGTAACAACAAATAAAGCCAATCATTTCCTCTTCCTTTGCCAAGAAAAGGTGTAGCAGCCAATGAGGTTAAATGGAAAAAAAAAACAACAACACTGCATGTGAGGGAAAAATAGATCAGAAGACAGAAAATATCTTTTGCATCACGTTAACTAGAAATTCAGTTTCTCTGATGAAATGAAACTACTCTTTTGCTTTTCTTAATATTGTCCCTTAAATATACACACACATACACACACACACACACACACACACACACATACACCCCTCACGCAAACATCCAACACACTTAATAAACCAAAACATGACTAGTAAGGACTCCTAATGTTTTTGAATCTGCTACAGCAAGATAAGATTGCAACTCCAGAGAAGAAGGCAGAAAATGAAGAAAGTGTCCTAAGGCTTAAAGAAGGTGGGAATAAAGATAAAGAGTTTTTACTTAGGCCTCTCAGGACAAGCTAAGGTCATGGTGCTTTTATTTTTTCCCTTTAACCTTGCTTTACTTCTTCTGTTGAATAGGAAATTGGGAATAACCTGTACAGAGGAAGGTGGATATTCTTTTTCCTAGGAAGGTTAAGTGACACACAATTGAAAAAAAAAAATCTACTGAAGATCTCCACAAAATGCAACATATTTTAGGTTGGTGAGTTAATTTTTTTTAGAGAAATATTAAACAGTTAATTTTTAGATTAGTAAATCTTAATATTTTATTCAATACATAAGTAATATTTATTCTATAAACCTAAGTATTGCATATACTAAAAATACAGTTTTATGATGTGGTTAGTTGAGAGGGAAAAAAAAGAAGGGAACCAGAGGGAAAAATGAGAGGAAAGGTGAGGATAAAATAAGGAGCTAATATTCATTGAAGGTCTATTATATGCTACGTATTCTGTATACATAATGTCACCAAATCCTCATAAGAACTTTAAGAAAGCAAAATACCAGTTACAATGAGGAAATTGAGTCTCTGATGGATTAAGTGATTAGTAAAACAGTAAAGCCAGAATTCAAACTTAGAATTGTCATACTCCAAAACCCTTTTCATCGTTCCATAAGGCTTAGCTTCTACAGAGGAGAGGAGGTAGTAGAGAGAAAAAGAGAAAGTAGCTGAGAGGTCAGGGAAGAATAAAAGACAGTGGGAGAATGAGACCCTCAATAGGAAGAGTGAGGAAGGAGGTGGGTAGTAGGAAAGCGGGGCAGAAAAAGGATGTGAGAGAGAGAACAAAATAGAGAATGTTAAGAGAAGTTGTTAGAAGAAGAGATAAGAGAAATGATCAGTTGAGGGACTACCTGTTTGGCACATAGGCTTCAGAAAATAAATAATTTTTACTATCCATTGAAATCTCAATTAACAGAGTAATTATTCTTGACAAGTCAAACTGCTGGAACCCTAATACATTCTGAGATGGGTTTCTCAAATTTGGCACTATTGACATTTGGGCCAAGTAATGCTTTGTTGTAAAGGGCTGTTCTGTGCATTATAGGACGTTTAGCAGTATCCCTGGGCTCCTTCTCTTAGATGCCAGTGGTATCTTGCTAGTCTTCAAAATGAAAAATGTCTCTAGACATTGCCAATATCTCCTGTGAGCAAAACTGCCCAAGTAAAGAGCCATTGATTTAGAGGTTCCACTCTGGATAATGGTAAAAACAAACAAAAGAGGCCTACCATATATAAAATTATTCCCTGAGTTACTTTAAAGATTGGAAGATGCCCTTGGGAACAAGATGAGGTTTAGGGGTGAACTCACCAAGCTCATAACACTCGTTACAGTTATTGCTTGAACACTGCTTTTAAAAGTATGAAAGAGAAAAAAAAAAAAGTATGAAAGAGAGCAGATCTTGCTACTCAAAGTGCAGTCCTTTCACCAGTGGCGACAGCATCATCTGAGGGCTTGTGAGGAATGAAATACCTGCTCTACTGAGTCAGAACTTGTATTTTAACAAGAGGCACAATCATGCCCTTGGCTTTTTTTTTTTTTTTTAATGACAATTCCTGACTTATGGCCCTGGAAATCTTGGGAAAACATCATCCAGTTTCTTCAATCCAGACCTTGGGGCTTCCTTTTCCCCAGCATCACCCCTATCCAGTTGACTGAACCACTCTCTAGAACATACCATTCAGCAAGGCTAATGGTGGTGAGCCTTGGCTTTAAATCTTCATGACTGTGGGACTCCTGCTCAACACAAAGTTAGGGTGCACCATAGGATTCCTGGAAGATTGGAGGATGGAAGGGCAGCAGCAGCCACTCTGTAGCTCGTGTGTTGTTGCTGATCTGTTGTCTCACCTGGTCAGTGCGACACAGCTTTTGGGCCTGTGACTTCTCCCCTTTCCCCAGATCCTCCTCTAGCTTCTCCAACTCATACAGATGTATGGGTTTAGCTACTTGAGAAAAGGCCCTGGCTATAGCAGGTCATCCACACTGGCAAGCTGGGAAGCAGCAAAAGTCAAGGATCCAGTTAAGGTTTCATGGATATGGGTTAGCACATGCTTACAAGATCCAGGCTGCTCCTGATTTGCCCCATAATTTATATCCATCTTTCCTTCCTAACTGCCTGCGTAGTGGACCTCAAGCTCCAGCATCAGGCATGATTCAAGGGATTTACAGACTGCTTAACTAGTTCTCACAATTCCTTAAGACCACATTCTTCTATTAGATAAATAATACACATATGAAAAATAAGTACAATGTGAAAAGAAGTAGGTATAAACAGAGATCTAGTTTTGAACTACACAGTCTAAGGGAGACCAGCAGTTTTGTCAGGACTATTCTACCATTATATGGGAGGCCTCTTTGCGTATATGAAAAAACACTGGCTTTAGAATTTGGAGACCTGGGGTCTGGTCTTTTCCAGGACTAGTTAGTTGTAGGACCTAGAACAAATCACTGGTTTGAGGAATTACTGTTGGCTTCTTGTACCTCACCAAGAGTTCAAATATATCTTTCTAGGGAAGAGTTAAAGGACTTCCTTACCTGTATTTACTATGTTGAAGGGCAAGTATGGTGAATATTATGGACCAACTTGCTTATCCTCTCTATTCCCTTGCCACTGAAAATGCGGTACATGGACAGAGCGTCAGCATTGTGAGGGCCTGTTTAGCCAGAGTGGCCCCACCTCAGTTGAACAGCCATTTTGTTGTTTATGCAGTAAAACTTAAATTGACCCTGCCCCCGCCAGGGGAACTTCTTAAAAGCAAGTCCGGAAAACCAGTCCCAGGTAACAAAGCCCAAATACAAGGGTGGGTCAGGTCAGGTGGAGATAACAGCCCGAATGCAGGGATGAGTCTGGTCAGGTGGAGACATCCAATCAGTCAAGCGGGCATACTATCTCCCTAGCTACCAAGGAGTGTGGGCCCCGTCTTTTGGGCGCCAATTCTGACCAAGGTGATAGGCTAGTTCAAATAGCTACTATGGGGTGAATTGTAATTCAATTGGCCACCCATAGGTGACCTAGCGTGACTGTGCAGCTTTCTCTATGTGTTACAATCTCATTCACCACCTGCGTGTGGCCAGGCCCAACCACATGGCCTTTGCTCTGTAAAAGTTAGTCTGTGAGGCAGGGAGGGAGGGGTTGTTGCCCTCTCCGTAAGGTGCATCCCCGACCGGTCGGTTTGATGGTCAGTTTGATTCTCGATGCTTGGCGCGAAATAAAGCTTTGCTTGACCTTCACTTTGTATCAGTCTCGCTCCTTTGACCATAAACCCGTTATTGGGGGACCCAACAAGCATTACTTGGGTGCTTATTAGAGATGCAAAATCTTGGGCCTCACCCTGGACCAAGGAAATCACAATCTGCACCTAATAAGAGATGATTCGTATGCACCCTAAAACATAGGAGCACCTTCCTCCTATGGTGACTTTCTAAATGCAGAGGCTAGGAAACTTGAAAACTGTATTTCTTAGATCTCTTTTCAGTGTGGATTCTGTTTGAAAATCAGGCCCCAAAGCTAACAGTTATACGATTATTATATGCTGCGGATTGCTATAAGCACTTCATACACATTAACTCATGGAATCCTCCCAACAGTCCTATAAGGTTGATACAATTATTATTCCCTTTATATAGGTGAAGAAACTGATGTCTGGAGAGGTTAATTAACTTGCCCAAAGTTATAGTAAGTCACAGAGTTAGGACTCAAACCCAGGTATTCTGATCTAGAATTTATACTGTTGATCATATTTTTAATAGATCAAAGAGGAAGCTTAAGCCTTCTTTCTGCTGTTTTTTTTTTTTAAACAGATAATCCTGTGGAACATATACTCTGGCAAATGCTTTTATTTTATTTATTTTTAATTAATTTATTTTAGAGGAGAGAGTGCACACATATGCATGAGGAGGAGGAGAGGAGAGAGAGGAAGACAGAAAGAATTTCTTCAGCTGACGCCCCGCTGAGTGCGGAGCCAGATGGAGACTGGATCCGAGGACCCTGAGATCAAGACCTGAGCTGAAACCAAGAGTCAGAAGCTCTACGGAGTGAACCACCCAAGAGCCCCAGGCAATGGGTTTTATAAAGCTTTCTTCATTTATTCATCTACCTATGTATGAATGAGCATTGATCTAAAAGTTCTAGGTATCACAAAGGCAAGAAGTCGAAATGAAGCATTAGCATTTGAAAGGAAGCAAAATCAACCTTATCTATAGATTGGATGATTATATATCTAGAAGATGCAAAGGAATCAAGTCTAAGAGATACTGTTATTTATTAGCATTAGAATTAATAAAAGAATTCAGAAAGGTAACTAGTTAAAAACTAAATATATAAAAGCCAGTAGCTAGAAACCAGCAGCAAAAGGATGATTTGTGGGGAAAAAAATCCCGTTCACAATACCAACAAAAATGTAAAAGCTTAATATAGATTTTACTATTTATAACTATTATAAAGGATTGTATAAGCCAGGGAGAAAGTGGATTATCCAATCATTGGCAGAGAAAAAAACAGATTAGCTCCATAACTCCACCCAATACATAAAGATATTCTAAAGAGACAAAACATACAGAATTTAAAAAATAATAATAAAACCATAAATACACACACACACAAGAAAATACTGGATATTTAACTGATTGTAGAGTTAGAAAGAATGCTCTGAACAGATATAGATATGTATATACATTATGCATGTGTATATGTGTGGTATGTGTGAATGAAACTACTAAAATAAATTCCTTTAGCAAATAAAAATTTAAAGCATTTTTAAATTGAAAATATCATTAACAAAATTATAAAGTCAATAGCAAGCACAGAAAATATTTATAATCAATGTGAAGTAAGAGATTAACATTTTAGTGTCAAAAAAGTTCAAAGAACATGATTAAAAAGAAATGCAAATGCTCAATAAATATATGAAAGGTTTAGTAAACCTCTCCAGCAATATCTTATAACACAAGATAATTTTGACCCACTAAATTGGCAAAGATTAATCTATAAATTATACCATTCATTAGAGGCATGGATGGTTTCCAATCAGCACTCTCACACTCCAATGCTGGGAGTGTACATTGGTGTGATCTTTCTTGAAAGCAATCCTTTAGAATGTTCCAAGAGGCTTCAATGAGTTTGATACATTGACCTAGTTCTTTCGTTTCTAGGAATCTATTGCAAGGTAGAACTGTGAGGATTTTCAAGGAAAGATTTTCCTTATAGCATTATTTAAAAAGAAAGTTTGTACCTTAATGTACAGTAGTAGGAAAATGTATTATTAGGCAGCCTTAAAATAATTTTTACAAATAATTTTTCATAACATGGGAAAATGAAACAACATGCTAAGTAGCTAAAACAAGAAGGCAAATTCAGTATTACATTAAAACATGTTAAAATATATGTGTGTATATATACAAGTATAGTAATATATGAGAGAGAGAGAGATGAATGTAGAAATACCATTGTATGAGATATATTTTTTTAAATGTCTGGTATTTTTTAATAAAATGTTACTTGGAGTGGGATTTCAAATGCTTTCGTTTCCTTCCCTAGAGTTTTCTTTATTCCTACAGTTTCCAAAGTATATTACTTCAATAACCATAATGACCTTAGAGCTAAAGATAATGATTCTAAAGTCAGTCTGAGGATAATAGGATCTCTGTGCTCTAGGAGGTACGAAGGGCCATCTTAGGTTATTTAAGTTGTGAACTGCCACATCTAAGCAGATGCTATTCACACTGTAGGCATATAATAAAAGGACTAGAGATGTTTAGTCTTTTACTTATGCAATAGATCAGAGACTCTCTTATATAAAGCCACCTAATGGTCACAGTTACGAATATCATTGAATCATCTCTCATACATACAATGAACAACATACCCATGGGATAGTTATACCCTCTCCCTTCAATCCTTTGGGCATTTTGTCTCTTTCCCTTGGTTATCTCTCTGAGATGTCTGATGCCTACTTCAAACTTGACACAGTTCCTTCATCTAAAGGACCTGTTCTATTCTTCCAAGTCTTCCTTTCAGGTCCTCAAGGATACTTGAATTTAACTAGGCTTCCTTTGTCCATCATCCTACCAGGAGAGACAAAGGAACCTTCGTTTTCTCTCAGATGGAGTGGCATTTAAGAACAAATTGTAAGAAAAAAAAAAAAGCAATGCTGACAATCTTAGTTATTAAGAAAATACCTATATTACTATTTCAGTATTACATGAAATAAATACCAAGCTATAGATACATTCTGAGCTGGTATCGTACCAATGAGATAAAGGTAGGTTTTGTACAGCCAAAGCTGATACAAGAGACTTCCTGGCTGAAGGAAGGGCATGAGAACTTTCAGACAGGAATGGAAAGAAAAATCAGTGAAGGAAAGGTTGCATGTGGAGGGACCCTTACTTAGCCTGGGGAATAGCTAATGGAAGAAACCTGCTTCATCAAGTTATCAGGTAAGGGCAAAACTCAGTGAAGGAAATAGAAATAGAAAGGTATTTAACACAAAAAATTAGGGGCTGAAAAAAATCACTGGAAGCTGCAGGAGCAAAAGCCAGGTGTCTTCTAGAGCTACTGCATTCAAGAGCACCACCATAGCCTTGATCCAGAAAAAAAGGAGAGTCTGTGCTGTCTCTTGCTGCTGCCCCCACGAATGCCGTCAGTTCTCTCTCAACAACCGGGAGGCTAACTAAGACTGTAGAACACCAAGTGAGTGTGCTAAGCAGAAACGACATCAGGAAGAGGGACTCTGCCTCATTTCCAGCTAATTAGTGTTGGTTTTGTTTCTGTGTCTATCATTGTTTCTGTGGAAAAAGTCACTTTAAATTTTAAAAACCAGTCTGCAAAACAAGTTTTCAAAAATATTCTCTTGTAATTTGGAGTCTGTGTGCTCTTAAAATAACAAACAAACACATACCATCCCCTAAAGAAAAACTAAATCAAACAACTCCTCAGGATATATTTTATAGTCACTGAATTCATTTACTTCTTCCTCAAACATTTTTATATCTACAGTTACCATCATTGCAAGGGAGTGCATAAAAATTTTAAGTTTCATTTGTAGGACTTGAGAAAAAAAGAAAACAAGCCTTAGTGATAATATTATCAATGAATGATTTAGCACAAAAGCTTGCTGCTTATACAAGGGGTTGCACTGCCCCAATTTTTTGTTCATTTTTGGTTTCTTTCTAATTTTAGTATATGCGCTGTGGAAGCAAGCACTCATTTTTGGTTTCTTGCGAAGTTCTTTGGTGCTCATTTGTGGTAAATGCATATCTCAGGTGTAATTCTCAATTATTGTGTATGTGGGCTTACAGTACAAAAATACATCATTAATAAAAAATAACATTTTCTGGGGCACCTGGGTGGCTCAGTTGTTAGGTGTCTGCCCATGGCTTGGGCCATGGTCCCAGCGTCCTGGGCTCAACCCCCTCATCAGGCTCCCTGTTCAGCGGGAAGCCGGCTTTTTCCTCTCTCCACTCCTTCTCCTTGTGTTCCCTCTCTCTCTGTCAAATGAGTAGATAAAAATCTTAAAAAATATATATATTAAAAAAAAATTCAACCATTTTAAAAGAATACAGGAATAAAAATTTCCATGACAGGGAATGATAGAAGTAGGTATGCAAAGTGCTGGGATGTATGTTTTCTAGTATATATATTTCATTTTTTTTCTTTTTCTTTGTACCATAAGCAATTTTGGTAAGACTGGAGATATTGATGATGTAAAATCCACAGAAGTGTACACGAAATAATATTTTACATGCTCCCTTACAACATTTGAAAATTTACTTTGAGAACCTTAGTTCGAATGTATCTCCCTCACCACCACCACCACCCAGGGAGTTCCTGTTGCTGTTTTCTTCACTTTTCCAGTTGAACTAAAGCAAGAGGAAACCAAGCCCTTTAGCTACTGAGTCATGGTATAGTTTGTATAGTTGGGGAGCAGGGTAGCATTAGGAAGGGAATCAGGAAGATCTCCTGGCAACCAATTATTTGCTTCAGTCACCATGCCATTTCTTATATTGTCATAAGGATGAAAAATTACACTTCTACGCGGTGAGTGAGACTAATGCTAAGGCATATTTTGTGTGTCCCGTGCAATGGTATTTCTGTTTTCGGAATGAAATGTTGAAATCCTAGAAGTTATACTTTACCTATTAATACATTTAGTGATGATATTGGAGTCTGTGAGATGTTACAAAAAGGACAGATGGAGAATAATTAAAGGAGATAGGTATCAATTCCCTGTCCCAACACTACAGGCTTTAGCAAAGGCAGATAATCATTTGAATTCCTGCTCTTTAATGTGATTCTGAAGATTGGCTGATCTCAGGTATTTTCGAGAGTCTAATTACTGTTTTTGCTGGTGAAGATCCATCCTACGTATAACTCAGTTTCTTTTATTAAATTTCTTGCCTACTCTTGAAGACAACTGATATGTTGTAATGCTTATTATGATACTTCATGTAGTGAGAAGAAATTCAGAGGGTTTCAAAAATTACCCAACTTCTCCTTTCCCTTACTAATACTTCTTTCCGTTTGGTACTAACAGAAAGCAATTTTCTTGCTTTTCCACTTTTAAAATGAAGTTTAGATCTCTTTTGTGTTCATGTGACGAACCTACTCTTGGAGAGTCCCTGTCAAGGTATCTATTGTAATACTCGCTCCTACACACGCCTTCAGACATTGATTGCATATCTAGAGAAATACACCCACACCTTTTCAGAGGCGCTAGGTGTGTGTTCAGAAATGCCAAGATGGAGGGCAGGAAGGGAGCAACTATCCCCTAAAACACAGCACAGGGGTATCGACTTGAAGTTGGGGAAAAAAAAATGTTTACATGTAAGGCTTTTAGACAAGTGACCGTTATGGAGGTACTTCCACAGAGCCCCGGGTGCCGGCCTGAGCCTCCTCTGCCCCACAGCAGGAGAAGGGCTGTGCTGACCCCGCCAGACACGCGATCCCAGGGCACCCACCACCGCGCACGCATGGCCCCGCAGCCCGGCCCTGAGCGCGCCGTCTAACCGCTCCTCGGGGCAGCTTCCCCGAACGCCGCAGCGACCAGCGCCCCACGCCGAGCAGAGAGCACAGGCGCCGCCCGCCCGTCTACTTCCCTCTGCCGCCGGGTGGGGCTCGGGAAACCGGCCGGGCCGCGCCGCCCCCTCCCCGCTCACCTGCTCGCGCTCCTCCAGCGGACGCTGCCCGCGTCGGCGCGGGCTCGCTCCGGAATCCGGCTCTGTCCCCGCCACCGGCCGCTCCGCCAGCGCGTCCCCGTCCTCGTCGCGCTCCCCACCGCTGCTGCCGCCGCCGCCGCCACCGCCGCCGCCACCAAGCAGCTCCCCGGCCGAGCACATCCCGTCGCCAACTCCCGCCTCCGGGACGGCCGCCGGAGGAGGCCAAGCGTGAAACGCGAGGCAGCGGTCGCCACCCGAGGGCCGTCCGGAGATCGGCCGCGCTGCCACAGACTGGAGTCTCTGGAGCGCGCCCCGCTGGCCAGGGTGCCAGAAGTACCAGCCCTGCCCGGCCTCTCCTGTCACTGGCTCGCCCCGCCCCGGCCCCCGGGGCGGAGCACACCCGGGGGTGGGGCCACGTCGGGGGCGGAGCCAACGGGGGCGTGTGTGAGAACTGAGAGCGACTGTGTGTGTTCGCGCGTGTTTGTGAGACTGTGTGCGAATGTACATGAAGAGACTGTATGTACGTGTGTGTGAGAGATTGTGTGTGAAGAAAGTGTCTGTGTATGAGATAGTGTGTGTGTGTGTGTGTGTGTGTGAGACTGTTGGATTGTGTGAGAGTGACTAGGTACATAACAGACTGAGAGATTTTGAGATTGTATGTGTGAGAGTGTGTGTGTAAAAGTATTAGAAAAGCAGTGTGTGCGAGAAATAAGGTGTGTATGTAAGAAAGTGTGTTTGTGAGGGAGGGAGGGGAGCATGTGTGTTGGGGTTGTGTGTAATACACAGTTACACCCCTGCAGGGTACCTCTGTTCTTCCCTGGAACAGGGGCTGTGCCTGGGTGTGCTGCTGGATGCCTGTCCTGAGTAGCCGTCCATCCTTCGCAAGTAATACACATTTCTCTCTTTTGTTCCTTTTGTCTTCTGTCTAGTATCTCTCTGAAGGTCTGTGTCTTTGTCTCTGTTAGGTGTTTCTTCGATGTGTGTTGGTTGTTGGAGCCTTGGGAGTATTTGGTAGTGTATCTGCCTTTGTGTATATTTCTGTGAATGGGCAGGGATAGGTCTTTCTCTCTCAGTGGATGGTAAGGGGGATACAACTAATTCTTTAGTCTTTTCCTTACTACCTGTGATACTGTGATTTATAAGAAATGTACAGTTGACTCTTGAAGGTGTAGGGGTTAGGGACACTGACCTGCACAATCAAAAACCCATGTATAACTTTTGACTCCTCAAAGAATTACTGTTAGCCTAGTGTTGACTGGAAAGAAGTCTTACCGATACATATATATAATTGATTAATATATTTTGTGTGTTATAGGTATCATATACTGTATTCTTAAAATAAACTACACTAGAGAAAAGAATATGCTACTAAAAAAGAAATCACAGGAAAGAGAAAGAAAATACTTAATAGTACTATGAAAAATCCAAGCATTAGTGGACCTGCACAGTTCAAACCTGTGTTGTTCAAGGGTCAACCATATATTTGGTCTTCATCCTGTTGGAACAGAGCTCCTAAAACCTTGGAATTTCCTACTGGAGGAGAATGATAAACGTCTTTTCTTATGCTAATAAGGAAATGTTTGGAAAGCCTCTAGTTAACTAAGGATGGGGGATAACTGCTGGGAGAATAATCCTGGTGACTACCGGGTTAGGATTTTTAGTCCCACCCCCTGAACTGCAGGAGGGTAGAGAGGTTTTGGAAGTTGAATCAATCAAGGATGGTCAATGATTTAATCAATCATGTCTATGTAATGAAGCCCCACTGGAAGCTCAAAAGGACAGAGGTTCTTAGAACTTCTGGGTTAGTGAACTCATGAACATGTAAGCTGAGTGGTTCACACAGAACATGGAAACTTAGTGCCCCTTCCAACACATCTTGTCCTATGTACCTCTACATCTGGCTGTTCATCTGTGTCCTTTATATTATCGTTTATAATATATAGACTAGTAAAAGTTTCTGTGAGCTGTTCCAGCAAGTTCACTGAACCCAGGATGGGGTCATGGAAACCTCCAATTTAGAGCCAGTTGGTCAGAAGCACAGGTAACAACCTGGACCTGCAATTGGCATCAAAAGGAGGTTAGTCTGTGGTACTGAGTTCTTAAGGTGTGAGATCTGTGATCTTAGCTCCAGGTAGATAGCGTCAGAACTGAGTTAACTGCTTGATGGTGTTAGAAAACACACATTAAACCACCCTACCCATTTTGTTGAAGGGAAGTTGGAGGGTATTAAAAAAAAAAAAAAAACAACAAAAAACTTTGTATATCTTTTACCTCTTCTTTGAGAAAATTATAGACTATTGTATAGATAAAATATCAGGCTATTTGTCAAAGGAAAATTAATATGCCTATGTATGGAGAAGAATGAGTTATTTGGAATCTCCTATTAAAATGTCTTCAGGCCCAGAGAGGGAATTAAAATAGAAACTTAGAGAATTATTTTATTTATTTTTTTTAAGAGATTTTTATTTTTTTAATTGACAAAGAGAGCACTCAAGCAGGGGGAGTGGCAGGCAGAGGGAGAGGGAGAAGCAGGCTCCCTGCTCTGGGCTCCATCCCAGGACCCTGGGATCATGATCTGAGCTGAAGGCAGAGGCTTAAATGACTGAGCCACCCAGACATCATTTAAAGACTTATTTTAAGATCTGTTTCCTGTTTTTTGCAATCAGGACTATAGAAACTAGAAAATATGCCTTTGGATATTACAAATTAGAAAGAAAATTAATCTGGTTTATTTCCTTTCTTAAAAACCTTTTAAGACCCAGAGGAAAGTATTTAATATTATATATATAATGAGAAACAAATGTCTCCATGGGAAGCCAAAAATAGTACCCGATGGGCCTCTTTGCTTTGCTCTAATGACAACATTTTTATTCTTGAAATTTTGCTTTGGCTCTCAGTAGTATTTCTTATAAATAATGGCCTATAAATTTTTTACAAAAAGCTTTACGATTATATATAGTAGCACAGAGAACATCAGCCTTTTACTGCCAACTCTGTGGAGCTTAACATTTTAAAGTTCCCCGTCTTTTGGCCTGTGTCTGACAACTTGATAAGTCAAGCAGCTATGCACTCTTCAGTCAGGTTACAGAGTGAACAGAAATTCCTTTTATATATGAGGATTCAGAAGGCATAGAATAGATACAGTAGGGCAGGTAAAAAGAGTAATATAGAGCTTAATTTTGTTCATCTTGGGGGTCAGGTCTTACAGAAGTCCTTTGGTTCTAGAATATACTCTCTGGACTTTCAGAGATTCAGGCTTTTTCTTCAAGAATTGTATTCAGTCATTTAACACGTATTTATTGAATACCACTAGGCATTAGGCCCAGGTCTAGGTCCCTACTCTTAAGAAGGTTCCATTTTATTCTCTTTCAAATTCTGGTCTGTTTATCTGGCAAAATCCAAGAACTTCCACAAAAGAGTGGCCAAAATCTTCTGATCCTCGTCCAGGACTGATGTCTCAACTTCTTCTTTTGTCTTAGTGTTGTCTACCTTTCATTTAGTGAATGAGTTTCTCTTTGAACTGTGATTCTTTTGTTCATAAAGTCTTTGGTCTTTCCTGGAGATTTAGGGAATCACTTCTTTAAAAAAAATTCTAATAGTAACATTTTGTGAAAAAATAAAAAACAAAACAAAAACAAAACCAAAAAACATTATTCAAGTTACATCCCAGACAGCACACTTTTAACCACATCTTATGGGAGGGGAAGGCCGTTTTCACTGGACTGTACAATATGGATATTATACGTAAAAAGCTATTATTGCAGTTATCTGTGGCAAATATATTTGCTATTACCTAGGAAACTATGACATGTTGGTCTCAAATTGTGTGTAGTTTAGTTGTGATTTTATTAGTGTATTTACCTTGAGTTTTCAAAGGAATTAGTAAGTGGCAAGAAACAGATTCCTATCTAAAGAGTGGCCTATGTAGTGCTAATGTGTCTTGTGCAGTTGCTTTGGGAATAAGAACTTTTAATCTCTCACTTTCACACCTTTAATAACTTATTTTTAATGTTCTTCCACTCTTATTTAGACATTTTTCCAGAGGAAAATGAACAAATCAGAGCGATCTGTCCTCATTTAGTACTATAATCTTAGAAATAACAAGTGCAGTTATTTGTGGAAACTTCATTTTCAATTTGATTTTTTTTCATATTACTATGATATTAATTTGTTATGTTTCCTGTGTTTTAATTTTTGCTTCATATATGATTTTTTTATCTGCTTCTTTTCTGTTTAGCAGATCCTTTGGTATGAGGAATTATTTTTGAGACGTTTGGAATCTGAACCAAAAATCCCAGGAAAAGGTATGGTTTCTAGATTGATATATGTGGATTTAAAGGAAAAGTAACTTATTGGAGACCATGCACTTTCTTTAGCCTTCCTTTAGTTTCAGGAAGCTATATCAGAGAGATGTTGAACCAATGCTTGCTCAATGTTCTCTAGCCTTCCCAGAGAGACCACTCTGATTCAGAGGAGCAGACATTTGCCCTTCTTGGAATTAATTTTTAGACTTGCTGTTGCTAAAGAACAAAATTCAACTGAGGTGATTTTAAGGATCGTATTGGCTTATTCAGTGATTCATGGATTGAGCAATATCCAGTATAGCAGACAGAAAGGAGCTCCAAAGACTTGTTCAATTCAGGAGGGTTTTATAGACCAAAATGAGGAGGAGCAGGGAAGTTATACTGGGCATTTGCTGACTGGAGCAAAGGGAAGTTTGGAGCTGGGTTAGGTAACTTGTCTTGTGCAGACAAGTGCTGACTGGTTGAGCTAGGCCTTCATTTCCTAGGAGAGCCTAACAGAGAAAATTAAGTTTTGGTTTGCTAACATGGGGCTTAACATGAGTGGACTCCAACTAAGGCCTAATTTGGTTACTTTAACACTGTTTATTCTCTTCTTTGATGTGACTTTATATCTACATGTGCTGCTGAGTTCTTTCCCTACAGTCGGAATGCAAATTAAGAGTTGTGTTTGGCCTAAAAAAAAATGTTGAGATTGCTATTCCAATTCAGAGGGAAAAAAAAGTAATTATAAAGTACCACTTAATATATGTTACCAATTTTTAAAATGTTGAATTGGACCTAGTATGGCCTTAAGGAAATGTTAAACTCAGTTATTGCCAGTAGTGCTAACATTCTTTTGGTAGTACATATTCAGAACCATAAAAATATCCATACCCTTTGGCCCAGTAACCCCAGATGTAGGAAATAATTCAAAAGGGGAAAAGCCTGTTTGTATAAAGATGTTTATGGTAGAACTATAGTGAAGACTTCAAAGAAGCCTGAATGCCAACAGGGAAATGGCTGAGTAAATCTGATACACCAATACAACTGAATGTGTAAGGTGTTAAAATGTTAACAATGGAGATTTTTGTCTCAATGTAGTAAATATATTTACTATAATGCTGAATGAAAAAGTACAGGTTGGTGGTAGCAGTGCCACCCAGCTATCCTATATCCCAGGAGCTGGGAAGATTAAAAGAGTAATACAAAAGTTAGCTTTGTTCCATTAGGGAATAAGTCTGATAGAAGTAAAATTATGTAAACATTGATCAAATATGAAAGAGAAAATTTTTAAATTGGGGGGGCAGGGTGGTATGCTCCCTTATAAAATTAACTTTACTGTTGTAATTTAAAAATAAACATTTGTAAAGATTTGTATCTGTTTTCCTTATAAAATGGGATAGCTGGCATCCAAAGTCTGGTGGATTCAACTCCATAGCTGAAAGTTCTATCACCTTTTGTTGAATAATTTAGTTCTTGAATGGGTTTGGATCTTTTATTCATGCTGTTCTCAATAATTTAGAATCTTAGAGTTGGAAGGAATCTAACAGTCAGTTTCGAGCAACCTCCCACCCAATATAGAGATCCCTTCTATAACATTCATGACAGATGGTCACCCTCCTTCTGCTTGAAAGCTTCCAACTATGGGAATCTCATTACTTCATTGTGCCACCTGTTCAGTTACTGGATATCTTTAATTGTTAGAAAGTTCTTCACATCTACTGAATTGAATCTGTAGCCTTTTCTCCTCTGCCTATTGGTCTTTATTCTTTCCTGAAGTATAAGAAAACAGATTGGTCTTTCTTTTCCCCTTAAGATATTTTTTTTGGGCGTTTTATAAAAGGCAATTTTTATCTTCTCTTAACCTTTATTTTTTCCACTTTTGCTTATGGATAGATGTTGTAGAATTTTTGGATTTTGCCATTTGTTATCTGAACCTACTTCTTGTGTTAACAGTATCCCAGCTTTTTATTTTTTTTTAATTGATCCAACTCTCCCCCACTCTTAGTCTGTGATTTCAGTGAATATGACTTTTCCTAAGTCCAGGACTGGGAAATATGACCATTGCTAAGTAAATCAAATGCATTTGACCTTGTTTTCCTCCCATGGCCACAGAGATTGGTTAAAGGATGGACACACCATGACCAAGTCAGGCTGATCAGGGTCAATAAAATTTAGTCCTAGGACTTATAAGAAAAGCAAAATCTGATCTACAGGATTGGTGTGTGATGATATGAACTCAGAAATATAGGAGAACCACCTTATAGCCTAATAATGAAGCTGACCTAGTGGAATACATGACTGAGAGATGAATATTTTTAGCCAGTTCCTCTAAAAGTTAAGTGACCCCTATATGCCTTTTTCAGTCATGTTGGCCAATGAATCTATCACCATAATATTCACTGCCCCCCCCACCCCTTTTCTCATAGGCCATCTTGGGATGGCTTCATCACTTAATAAAGGAATTAGAATGACACAGGCTCTAAATGAGAAACAGAAGAAAGGAGTAGTTTGCAACTATTAGACTGCAGAAATTTGGACAGTTCATTTAAAGCTTGATATTGAGTTCCATCATCAGTTAAATGAGTAGATTGAAGTAGACAATTTTAAAAACCTCTGTTTTAAAATTCTATGATTTCCATATGACTTTGCCTCCAGATCTAGCCTGTGTGTCCTGGCTGCTGTCTTTTGCATTTATTCCAGTCAGTCAGGCTGTTCTTATTAGGAGATTAATTCTCAAAAGCAAAAGGATAGAAACAATTTTCTTATGCTGCATATTCCTTTATCACTCAAATTGCCTAACATTATTTTCTGCACCCTCCTCAAATTTTTAAAAATGTTTTAATGAACATATAAATTGTCCTATTAATATTCTAAGGCATCTATAATTTTAAGACCCTTTACTCAGCAAATATTAGGTCTATAACCCTTCTGTCTCCAACTTGTTATTTTGAAAGATTTCAAACCTTCAGAAAAGTTGCAGGAATAGTATAATGAATACAAAGAGAGCTTTTTCCTTGATTGATGAGATGTTGATGTTTTGTCATAACATTTGCTTTCCTGTGTGTTTTCCTGTATATGTTTATATGTTTAAAATGTATATGTTTATACTCTCAGTATATGTTTAAAATAGTGTATAAAGGAAACTAAGGACTTTTTAAAAAACTAAGGACGGAACATCTGGGTGGCTCAGTTGGTTAAGTGACTGCCTTCAGCTCAGGTCATGATCCTGGTGATCCTGGGGTGCCAGGATCAAGTCCTGCATCAAGGCTCCCTGCTCAGTGGGGAATCTCCTTCTCCCTCTGACATTCCCCCTGACTCCTCCTGCTCTCTCTTTCACACATTCTCTCTCTCTCAGATAAATAAATAAAAGCTTTAAAAAAATAAAACTAAATAAGGGCTTTTCAGAGGAGTGCTACCCTTGTCTGGGAACATTTAGAAGGATCCGGAGAAGAGAATGAGTGGAGGTGGTAGAAGGTACAAGTTAGTAATTCAAGAGTCTTGACTTTGCCTGAATTCTAATCCCGACTCTCTCTAATTCTCAGTTTTTGTATTTGCAATATACAGGTATTATTGGCACTCAAGTTCATAATTAAAACATACTAATTAGTATTAATGTTATGTGAGTAGAACTAATAATGAGGTATGTGTTATTTTTCATTGCATATGGGAAACGTATAGTTATTTTTTCTCTATAGATGAGCTTGGACCTTGAGTTTCCTCACATATGAAGTAAATTAGTGCTTGGCCCAAAAGGGAATATAAAAAGCTTTAACAGAAATTAAAGTATATGTGTTTTTGGCTGGGCAAGCAACCCCATGCTGAGAGTTTCAAACAGCATCTGCAGATATGGCGCTAGTGGAAGTAAATCCAGATTGAAGGAAGAAGATGGGTTTCATCTCATGTGCCAGTTAATCTTAATGACTGCCTGGTATACTGTGTAAGATGGCTTTTGAGAACTTTTTGGCAAAGAATGACTACCATGGTAAGGGAAATATGAGTGATGGTGCAAGTGCCCTGTCTTTATCATCTTTGATCTAGGTATGAAAGACAAAGAAGGCAAGTTTCATCAATAGGGCATGACCTTGACAACAGGCTAATAAATACTATTAAGGGGGCACCTGGGTGGCTCAGAGGGTTAAGCCTCTGCCTTCGGCTCGGGTCGTGGTTTCAAGGGTTCTGGGATTGAGCCCCATGTCGGGCTCTCTGATCAGCTTCCCCCAGCTCTCTGCCTGCCTCTCTGCCTGCTTGTGATCTCTCTCTCTGTCAAATAAATAAAATCCTTAAAAATATACTATTAAGACTGAGGGGAGAGTAAAAATCAATAGATTTAAAAGAAATATTCCATCAAGCCTGTTAGTAAACCAAGAATACGTGATTATGGCTATTCTAGCATTTGTCACATTATAGTAATTCCTTTGTTTATGTATTCCTCTCTCTGAACTATATGTTTCTAGAGGGAAGATCTACTGTTAATCTTTGTGCTTTACCAAGTGCCGGGTATGTAGTAGGTACATAATCAATGTTTGAGCTGATTCAGCAATATCTAAATTTTTATTAGGTTTGGGATAAAAGGCTTGTTCTGTAAAACTCATCCCATATATATGCTCATTTTGAGGCCTCTTGCTCTGCTTTGTTTCCAATTAAAAATATCTGTGGAAAATTCCCATCTTGTATCAAGTAAGGTAAGACCAAAAAGATGTTTGCCAAACTTTAATCATTATAGAGAAGAAGCAGAAGCCCCTGCTAGCTAAATTCTTTTTTAGAATTCATGTAGGACAGAATATAAGTTGGGAGTAGACTTGGGGGACTTTAGACAAGCAAATTTTTGGCTTTCTGTGGGTACTAACTAGCTCCTTTCTGCTTCTGCAGCAGATTAGACATGGTATATTTAAAAACTAGAAAACCAAAATTCTGTGATTCTTTACCTTCTTAAATATTCAAATTATGGGCAGTCCTTAACTCACAATTTCTGAGACTTTTTCCAACTTGCACTTTCCACATCCTTAATTGACACTTATATATAAAATGTGTATTGTTGTGTTCAGCAGCTGGAGAATGATTCTTTTAAGCCATCGGAGGAAGAGGGCCAATAGACTAGTTTGGCCCCATTGCGGTGCTTTTTGGAACACGTGACAATTTAACTATTCAACTGAATTTTGACATAACATTTTTATAAATAAAAGTGGCAGTGTGCTACATACATAAAAGTCCTGTTGAGACGTATATAAGGGTCTGTATAGGTCTCATAAAGTTAACTGCAGTTGAGCAAAGGTCAAAATCATTAGGCTTATCCCTAGTGGCACAGTTTTGGCATCAGAAATAGACTATTTAGTTTTAATTTGTTCAGTTTATCTGTGAGGTTCAATTATCAGGGAAGTTAAGAGTAAAAAGTTGATACAAATTGCTAGACCTGTATTTTCAAATTGCACCAATGAAATATTTGTATCTAATGGATTTTTGTTACTAAAATGAGCACATTTAATGCTCATGTAAATTTATAGCAATTCATTGTATATAAAACCAGAGGCTTCCTCTATTTATTTGATAGTTGCTTTTCTTTTTTTTTTTAATATTTTATTTATTTGACAGAGATCACAAGTAGGCAGAGAAGCAGGCAGAGAGAGGAGGAAGCAGGCTCCCCGCTGAGCAGAGAGCCCGACGCGGGGCTCGATTCCAGGACTCTGGAATCATGACCTGAGCCTAAGGCAGAGGCTTTAACCCACGGAGCCACCCAGGTGCCCCGATAGTTGCTTTTCTTAAATTGTACTTGACTTTCTTCAGTTTTTCCTGTGCTAGTGATGTTTTGCTACTTGGTATCTCTGACTCCTTTTTTTTTTTTTTTTTAAAGATTTTATTTATTTGACAGAGAGAGACATCACAAGAGAGGGAACATAAGCAAGGGGAGTGGGAGAGGGAAAAGCAGGCTTCCATCAAGCAAGGAGGATGATGTGGGGCTCGATCCCAGGACCCTGGGATCATGACCTGTGCCAAAGGCAGCCGCTTAACAACTGAGCCACCGAGGTGCCCCATATCTGACTCTTAATAATGTTATCTATCTAGAATACAGGAATAAGGAACTGAGCAAAAGACCTTCTGAAAAACTGTTAAATCTTTTGAACATTATACCTCTACTCAGGAAAAAAAAAAAATTCTGCTTGGGTCTTCAGTCTGTTTATTCATAATCTATTCACAATTTTAACAATCTTGATACAAAAATACCTATGTGTTATTTAAGTTTTGTTTGCAGTGTGATTGTGCAAGGAGTCACCTATGGAGAAAGGGCACAAAGAATATTGAGTCCTTTTTTATTCTCAGTTGCTTAAACCTTGACAAGGCATTATTCTATACAAAGCAGTGTAGAATGAAGAAATGTCATAGGGTGTTACAAATGAAGTGCTATGTAATTTAGAAGAGAGGGAGATTAGTTACCTAACTTCCATACCTATAGTATACATATGAAATAGAAAACTGAGAGGAAGGAAGAACTGTTGTAGGCAGGCATGTTGTCAGCAGCTACTATTACAGCTGATAAGCTAACACCAAGAGAGAACTTAACATTATTCTAGAAAACAGGCATTTGAACTTAAAAATGTCCAGAAGTGGGATGCCGAGGTGGCTCAGTTGGTTAAGTGTCTGCGTTCGGCTCAGGTCATGATCCCAGTGTCTTGGGATCAAGTCCTGCACTAGGTCTCTTGTTGGGCAGGGAGCCTGCTTCTCCCGCTGCCCGCTGCTCCCTCTCCATTGTGCTCTCTCCCTTTCCTACTTTCTGACAAATTAAAAAAAAAAAATCTTAAAAAAAAGTCCAGGAGTGGGGTGCCTGGATGGCTTGGTGGGTTAAAGCCTCTGCCTTTGGCTAGGGTCATGATCCCAGGGTCTTGGTATTGAGCCCCGCATCGGGCTCTCTCCTCCACGGGGAGCCTGCTTCCTCCTCTCTCTCTCTGCCTGCCTCTCTGCCTACTTGTGATCTCTGTCAAATAAATAAAATCTTAAAAAAAAAAAAAAAGTCCAGGAGTCACTTAGTGTAAGGTCAACATTAAGAGGTTTTGAGGACATCATTGAATAATACAATAATCTGTATTATAATGATTCATAGACTTTCAGGATAGACATTCTCTTAAAGGTCATCTAGACTTCATATTTTTATTTTGTATTTTTTAAAGAATTATTTATTTATTTGAGAGGGAGAGAGTACAAGCAGGGGGAGGGGGCAGGAGGAGAAGAAGATAGAGTCTCAAGTAGCCTCCCAGCTCAGAGGGGAGCCCAACGTGGAGCTTGATCCCAGTACCCCGAGATCATGACCTGAGCTTAAACCAAGAGCCAGCTGCCTAATCAGCTGAGCCACCCAGGTACCCCTAGGCTCTACATTTAATTAATGACATTTAGAAAGGATTAGTTCCTTGCCTTATAGTCTTACTGGTGTGTGAAGTTATTCTTGACTCTGTTTTTCTCTTTTCCAGTCTTTTTCCAACCTCCCCACCTGCCATCCTCATCAAATCAATCACCTTGTCTTTTTGTCTGTATTTTCCTCAAACTTGTATCCTTTTTTCCGTGTTAGTTTTCACTGCCTTATATCAGACCTTCGATATCTTGTGCCTGGAATTCTTCCACCAATTACCTAAATCCTCTTTGTCCTTCCATTTCTTATCCTTCTTAAATTTATATACCAGTTATCCAGCCGGAGACATCTGACGGAAATGCAAGTGTGATGGTGACACTTTTGACTTTATGTTGTAACAGCTTTCCACTGTTTGCAAGATGAACATTGAACTCTTACCCACTCCTTCCCTTCTTTCTACCATCAATTCCTGATACTATATGTGTAATTAGGGGCTGACTTGGTACATTGCCCCCTTCTCTCTTCCCATTCTCACTCCAAATTCACTTGGCTAATATCTCAACCTCTAGGATTCGTCTCAGATGCCATCTCCTCCAGGAAGCCCTGGCTAAGCTAAAAGGTCTTTCACTATCCAGTGATTGATTTTCATGGCATCCTGTTATTGGATTGACCCACGGTACCATAATTATGTATTTGGCTCCCCTACTTGAATATGAACTTTTGACAGGTCATGTTTTGTTCATCTTTATATACCAAAGTCCACTTTAGGTGCTCAATATTAGGACATATTAGGTGCCCAGTCAATGTGCACTGAGTACATGAACAACTATTAGAAATAAAGCTACCTGAATACTAATAGGTAAGTGTTCTTCCTTTTACACTCTGTTCATGAAACTGGCTATGAATTAGAATCACCTGAGAAAGTTTTTAAAAGGCACATATTTCCGGGCTTTACTCCTGCCCTAGAAAATCAGAATCTTCTCTCTCTCTATATATATATTTTAAAGATTTTATTCACTTATTTGACAGACAGAGATCATAAATAGCGGAGAGGCAGGCAGAGAGAGAGGAGGAAGCAGGCTCCCTGCTGAGCAGAGAGCCCGATGTGGGGCTCGATCCCAGGAACCTGGGATCATGATCTGAGCAGAAGGCAGAGGCTTTAACCCACTGAGCCAGCCAGGCATCCCATCTTCTCTCTATATTTTCACAAGGTGACCTAAATGATTCTTATGAGTCAATCTACCACCTGATCTCAGATTGGAGTTGCACAATCTGTGTTTTGCACAAATGTTTCTTATCATAACCTTGAAGAATAAGCCCACTTAAGAAGTCAAGGTAATGTACAATAAATTTTAGAAATATTTGCATTCAAGATGGTTAATTTTTTTTTTTTTTTTTTTTTTTGAAGAGAGATAGTGAGTGCACTTATGTGGTGGGAGATGGCTGGGTATGGGCAGGGGAATAGGGAGAGAGAATCTGCTTAAGAGAGAATCTTAAGCAGGCTTCACACTGGGCCCCAATACAGGGCTCAGTCTCATGACCCCAAGAAATCAAGAATCAACTCACTCAACTGATTGAGCCACCCAGGCACCCCTAGATGGTTAAATTTGTTTTAAATGTGTATAAAGGATATACTTCCCTGAAAACTCTGCATACCTTAATTCATTCATTAATGATTCTGGAGAGATGAGGTTTTAATTTTTGTTCACATCACTCCATTTATTTTCTTACTGTCCTAATGCCTTTAAAGGGATTGCATTTCTCATGTTAGTTTTCTTTGTGTGACTATAGTTGACCCTTGGACAATGCAGGGATTATGGGTACCAACCCCTTGTGGAGTAAAAAATCTCCATATAATTTTTAACTTCCCCAGAACCTAACTACTAATTGCTTACTGTTGAATGGAGGCCTTACTGATAATATAGTCAATTAACACATATTTTGTATGTTATATGTATTATATCTGTGTTCTTACAATAAAGGAACCTAGAGAAAAAAATGTTAAGAAAATTATAAGAGAAAAGACATTTATCGTACTTTACTGTAAAAGTGGGCCTATGCACTTAAACCCATGTTGTTCAAAGATCAACTGTACTTTAATATCTTTTGCTCCTTCCTCCATTTATAATAAGGAAAACTCCATTCCTTCATGGCTCAAATCTCCTTTTCTAATAAAATGCACCTTTTCAACTTTTGCTTTTTAAAACTCTCGATGTTTCTTTTATCTGCTCTGGGGGTTGGTTGCGTCTCTGCAATGTACCTCAAGATTTTCATTTACCGGAGAAGTGGGTCCTGGCTTTCATCTTGCCATCACATTGAAATGATTGGTTTCTGTGGGTTGTCAGGAAGCTGCTGAGGATAGGAACTGAGGTGGGTGGGAGTTTGGCTGACTCCACAGTTTTCCATATGCACTGTGTGCTCCTCGTGCTTGAGCAGGAAGCTGGTCTCCATGGGCAGACCTGGGAGGAGGAAGACAGCCACTGTGTGGGTGGTATTGAAGAAACCTCCCTCTATTTTTCCTGAACCCAGCTGGTTTTAAGTTTCTGGGTAGTAGTGCTATAACAACCTTCAAGTTTTGCCTTTGATTTAGTAGGAATTCTAGCCTGTGTTTAAAGATGACTTTGAATTTGGACCTATTTTTTATACAATTTATGAGTCAATTTATCTCCAGTTTTGGATTTCCATTAGATACATTTTGCACAAATGTTTACTATTTTTAGCTTTAATTATGTAATTTGTTATACATCCAATGACCTTCTGGGGGAAGTTTATACTACTGTCTGCGTAATTGTAGGAGGAAAATAAATTGGATATAATTTATGTTAGTATTAAGATTTACATGACCTTAAGTGATGTGCTAAATGAAAGGCACAAAACACTTAAGTCTTTTCTAAGATATTTCTTAAAAGATCACTAAGAATATAGACTAATTTAATAATTGCATCTTCTGATTCTATTGTTATTTTTGTTATTTTGCTAGCATCACACATTTGCTTAAGAGATCTTCCATGTTGCTGAGTGCTTACAGTCTCATAGGGAATACAAAGCATTTATACAACTAAATATAAATGTTTTAGAGCTCCGAAGATGTCAGAATGAGGCAGTGGGACATCCCTAAGGTCTTCAAAGATTTCTATTCTGAAAAAAAATCTTCGTTCTGCCTTGTCCCAGACCTAAATTGACTGGTTCATGTAAGCACAGGAGAGCAGTTATAGGAAGATACCCTATGGTGGCTTATGTTTGTTAACTGTATTTATGTTTGTTAATGTAAAGGCATTAGGACAGTAAGAAAATAAATGGAGTGATGTGAACAAAAATTAAAACCTCATCTCTCCAGAATCATTAATGAATGAATTAAGGTATGCAGAGTTTTCAGGGAAGTATATCCTTTATACACATTTAAAACAAATTTAACCATCTAGGGGTGCCTGGGTGACTCAGTCAGTTGAGTGAGTTGACTCTTGATTTCGGCTCAGGTCATGATCTTGGGGTCATGAGACTGAGCCCTGTATTGGGGCCCAGTGTGAAGCCTGCTTAAGATTCTCTCTCCCTATTCCCCTGCCCATACCCAGCCATCTCCCACCACATAAGTGCACTCACTATCTCTCTTCAAAAAAAAAAAAAAAAAAAAAAAATTAACCATCTTAAATGCAAATATTTCTAAAATTTATTGTACATTACCTTGACTTCTTAAGTGGGCTTATTCTTCAAGGTTATGATAAGAAACATTTGTGCAAAACAACAGATTGTGCAACTCCAATCTGAGATCAGGTGGTAGGTTGACTCATAAGAATCATTTAAGTCACCTTGTGAAAATATAGAGAGAAGATGGGATGCCTGGCTGGCTCAGTGGGTTAAAGCCTCTGCCTTCTACTCAGATCATGATCCCAGGTTCCTGGGATCGAGCCCTGCATCGAGCCCCACATCGGGCTCTCTGCTCAGCAGGGAGCCTGCTTCCTCCTCTCTCTCTGCCTGCCTCTCTGCTATTTGTGATCTCTCTCTCTCTGTCAAATAAAGAAATAAAATCTTTTAAAAAATTAAAATAAAATAAAAAACCTATTGTTAAGTTTAAAAATCCACTAAGGTCTATGACTTTCTTTAAGGTAGTATTTAGGTAATATAAGGTGGGGTCTTTAAAATGGCATTAAACCATATGTTGTGCTAATGTAGCTTCTCAATACTGAAAGCAATTGACAATTTCACATTTAAATTATATTTTAAGATTTAAAAAAAAATTTTGATAGGGCTTAGTTTTAAGTACCCCATATAAAAATATAGAATGTAATTTCTAGGTTAACATTTTATTTATTTATTTATTTTAGTTTTTTTTTTTTCTAAGATTTTATTTATTTATTTGACAGAGAGAGATCACAAGTAGGCAGAGAGGCAGGCAGAGAGAGAAGGGGAAGCAGGCTTCCTGATGAGCAGAGAGCCCGAAGAGGGGCTCAGTCCTAGGACCCTGAGATCATAACCTGGGCTGAAGGCAGAGGCTTAACCCACTGAGCCACCCAGGTGCCCCTAGGTTGGCATTTTAAAAATCCTTTGAGATGGAGTCATATCCCTCACAATTTCAGCTATTTCATATTCAAGAATGCAGTCCATTATGAATTATACTTTAGATAATTGGTCTCAACAGATTTGATATTTTTAATATGTACTAACAGTAATTGAATATACTATATTCTCCGCCTCTAAACCAAGACAGTGGCTTTTATGACTTACTGTCTTAAAAAGCAATTAAACGATTGTGAAAGAGGTATCTTTTAAGATACCTTGGAAACGTAGTCTTTTTTTTTTTTTTTTAATGTCATGGCTACCGGTAGAATGACTAAGTTCAAAGCAAGGACATTACTTGGTAAATTCATTAGCCTAATTTAACAGTGAAGAGCCCAGGCTGTGCAGTCAGACTGGGTTTTGACCTTTATTCTGTTGTTCATTAGCAGTGTAACCTCAAGTGTCTAAGTTCTGTTTTCCTTGTCTGCAAAGTGGGACTAAAATATGTGCCTCTTTGTGATAATTTCATGAGAAAAATACATGATGTGCTTAGAGTAGTGCTTGACATATAGTAAATATACATGTTAGTTATATGGTTATCAATAATAATACATGTTAATTTATGCTTCAAAATTAGATGTTGGTAGATTGTAAGCTGTTAGTGACTTTTAATTGGTTAAGAACCTTAAGAAAGCATCTATTTCACCTATGGATTTACTGGTGGGGAGACTGAATCCTATAGATTTAACTTATTCCAGTTGAAATATAAAAGGAAGAAAAATCCGTAAATTTGGTTTTTTTTTATGGTGGTGGACATTAGTTCTTTGTGGAAAATGGAAAAAATGAGATGATCATTTGGACAATGGAAGTCTGACGTATTTAATATTTAATGATATTTTTAATAGATCATGTTTCTGTTGTTTTAGTGTAATTATTAATGCTCCTCTCACCCTCAAAAGTGTCTCATTTTAGACAATACATTACATGATCTTCCACTTTAATTGTATTTATACAGGCGAAGAGTAGCAACCATCTGGTAATTTGTGGACTGGGTAGATCCCGAAACAGATTACTTTTTTTCTCTGGTTCTAAAATTAGGAAATGACTGGAATTACTGGACAATAACCTAACACTTTCTTAATCTTCTGAGTGCAGTTCTCTAGAAGAGGAGTTTTTAATTGATGGCTTTGTGGGGAGGGAAAGATCTATTAACCTGCTGAAACTGTAAGCAAAATGGTGTGTGTGTGTGTGTGTGTGTGCGCATGTGTGTGGGGGAGTTGTATTTTTCTGGGAAGCATGTCTGTATTTTCAAAGGTAAGAACCATTGACTAAGAACCATTGCTCCACCTTTATTCCATTCAAAAGTAGCTGGCCCTGTTGCCCTGTTGCCCTGTTACCCTTAAAAAAAAAAAAAAAAAAAAAAAAAAAGATTTGTTTATTTATTTGACAGAGAGAATGAGCAGAATGTGCGACAGAGGAGAGCAAATTCCAAGAGGACTCTATGCTGAATGCCACCCATGCACCCTGCCCTGTTATACTTTTTAAATATCAAATCTGTAATAGAAAGGGGGAAATTTCAAACAGTGCTTGAATATACTTCTATAAATTTAAAACTCTTTGGTGAAAATTATTAAATTGACCCACATGAAATGTTGACAAAATCACTTGAATTGAAGCACCTGATAAGAGAGCCCACCGACAGGAAAAGAAAATCTAACACTGAACAGTGGGTTTCTGAAATGCATTGGGGCCAGGGTAAAGAATTCTTACTAAATTTTGAGCGAAGGAAATGGCCATTTTATTTGGTTTAACTGATCATCTCACAGGTGAATTTTATTCAACCACCTGTGTTCAGAACCCCCTTCATGAAATCATGGTACAAGAAGCTATTCAAGGAATATAGAGTAGATAGTCTTCCCCATTTTAGGGAAATTTGGAGAGATTTAAATTGGGAAATGAATAGGTTTTCTATGTTTGATGTGACTTAGTGGTATTCTGATACTTTATTCAAGGAAATACAATTCTGATGGGGGAGACAGGCTTAAATATTATATTTAAGTAATATAATGCATAGCAGTATAAAATAAGCAGTAAAATGAGTCTCAAGTAACACACCATGGGTATGCAAAGGAAAGGCAGGGTTAATTTTGATGCAGCAATCAATGAGTAGGCAGTGATCTTTTGTGGAAAGCAGATGGACATAAGGACTCAAGAAACATGATTTGCCATGGTTTTCTCTTTCTGGTTATACTCCCTTTCTGCGCTTGATCCAATTATTTTTTTCTTAGCCTTTATACTTTTTTTGACGAGGGGAGGAAAAATGGTTTCTAATATGACTAATAGAGGAGCATGTGTTTTAGAGTGCAAAGCACTCAGCTCCCTAGGATAAAGAGTCTAAATATATACTTAAATCCAAATATAGATAGATAGGAGAGTATCTGCTGTGTTTCAAGGGAGTACACTGACCAGTTGAAGGAGGTTTGCTTTATTTTTTGTTTTCTTTTTTTTTTTTAAGTGCCCTGAGTTTTTGAAATGATAACCATTAGAAAAAAAGACAGTACAATTGCTCAGTTTTAAATAACTGCCTAACTTGGGAACAAAGTCCCAGGAGAGGGCTGGCGGAAATAGCTCATGCTTTTTTTAGCTGACTGTATTTTAACTTTATACAGAGAAAAATGAAATCTATGTAATCAAAGTATGCATAAGTATATGTAGAAATTAGAAGGCCCAAGTTGTCAAGTGGATAAAGATTCCTCCAAGGAATACATAATAATTCAAATATTATAATATAACACACATGCACCAGGGTTAGAAGTATGTATTTTGGCCTAGTGATAAAGAGACACAGGCTTCATCAGGGGAAAAGAAAAGCATAATGTATAATTCTACCTACATTTAAGGTTTTTTTGGTTAGAAAATAATCCTTATTACTATTTATTTAATTCATAAACATTAAAGGTCTGTGGAAATTTGATTCTGAAGTTAATTTTCTAGGGAGACGTGTGGATGCTGGAGGTCATCTCTCCCAATTTCCATATCTCACAAGTGAGCAATTGGAAACCCCGAGAGAGACTGTGTGGCTTGCTCAATTCTTCTTCCATCTGTTATTTAACCCCATAGTCTCTCCACTGTCTCAGTGGTTTTTATGAGTTTTTAAAATTCATGACAACCAACAACCGTAATTAGGTATCTTAGTAAGAGTGTCTGAAACTTGAAGTGACTGACTGTTACATTCCCATTTTCTATATATCCTCATTGTTCCAAGAAAAGAAAGAAATTTTAGGTTTTCATTACAGGTTCTTTGGCGATAACTGTACTTGGAAAGGAAAGAAGAAAATGGAAGTAAGTATTAAAATCTTAGCTCTCAAAATAAATAACAGCTTTATTGAGATATAATTCACATATCAAAGTTCACTCTGAAGTGTGTGATCCAGTGGTTTTTAGTATGTGCACTATGTTATGAATATTATCACTACTACCTAATTCTAGAACATTTTTATCTCTCCCCATCATATCCATTATCATACCCCATTCACCTTTCCCCTCCAGCCCTGACAATGACTAATCGACTCTCTTTTTCTATGCATTTCTTATTCTGAACATTTATATAAATAGAATCATATGTAGCCTTTTGTGTGTGACTTCTTTCACTTAGAATAATGTATGTAAGGCTCACCCATGTTTACCATGTATCAATTCTTCATTCCTTTTAATTATAGCATAAGTGTTCCATTATATGGATATAGCATATTTTGTTGTCATTCATCAGTTAATGGACACTTGAGTTGTTTTACTTTTTGGGTATTGTAAATATGCTGCCATAAACATTCATGTACAAGTTTTTGTATGGGTGTATATTTTCTTTCTTTTTTTTTTTGTATATGCTTAGGAATGAAATTCATGGGGGTATGGTAACTCTATGTTTAACATTTGAGAAACTATGAGACTATTTTTCAAAGTGAGTGTACCATTTTATGGCTCCACCAATATATGAGAGCTCCAATTTCTCTACATATTCCCCAATACTTATCAGTGTCTTTTTGATTATTGGCGTCCTAGTAGGTATGAGGTAGTAAATGGGTTTGATGAGCATTTCCCTAATGACTATGATATTGAGCCTCCTTTCATGTCTACGGGACATTTGTGTATCTTCTTTGCAGAAATTTTATTCAAGTCCATGCCTAGTTTTAATATTAGATTATTTGTTTTATGTTGTTGATTTATAAATTTCCTCATATATTCTGGATACAAGTCCCTTATCAGATATATGATTTACAAGTACTTTTTCTCATTTGGTAAACTGTCTTTTACTTTCTTGATGATGTCCTTGAAACATATAGGTTTTGAGTTTTGATGAAATCCTGTTTATTTTTTATTTTGTCACTTGTGCTTTTGTTGTTATAGCTAAGAAACCATTCCTTAACCCAAAGTCATGAAGATTTACTCTTATCTTTTCTTCTAAGAGTTTCGTAATTTTGGTTCAAACACTTAGATCTATGACCAATTTAAGGTGAATTTTTATATATGATGTGAGATAGGGGCCCAAATTCATTCTTTTGCATGTGGATATTTAGTTGTTGCAGTAGCATGTATTGAAAAGATATTCTTTCCCCATTTTGAAGGGTTTTGGTACCTATGTCAAAAATCAGTTGATCACAAATTTCATGGTGTATATCTGGGGTCTCAATTCATTTCCATTGATCTATAGTTCGATTTTGTGCTAACTCCACATTGTCTTAGTTACTGTAGCTTTGTGATAAGTTGTGAATTCAGGAGATAAGAATCCTTCAACTTTTTTTTCTTCCCCAAGGGTGTTTTGGCTATTCTGGGTCCCTCACATTTCCATACGAATTTTAGGGAATTTTAGGATCACCTCGTTAACTTCTGCAAAAAACAAACAAACAAAAAAACCAAACCAGCTGGAAATACTTTTTTTTTTTTTTTAAAGATTTTATTTATTTATTTGACACACAGAGAGAGATCACAAGTAGGCCGAGAGGCAAGCAGAGAGAGAGGGCGAAGCAGGCTCTCCGCTGAGCAGACAGCCCGAGGTGGGCCTTGGTTCCAGGACCCTGAGATCACAACCTGAGCCAAAGGCAGAGGCTTAATCCACTGAGCCACCCAGGTGCCCTGGAAATTCTTAATATTTGCTAAGGCATAGTTTATTGTAAAAACTAGGCACCACAGAGACTACTAAAATGAAACACAGTTCTTAATCTTAAAAGAACCAACAATCTAGGAATGATACAAATGTGTCAATTACCAATTTATTGCCTCCTAGCTCCAAATTTGTTCTTTAGTATATGATTTTTGAAATGGACATAATTCTTTTAAGTACCCCTTTTTATAGTAAACATAATGCCAAGCTTTCTCAGTAGAGGCTGCTCGAAGGGTGTCTCCTGCTGTTTCCAGCTGGTGGAGTGTATGAGGTCATCTGGTGGAGCTCTGCTTTAGCAACATCCCTGGAATGTGTGATCAGTAGGTGATCTTGCGGTCAGCCTAGCCTGGCAATAAGATTCCCATAGCAGCCCTTGACATAGAGACTGGTGTCCTGAAGGCTTCCTGTCCACATCAGTGGTCCAATTCCCTGTGCAGGCCTGCATGTGGATTGCCAGGAGTCTGGAGGATTTTCACTCTGGGAGCCATCACTCTCTCTTACAGCCCATGTGGACTGCCTGCTCCCAGGGCCCCCATCCCTTGTATATACCCACACCTCTGGCTGCTGATCAGCTATCATCACCCCATACTCTGGAGGAATGCCTCCTGCTTTCCATGACCCCAATTAGCTCCTGCTAGAGCAAACCAGTGAACTCTTTTTTTTTTACCCAGTGGGCTAAACCATATCTTCTCTAATGAGGTCAGAACCCCAGTCATGGGGAGGAGAATCCTTTTCAGCTTTGTTCTTCATTCGCTACTCTCCCTCGGCCCTAAGCTACCACATAGTTTCCTTATACTTATTCCTATATACTCAAGTATCAGAATTTAATTATTTGTATTACACATTTTCTGTTTAGCCCCCTGTGTTATTGGGCCTACACTAATGTAACAAAAAACATTTGCAACTCAGAATATAGAAATAGTGTTTTAAGAGATCTGAGCATGAGATGAGGATTTGGAGCTTACAGCCTGTTGACAGGATCTGTAAAGAATTTATGAGGGAATGCAATTTGAGTTGAAGTTTGAAGGATGGATAAGGATTTCCTTTTGCCATTGGAGAGCTTACATTTTTAAAATGATTGTCTCAGATTTCCATTTCAAAGGTAAAGACATTTACAAATTGAATTATACTGTTTGTCCCAAACAGTTCTCCCTTACTCCTGACAAGCTCACCCTCAGTTTTATTACTGGTCCAGGTGGAGTTTCTAAAGAGGGTGTTAGAGATAAGCAGAAGAGATCCCTGGGTCTGAGTAGCTATCTGACTCCAAATAGGAAGTTCTTATATGGCGTCATCTCATTGGAATTACTTAACTAAACAAGAAAAAGAAAAGCTTTGATCGAATGTTTAGTATGGTTAGAAACAAACACCCACAACCATATGTACCAATTAATTTCCTCTCCAAATGTTTTTATACTGCCGGGTAGACGTGGCCTATGTTTTGGAAGGATTTTTTCCTTTGAAGTAGTCATTACAATGTTTTATTTCCTATATGAATGCCAACTACGCATTACTTTTTATTTCCCTTTTTGCTTGCCAAAGCCTCTTTATTTTCTTTCATCTTTTCACAATATCTAATAAACTCCCAAACGATGCTAACACTGCTGGTCCAGGGACCATGCTTTGAATTGCTCTACAAATCATAATTATACCTAATAAATAATAAATAATTGTGATTTGTAGGGCTATTCAAAGCATAGTCCCTGGACAGCAGTATTGGGATCGTTTGGGAGTTTATTAGAAAAGCAAATTCCTTGCCCCCCCACCCTCAGACCAACTGAATCTTAATCTCTGGGGGTGAGGCCCTGGGTATGTGGTTTAACCAGCTCTCCAGGTGATTGCTATGCACGCTGAAGTTTGAGGAGCATCAGCTGAAATTTAGTGATTGCATTTCACTTGAGACGAATTCTAGAATTTAAAAAGGATCTGGACTCTTAATAGCCATCTGATCAAATCAAGAGTGTATGACTCCTATACCCCCAACTTCTTGGCATCTAACTTCTGTTTGAAATCTTTTACTGATAGGAGCTCACCGCCTTACAAGGTAACATTTGGGAACAATTCTTAATTATTAGAAAGTTCTCTTATTACATATTTCACCCAGATTGACTTAATTGTACCTTTTGTTCATTGTTCCTAATCTTCCTCATAAGAAGCATGAAACAAATCTGGTTTTCTTTACACAGCCCAGATGTTTAGATATTTGAAACAGCTGTCTGCTCCCTCCTGTGAATTTTCTTCCCAAGAGACACATTCTTGGTTCCTTTAATTTCTTCACATGAAAATGGCTTTTGGATCCTTCCTTCTTAGAATGACTTATAATATTAATATTCTGGTTAAAATTTCACCCCCAGGATCAAATATAAAGTGCTCCATAGAGTTTTCCACCTGCTGTAGAAGTAAATAAAACATTTCCCTGGGAATTCTTTAGAAAGCTGAATTCCAAGCCTGTTTTTGTGACTATGGACTCAGATCACTCAATTTCTGTGGGTTTAGTTTTATTTGACTATAAAAATTGGGATTACTATGTGGCACTGGAACCTGGGAAATGCTAAGTAGGCATTGAAGGTAGAGCTATTGAAAAGAATTGAAATAGAGTTGTTGCAAAGGCAGAAAGGGAGGTGATAGAATGTGCTGACACAGATGTGTGATTCCCTCTCTTGACACGGGTGTCCTGTGGGCTCGAGTCTCAGGAGCCTGGGCTTGGCTCCAAGGCAGGGTGTTCCTTACCTGAGGGACCACAGTTCTCTGTAGAGAGCCAGTGGGTAATTAGCAGATGCCCTGTTCTGATGGTGTGCAAGGTCAGAGTGAGCATACCGTCCAAAACTGGGTCACATAAGCCTGCGTGAAAAGAGGTGGCTGGTGCCAGAGGAGAAATGATCCCGGATCAACAGCAATGTGATGTTCTGTTTATGTCTTTCCATGCCTGTTTCCGTGGATATGCTGTGTACCTTTAAAGAGCAGAAGAGGAGTCAAGGGTTGAAGCTGGGGAGGACAAAATTCCAAAAAGGTATTGGCAGTGGTATCATGAGCAATGGTACTAAAAGAAAAAAACAAAACAAAACAAAACAAAACTCAGGGCAGAAAATGTTGAACCAGATAGGAAACTTTGTTGTAAAATAACATTGATTTTAAACTGACTCTAAAAAAAAAAAACTGCAGCATCTTGCTTCATTAGGACTTTGGATCTTTCTCTGAGAATTTTTAGGCTTTGCCATCTTCTGTTAGGTTTATCCTCGGGCTGACTTTTCTTAGATTGCTAGAGGCCACTAGGTCACTTGCTGGGAAAGAGAGCATTTAACTTCCCTATCTGGCTTTAAATGGATTACTTCTAGACCAGCTCTGTAGCCAGGGGGAATGCTTTGCTGTGTAGTGAGATGGGACAGACAGTTGATGTTTTTTAAACCCTCCCAAATCCCATGATTAAATAGTGGGAGAAGAGTGGTCCACCATTTGAGAAAACTACAACTCCAGGCTTCTCAATGCCCTGTGACTGCAGCAACAAAGAGTAGACCTCTTTCTTGCTCCTTCCAGCAAAAGTTCAAGGGAGAACTCTGGATTTGGTTCATCTGCTTAAACTGACACAGTCATAGAGGATAAGCAGGTGAAGTACTCCGATGGCCAGGGTTGTGTGTTTGCAGCTGTTGGAAGACAGGAAGGGTCAGCACCACTCAAACCACAGGGAATGAGTTCCATGCAGCTCTCATAGTTCACTCCAGTTGGTTTACCTGCTTAATAGCGATTCCACTATTACAGAATATTCTCCATCTTCTGCTCCAGAGAATACATCTATTTTCATTTTCATCCTTTGTAGATTTGACTTATAAATTTTATAATCTGTAGACTTGGATCCTTAAAAACTCATCTTCCTGTTTTTCTTAAGTATCAATGACTTCTTCATAATCTGCAAATTCCTCCAAAGCAGTTGCTTTTTTCCTTTTTTTAAAAAGGAGTTTCTCTTCAACACTTACTACAAGTTCAATCATAAATTTTCAGTAGTGTGCTAGAGCTAGCTTCTTCTGGGTCTCTGGAGACAATAGCTAAATATTCAGGTATTTTGTAAGCTGGCTGTTAAATCATTAGTACCTTGAAATAGTCCAGGGGAAAGTATTTACCCCATGGAAATTGGAAATGCTTACAAATCAGGATCTCCACACACATCCCCCACCACCCCCACCCCCTGCAGGCCGGTTAGCTGTAAACCAGTAGTTTTAAAATGTATTATTATAAAAGGTGTTTCTTATATTATAGTTTATCCTTTAGGAGGTAGACTTTAATTCCAGTGAAATTCATTCTGCATTATTACCCAGAAGCTCTAATGTTTGTGTTTGAGGATTTAAAAAAATAAAATTATTAGGAGATTAAGTATCTTTCTTACATAATATTGAATTTAATTACATTTTTTTTTCGTATTTTAAAATCTGAAAGTCTTAAGAAAATTAAAAGACAAGTCACAGATTGGAAGAACATATTTGCAAATAATATATCTGGTAAAGTATTTGCATCCAGACTGTATAAAGAATACTTACAACCCACTAATTGTAAGACAAACTACTCAATTAAAAATGGGCAAAAGATGTGAATAAACATGCCACAAAGAAGATATAGAAATGGCTAATAAGCTCATGAAGAGATGCTCATCATCAGGAAAGTGCAACATAAAACCACAATGAGATACTATTACATACCCACTAAAATAACTATAATAAAAAAAGACTAACAATGTCAAGTTTTGTCAGGCTATATAGAAATTGGAAATCTTATGCATTGCTGGTGTGAATACAAAAATGGTGCAGCTGCTTTGGAAATAATCAAAAAGATAAACATAGAATTTCCATATGACCCAGCAATTAGAAAATTGGAAAGTTATATCCATACAAAAATTTGCACATGTTTACAGCAGCATTATTTATAATAACCAAAAAAGTGAAAACAACCCATAAGTCCATGAACTGCTGAATGGATAAAGAAAATATGGTATATCCATCTACACAGTGGGATATTATTTAACAATAAAAAGGAAGAGCTCTTGATACCTACTATGATATAGATAAACCTTAAAATATTATGTTAAATGAAAGAAGCCAAAAGCAGAAGACTACATATTATATCATTTTATTTATAAGAAATGTTAAGAAAAGATAAATCTCTAGAGACAAAAAATAAATCAGTTGCATGGGGCTGAAAGTAGGAATAGGAATGACTGAAAATAGGTATTAGGAAACTTTTTGGGGTGATGGAAATGTTTAAAAATTGGATTGTGGGGGTTGTGCAGCTCTATAAATTTGTTAAAAATAATTGTATACTTACAACAGACTAATTCTGTGACATGTAAATTATAACTTAATCAAGTTGATTTTAAAAGCCTGAAAAATCACAAATTCATGTATATATTTCTTACTAATAAATGGAGGTAATAAATACATTTTCAGGGGATTTAAATTTTCAGTTTTCGGCTTCTTTCATCTGCTGGCTTTAATCCTTAATGAGGAAAGTGGGTCCACAAACATTAACAAAAAAGAAACTCACCCACTCTGCAGTTTTAGAAACTAGTTTGCTGAATGAAAATGTTTTTGAATGACACTATATTCCAATGTGTCCTTATATGGATCAAGATATCACAGAGAAGATTGAGAGATATTGCCAGTGACATGTTTGCCAAAGCAGAAGAAATTTTAATGATATAAAGACATGGTTAAATAAAAACACTCAGAGTGAGGGATTTATTTTCAAGGATAGCTTTGGATTTCTTTACCTAATCTTATTTTGTGTACTCCTAAGGGAGGAAATGAATAAAGATTTATTACACATTGACAAAAAGATAATCAAAACCTTCTATAAACCATTCAGGAGAGATTACTATTTATCTTTTCATAATATTTTCAAGTATGACACATTATCATATCCTTTTGGCATTCCTTTCATTATTTTATTTTTCTGATAATCAGAAAATCTTTCTTTATGCAATGTGAATTAAAACCTTCCTTCCCAAGGAATGTCCAATGGAAAAAAGACAGCCTCTTCAATAAATGGTATTGGGAAAATTGGACAGCCACATGCAGAAAAATGAAATTGGACCACTTCCTTACACCACACACGAAAATAGACTCAAAATGGATGAAGGACCTCAATGTGAGAAAGGAATCCGTCAAAATCCTTGAGGAGAACACAGGCAGCAACCTCTTTGACCTCAGCCACAGCAACTTCTTCCTAGGAATATCGCCAAAGGCAAGGGAAGCAAGGGCAAAAATGAACTATTGGGATTTCATCAAGATCAAAAACTTTTGCACAGTAAAGGAAACAGTTAACAAAACCAAAAGACAACTGACAGAATGGGAGAAGATATTTGCAAACGACATATCAGATAAAGGGCTAGTATTCAAAATCTATAAAGAGCTTAGCAAACTCAACACCCAAAGAACACATAATCCAATCAAGAAATGGGCAGAAGACATGAACAGACATTTCTGCGAAGAAGACATCTGGATGGCCAACAGACACATGAAAAAATGCTCCACATCTCTCGGCATCAGGGAAATACAAATCAAAACCACAATGAGATGCCACCTCACACTAGTTAGAATGGCTAAAATTAACAAGTCAAGAAATGACAGATGCTGGTGAAGATGCGGAGAAGGGGGAGCCCTCCTACACTGCTGGTAGGAATGAAAGCTGGTGCAACCACTCTGGAAAACAGTGTGGAGGTTCCTCAAAAAACTGAAAATAGAGCTACCCTATGACCCAGCGATTGCCCTACTGGGTATATATCCTAAAGATACAAATGTGGTGCTCTGAAGGGGCGCGTGCACCCGAATGTTTATAGCAACAATGTCCACAATAGCCAAACTATGGAAAGAACCTAGATGTCCATCCACAGATGAACGGATAAAGAAGAAATGGTATGTATACACAATGGAATACTATGCAGCCATCAAAAGAAATGAAATCTTGCCATTTGCAATGACATGGATGGAACTAGAGGGTATTATGCTTAGCGAAATAAGTCAGTCAGAGAAAGACCACTATCGTATGATCTCCCTGATATGAGGAAGTGGAGATGCAACATGGGGGGTTTGGGGAGTAGGAAAAGAAAAAATGAAAGAAGATGGGATTGGGAGGGAGACAAACCATAAAAGACTCAATCTCAAAAAACAGACTTAGGGTTGCTGGGGGGAGTGGGGACGGGAGAGGGTGGTGGGGATATGGACATTGGGGAGGGTATGTGCTATGATGAGTGCTGTGAAATGTGTAAATCCGGCAAGTCACAGACCTGTACCCCTGGGGATAAAAACACATATGTTTATTAAAAAATTAAAAAAACAAAAAAACCTCCCTTCCTAGAAATCTACCCTAGGGAAAGTTTTGACTCTCTTCTGAAAATGTGCTGTGGCTGACATGATGGCTGTAATTTTAAAGTTTCTGCTGACTCCTACACTGTGTAATGGGAAGCCCTGAGATGAGTTTGAGGGAGAAAGTTGGCACGACTTAAATTTTTCCCTATAAGAAATATGCCTTTTTTCTTCCTCTGAGGGATGGGGCCTGGGAGAGAAAACTTAGAAGTCTGAACTTCATGGCAGGAGGCAAGTGTAGAAAAGATCACAGGGCTTTTAGGAACAACAATGTAAAACTTTATTTTTTAGATGCTTGTATTTCTCCAAAGTAAAATTCCTCTCTTTTCCCCAATTTTTTGACAGCTCCTCTCATAAGCATGTGTGAAAGTATGCGAATGAGTGGTTGTGTGTGTGTTTGTGTGTGTGTGTGTGTGTGTGTGTGTGTATGGTTGAAGGGATGGATGGGATAAAGAAAAGCAAGGAAAGGAGCTAAGTTCCTTATGTGAACCCATCCAGGCTGCAAGAATTAGCAAACGCAAAATGGTAATTCAGTTAGAAACAGAACCAAAAATGATCATAGAAACATAAGCTTCCTGAAAGTTCTTAGAGATCTGGGGGAGGCGAGGTGCAAGACTCCTTGTATATGGGTTAAAAAGAATGCATCAAAACACTGTATGTATTAACACGTAGGGATTCTTCTGTTTTCAGAGGTCAATGGAGGGATATATGGTGAGACGTACTGTGAAATACTTGAATATATTTCTTCCCTTGGCTGTATGAATACTATAAACCCAATATAGGAAAAACTTTTACAGAAGAGAATTGGCATATGTATATGTTTAAAACTGCCCTACAGTAATATTTAATTTTACAACAATGATATTAGATGTATGAGGCCTTTTTTTTAGGATACCTGCAGTATAATTTAAAAATTATATTCACTTCTATGTATCTCCAAGGCTATCAGCTCCATGCTGTTAGCTGATTTCCCTGGCAAGAAATTCTAGATTTCTAAATAATGTGCTCGTACTGCTGTTTCTCCATTTGTCATTTAGGATTTAGTTTTCTCCCAGTACCAGTGTTCAGTTTTGGAAACTGCAGCTGTTCTAGGCATTCAGATCAGGGAACTAGGTGATCACCAAATTGTTGGGGATGGGGTGGGGCAGGCAACAATTGAGTGGGAGGCACAGGCCACCACAGGACTATTGGATTCAATGGCATACCAGGTAGAGTGCATGGCACACCCCTAAAGTCCTGAATAGAAGTCTGTCTCCTGCAAACACTCTAATCTGTTCAGCCTTGTTTACCAGTAGTCTTAGCCACAAGGAAATGGCCTTTGCCACACTGTGGCCTTCCAAATCTCAAGCAAGTGCATCTTATAACTTAAATTTTATCTAGAACTGTAGCTTCAAGGCCATTTGGAAAATATGGCCATTTTTAGGTTCCCAGCCTCTGTGGTTAAGGAGGTATGTTGAAAGGGTGAACATGTATGCTGAAGACCAATCATACCCAGCACACTCCCGTGTCCAACCAACCACTCTCCTTCCCTCACCCCCAAGTTACCTACATGATAATTTTGGGCTAAATCAATACTCAGTGTTAACATTATTATGACTGTGCAAATGTTATGCCCTATTAAGCCATCTTACATACTACGCCACACCTCTTTCTCATATAATTTTCCTGAGTTAATAATTCATCTTTTCACCTACTAAGTTTGCTAAGATTCTTTTGTTAATTTTTCGAAGTATTACAACTCTGTCGTATGCCTGTTAGCAACATTTTGAATATATTTAAATGCATGAATTGGGAAGTTGGGGCAAATGTGAGGGAGTTAGTGTGTATGTGTGGCTACTGTTCTGAAAGTAGGGTACAAAAAGTGGCTGACAGTCTCAGCTTTCAGTATTCAGATTTTCACTCAATCCTTTTAAGTGAATTCTATTCCCCATATGGTTCTTTTTGATTTCATGAGTCAGTTTCTAGTCCTTTATGAGTGAAGTGGGATGAGGACCTAGAATTCTAACTGCTTCATATACAAACATGCAGACTTTGACTAGGCCCTGACTTTAGCTTGAGCTACCCTTTCCCTTCCCCAGTTTTCCATGGGAACTCAAATATCCTAGCCCTGAGCCTTTAGAAAACAATAGGCTAGTTTACTGGCATACCTCTTTGCAGACAGGTTACAGCTTACATTGCTAAATTAGTTATCTCTCTTCTTTTCCAGTAAATTTGTTGAAATAGTTTTCATTTGATTTTGTCCATTTTTTGTTTTTTTATACTCCTTTAATTTCCTTTCTTATATCTTTTAATTCTTCTCTTTTTACTCATTTTTATGGGATTTATGAAAAAGAATAGAAACATGCACAATTAATTATGCTTTACTGGACATCTATGTCTTTCCTCTTTTAACTCATATTTTCCCAGTAAGGCTTATCCTTAGATAACTATGAAACATTAGGATGTTTTAATACTGTTTACATACAAAGAAATTGATGCTTAGAAATATTAAATAATCCAGTTAAGATCAAATAGCTAGAACATGGCGGAGCCAGGACTAAAAATTTGGTTTTATGGATTTCCAGGGTAGCACCATCATCTGGAGGTAGGACTGGCATTATGGATGTACTATAAATATGGATAGAATAAATAAATGATTTTAACAGATTCTCTTCTAGACTTTGAGTGAACTACCCCATGAGACATACTGGTATTATTCTGTGTCTTTACCTGGGCTCTCATTTTACAGGTTATTTTTGGTTATTTCTTATGTAAGGGCAGGTCCTGGGAGATCAGGCAGAGTCAGGACTTGGGAATGTAGATGGAGAAGATGTTGAATGGATGATCATTCAGGGAATACTATGGGAAAGTTGGCCTACAATTAGAGCATGGTATACAGAAGGCATCACTGCAGAGAACAAACAGTCTGGCCCAATGTCATAAACTGCATGATGGAGACTGAAGATGTAATAAATACAATCAAGCAGGTGGATTGTGGGAAAGGAATAAAAATAGCTATAACTAAAGCAGAAAAAAAGCAGTTACAGATTTTAGTAGATATTAGGGCATATATACTGAAAGGGAAGATAGAAACCAAGATCCAAAGTGTTGGCATGTTTTCAAGAAGATATGTGGGATTCATTTTGTAAGTCATCTCTGGTTTACTCATGTTCTTATAAAACTCTGGCAATAAAATGAGCTCGAGTATTCTGAAGGTATTCTACAAGTTTCTAAAAGGAATGAGACAAGACTACAAAAAACAAATGTGCAGCATTATGCAAAAAGACTTAAGAAAAAGCACTGTGCCTATTTTTTATAATATTTTAATTTTGAACTATTTTAATTTAAAAAATATAAATTACTCAATTCTACCACCTTTTTGAATGTATAAAGAAATTTTTATAACATAAAGTTACTGACAATATCCCAACTAGACTGCAAACATCAACTTATAACCAATAGCTACATTGTTTAAATATTTTATGGATGTATGATAAGCATACAGAAAAGTGATCATATTAAAATCCTAAAACTCAGTGAATTCTCACAAACTGAACAGTGCTGTGTCATGAAGCCAAGATCAAGACACAGAACATTACTGGCACTGCAGAAGTCTTTTCCTGCTCTAAAGCCATCAGTGAGGGTTACCTGGGTGGCTTAGTCTGTTAAGCGTCTGCCTTTGGCTCAGGTCATGATCCCAGGGTCCTGGGATCGAGTCCTGTGTCAGGCCTGCTTCTCCCTCTTCCTCTGCTACTCCCCTTGCTTGTGCTTTCCCTTTCTCTCCACCAAATAAATAAATAAAATCTTTAAACAAATAAAAAATAAAAAATAAAGCCATCAACCAACACCCTTACCATCTTCCCAAAGACAACTACTATCCTGACTTCTAGACACTATACATTGTTTTTAGATTTTATATTAATAGAATCATTGTACACAGTTTTTGTGTTTGGCTTCTTTCATTTATCTTTGTTAGTGATATTCATCTGCGTCATTAGGTATGTCATTCATTATCAGTTTTGCGTAGAATTCCATTTTGAGAATATATTATACTTTATTCCACTGTTGATGGACTATCAACATATCAATTGTTTCAAAAGAGATAAATTAATATGAAGAATTAGTTAGGGGTGCCTGGGTGGCTCAGTGGGTGAGCCTCTGCCTTCGGCTCAGGTCATGATCTCAGGGTTCTGGGATTGAGCCCCACATCGGGCTGTCTGCTCAGTGGGGAGCCTGTTTCCCCTCTCTCTCTGCCTGCTTCTCTGCCTGCTTGTAATCTCTCTGTCAAATAAATAAATAAAATCTTTGGAAAAAAAAAAGAGTTAGTAGGTATTGGAGGACTGAAAAGCAAAGGGAGCAAACATTAAGGCAAAGTAAAGGTAATAACTGAAGGAAGCACCTGTAAGGCTCTTAGACAAAGGGGAAAGGTTAAGATTATTAAAAGTTAGAAGTTTGAAGGAGTTGTTCTGCAGAGCTGGCATCAAGACATCCAAAGAGGTATCTGTAAAGAAAAATGCGATGGTGAGTAGAGGGGAGAGGATGAGAAAATGGGTTAAATAGGTGATGGCGATTAAGGAGGTTGCTTGTTGAGCACAGGGTGTTGTATGAAAGTGTTGAATCACTATACTGTACACCTGAAACTGAAGTTACACTGTATGTTAACTAACCGAAATTTAAAATTAAAACTTAAAAAAACAAAGACATCTGAAGAGGGATTGCTGGTCAAAAGGTGCTGGTGCATCAGGACCTTGGAGGAGGAGGTCCCTCAAGAAGCCTGGATGGTGTTGATATCTCTGAGGGGGATGGGGAGACGGAGATGGAGTTCTAGAAGAGTGGAAAAACTGAAAACTGCAAAAATTGTTAATTCCAGAATGAAGGATCATTATTGGGATGATGCTGTCAGAAACAGGAAGCAAATCCAGTTCCTTCTCCTTCTTCCAGCCCTCTAGAGCCTCTTCAGCACCTCTATTGGCAGAACTTATACATAGATTTATCTGACAAAGTAGAAATGTGGTTTGCAGAATTCTAATTTCATTATTACAAAGCAGGGTACAGGGTACAGAGTACAGGGTACAGAAATGTTGGTTTTGGAGCTGAGAAAAAGTAGCTGGAAACTAGCAAATGTAATTTCCAGGTTTTAGAAATTGGCTTTATTGCCAGTTATGCTGCTGTGAACATTCTAGTGCCTGTGTTTTGGTAAACATACGTTTATACTTTTATCAGGTTTATACCTAGGAGTGTAACTGCTGGGTCACAGACTAAGCCTATGTTCAGTTTTAGTAAATATTGCTAAACGGTGTCAAAGTTATACCAATTTATTCTCTCACCAGCAGTATATAAAAGTTCTAGCTGATCCACATCTCTGCTGTCATTTTAGCCATTCTAGTGGGTGTATAGTAGCATCATTGTGGTTTTATTTGCACTTCTCAGACAACTAATGAAGCTTAGCACACTTTAATAAATTTATTGACCATTTTGATATCTCTTTTATAAGATGTTTCCTTGGGTCTTTTGTTTATTTTTTCCATTGGGTTGTCTGATCTTTTTCTTACTGATTTACAGAAGTTTTTAAAAAATATATTTCAGATACTAGTTCTTTGTCAGATATCTGCATTATTAATATCTTTTCCCACTCCATGGATTGTCTTTTTCTTTTTTTTACTAATATCTTTTGATGGAGAAAAGTTATTAATTTTATGATAGTCCCATTTTTTCAAAAATTTCCTTTATAATTTGTACTTTTTGAAACTTGTTTTAAGAATCTTTTGCTACCTCAAGATTACAAAGATCAAAACCTTAAATAACCTGATTAAAAAATGGGCAAAGAACTAAATAGAAATTTTTCCAAAGAAGACATATGAATGGTCAGCAGGTACATGAAAAGAGTTCAATATCAGTAATGATCAAGGAAATGAAAGTCAAAACCATAATGAGCTATGACCTCATACTTTCAGGATGGTTATTATGAAAAAGATAGGAGATAAGTGTTAGCAAGCATGTGGAGAGAAGGGAACCCTAGTACACTGTTCGTGGGGATATAAATTGGCATAATCATTATAGAAAATGGTATGGAGGTTCTTAAAAAATTAAAAATAGAACTTCCATATGATTCATATACGACTTTTGGGTATATACCTGAAGGAAGCAAAATAAGTATCTTTTTTTTTTTAAAGATTTTATTTATTTATTTGACATACAGAGAGAGATCACAAGTAGGCAGAGAGAGAGGGAGAAGCAGGCTCCCTGCTGAGCAGAGAGCCCAAGCAGGGCTTGATCCCAGGACCCTGAGATCATGACCTGAGCTGAAGGCAGAGGCTTAACCCACTGAGCCACCCAGGTGCCCCCAAAATAACGATCATGAAGAGATATCTGCACTCCCATGCTCACTGCAACATTATTCATAATGGTCAAGATCTAGAAACAAAAGTGTCCATCTACAAATGAATGGATAAAGAATATGTCATTCATACACACACACACACACACACACACACACACACACACACACACACACAGTAGAATATTATCCAGCCATAAAGGAAGGAAATCCTGCCATTTGCAACAACATGGATGAGCCTAGAGGACATTGTGCTGAGTGAAATAAGTCAACAGAGAAAGACAAATACTGCATGATTACACTTATATACAGAATCTAAAAAAGTTGAATTCATAGAATGATGCTTGCCAGAAGCTGGTAGGGTGGGGAAATGGGGAGATCTTGTTCAAATTTTCAGTTATAAGATGAGTAGATTCTGGGGATCAGTTGTACAGTTTTTTTTTTTATGTTTTTTTTTTAAAGATTTTATTTATTTGACAGAGAGAAATCACAAGTAGGCAGAGAGACAGGCAGAGAGAAGGGGGAGCAGGCTCCCTGCTGAGCAGAGACCCCCCCCCACCCCTGGTGTGGGGCTCCATCCCAGGACCCTGAGATCATGACCTGAGCAGAAGGTAGAGGCTTAACCCACTGAGCCACCCAGGTGCCCCCTTGATTATGTTTATTAATACTGTATTGTATTTGAATTTTGCTGAGAGTAGATCTTACATGTTTCACCATATACGCATGCAAATGGTAACTATGTGAGGCGATGGATGTGTTAATTATCTTGATTATATTAGTTCACAATGTATATGGATATTATATCATCTCATTGTACAACTTTAAAAAACCACATTGTGTAACCTAAACGTATGCAAGTTTTGTCACTCATAACTCGGTAAAGCTGGAGAAAAAAGTTTACAAAGGTATTCTCCCATGTTTTTTCAAAAAACTTACCCTCACCCTCCTCACTTTCAATCTGCGATCCGTCTGGGATTCATTTTGTATATGGTGTGAAATAGTCGTTTCGACACCCTTTTTCAAAGGAGAGAAATCAAATGGACCCTGCACAACTTCTTTAAAAGGACAGCTTTCAGCCCTTCAGGGTAACTTTTGCAATATGTGTAGGTCAATTTATGGATCTATTTTTGATACTTGGTGGGTGTATTAGTTTTTTACTGCTGCCATTGAAAGTCACCGTGAATTTAGTGGCTTAAAACAAGACCCATTTTTATTTTTTTTAAAAGATTTTATTTATTTACTTGACAGACAGAGATCACAAGTAGACAGGCAGGCAGAGAGAGGAAAAAGCAGGCTCCCTGCTGAGCAGAGAGCCCAATGCGGGCTCGATCCCAGGACCCTGGGATCATGACCTGAGCCAAAGGCAGAGGCTTTAACCCACTGAGCCACCCAGGTGCCCCAAGACCCATTTTTAAATCTTCAGCTCTGTGAGTCTGAAGTCTGGGTCCAGTGTGGCTCTACTGGGTCCTCTGCTTAGACTCTTACAAGGTGTTGGCAGTACTGGGATCTTATCTGGAAGCTCTTTTCCCCTCAACTCATGACAATGCTGGGTTTTATTTTAAAAAGGAATGCTAGGGCATCTGGGTGACGCAGTTGGTTGAGCATCCCACTCTTGGTTTCGGCTCAGGTTGTGATCTCTGGGTCCTGAGATCAAGCCCCACGTTGGGCTCTGCTCTGCATGGAGTCTGCCTGAGATTCTCTCTTCTCCCTCTGCACCTCCCACTGGTACTTGCTCTCTCTCTCTCTCTCAAATAAATAAATCTTTTTAAAAAAATAAAAGGATGCTAATCTGATAAGCAAAGTGTACAATTACTTTCATTTCCGTTTAAAAAAGATTTATTTATTTTTTATTTTATTTTTTTAAAAGATTTTATTTATTGGGGGGTGGGGTTATAGACATTGGGGAGGGTATGTACTATGGTGAGTGCTGTGAAGTGTGTAAACCTTGCGATTCACAGACCTGTACCCCTGGGGATAAAAATATATGTTTATAAAAAGTAAAATAAAATAAAAGATTTTATTTATTTATTTGACAGAGAGAGAGAGAGAGAGATCACAAGTAGGAAGAGAGGCAGGCAGAGAGGGAGGAGGAAGCAGGCTCCCCGCTGAGCAGAGAGCCTGATGCGGGGCTCAATCCCAGGACCCTGGGACCATGACCTGAGCCGAAGGCAGAGGCTTTAACCCGCTGAGCCACCCAGGCGCCCCGATTTATTTGTTTTAAAGAGAGAGAGAGAGAGGGCACGGATGTGTGCAATTAGGGGATGGCGAGGGGTGGAAGGAGAGAGAATCTTCAAGCACAGAGCATGAGATGGGGGGCTTGATCCCAGAACCCTGAAGCCATGACCTGAAGCCAAAATCAAGAGTTGGGCTCTCAATCGACTAAACCACCCAGGTGCCCCTCATTTCCATTTTTAAAATAATGAATGAAATTAAGCATTTTTCACGTTTGTAATTTTTATTCACTTTTGTAAATTTTGTAAGAAATCATTTTCTGTTGCCATTGGTTTTATTTTATTTATTTACTGCTATTCAGTGTTTTAGAATTTTATGAAGTTAAACTTATCAGTTTTCTTTTATGGCTTTGGTATTTGGGGCCATGCTTATAAAGTCCATTCCCATTTCAAGATTAGAAAAGAATTCCTCATTTTTTTTTTTGTTATTTTATGGCTTCTGAGGGAATGTAACAGAATCTTAGGTGTTTAATATGTTATAAAAACCTAAAATCGAAAAATATCCTTGAAGACAGCCAATCTAATATCTTCTCTGAATTAGTTGTCTCTCTATAATAACTCTGAGTGAATCTTCAAAGCTCTTCTGTTGGTGATAGTAAACTCACTGCCATTTAAGGTAGTCTGTGGTATTACCAGATGGTTTTTATTATAAAAAAATTCTTTCTTATTTTGGCATAAATGGGCTTAGATTCAGAGGAGAATAATTGTGGTGGTGAAGGGACATGGGATAATATCACATAAGGAATGTCTGTAAGAGACTGGGGAAGTGTTTTTTGTTGAAGAATATACTCAGGTGAAATAGGGAGCCTTCTCAGAATATGTAAAGGACAAGTCCATAAAGACTATAAGGTGGATTAAATTCAATCTGCTTGATCCCAAGATGATTTTGGCTTACCAAATAAATTATTTATAGAGTTAGTTAAGGAGGGAATGGCTGCTTTGGAGGCACAGTAATATCCTTGCCCTTACAAAGAAGATTGTCCTGAGGTCGTCATACTTTGAAGAAGCCCAGGCAATAAGGTGAGGCCTTGTAAGTGTTCTAAGTGATACCCCTGTTGATGTCACAGATGACAAAATACATCAACCAGCAGATCATATGGTGGGACTACTGTAGATGATACTCCTATATCAGAATAGTGCCAACAACAGATTACAGGACTCTATGCAGTCTTGCATCTCTCCTGGACTGAGAGAATTCTCCAATTACTGACTCTAGCTTGGATGCTGTTTTGTTTTCTAGGGATCCATAACAAAGCACCACAAACTGTGTGGCTTACACAACAGAAATTTATTGTTTTACTGTTCTGAAAGCTAGAAATCAGAAATCAAAGCATTGACAGAATTGTTCCTTCTGAGGGCTGTGAGGGAAGGGTCCGTTTGAGGATTCCCTGCTTGGCTGATAGATGGCCGTCTTTTTGATCACATGTCTTTCTCCTTGTATGTATGCTTGTCTCCAAATTGCCCCACTTTTATAAGTATACCAGTCATATTGGATTAGGACCTATTCTAATAACCTTATTTTAACTTGATTACCTCTGTAGAAACTTAATCTCCAAATAAGAAAATGAGGTACTATTCTGAGGTACTGGAGCTAGGACTTCATATGAAATTTTGGGGGACACAACTCAACATGTAACAGATGTGTAAGGGAAAATAGGGCTGATAGGCTAAAGAGACCGGTGAAGTTGGTATTCTAGATATTAGCCAGATCAGCCAATATTTTGCAAAAAATCTGTTGTTGTACTGAATATTAAGATAAACATTTTATTATGCTCACCGATGCTGTGGATCAGGAATTTGAACAATGCATAATTCAAATAGCTTGTTTCTGCTCATGGTCTAGGGCCTCAGTTGGGAAGATGTAATGGCTAGGAGTGACTCAGGGCTGGAATCATTTGGAGATGTCATTTCTCATTTGTCTTGTGGTTGATGGTCTTTGTCAGTTGTGGCATCAACAGGGCTATCAACTGAAACACTTACACGAGGCCTCTCCTTATTGTCTGAGCTTCCTAAAAGTATAGTGACACCAGAGCAATCCTCTCTGTGTGGCAGTTAGTGGTCTCAAAGGTAGTATCTTAGTAAAGTGGGAGCTGTAACACCTCTTTTGACCTAGCCTTGGAAGCCATGTAGTGTCATTTCCACCTCACTGATTGAAGGAATCAAAAACCTGTTAGACCTACCAAGCATTTGAAAGAAAAGAATAGAAAAGAATTCACATACTACAGAGTCTAATTTGTTTGATAAAATGACTACACAATTTATAATATCTTTTGAAGCAGATACAAAACAAGAGATACAGAATCAACAGAAAGCAGAAATTACATAGAAAGCAAAAGCTAAATAATATATTATATATTAATTAAAAAAAAAGAAAAAAGAAAAAAAAAGCTACCTGGTGACCATATTGAGATAAACTAAAATCCATGGCCTGCTTGGGGTTAGGACTTTGTATGAAATAAATAAACTACGTAATATGATCATTAGGACCAGTCACAAAAAAAAAAAAAAACAGAAGAAAGAAAAGCTGGGTTATACTTGCTCCTCTTTATTTTATGCTTTTCTGTTAAAAACATACTGGAATTCTTTTTGGTAATTCCTGGAAGCCCAGGGAATTTTAAGCAATATGGGATTAATTTAAAAAGCATAACCTATTTATTCTCTGTTGTGAGAGACATACATGACCAGTAGATGAAACGGCGCTAGTAAGCCAGACTAAGTCCTACATGAAGTTCTCTTTTCTGCATGCAGTCTGGTTTCTATTTCTTACCAAAAGCCAGACAAGAAGCTTGTTTTTCTCCCAGGCAATCTTTTACAATATGTCCTATAATGTAAATTCCTTAAATTTACGTTTTTTGTTTTGTTTTGTTTTGTTTTTAATGATCAGAAATTCTCCTGTCGATAGATATATAGGGCCTATAACTCCTCCTCAAAACTCTGGGTGGGCGTGTGACCCACATTTAATCAATACAGTGAGCATAATAAAATACTTGTCTTAAACTACTAATTTGGAAGTAATTTGTTACACGACAATAGTCAGTACAACAATAGCACCCAGAACTCTTTCCAAAGGCATTCTCTTTATAGGCTTCTTTAGTTTCAACATTTACTGAAATGTTAGTGGAAGATTGAACAATGTTGGCAGAATCAGTTTTATAGTCTTTAGGATGTATTGCTTTAGTTGTCTAGCACCTCAATTTAGATATTATTCTTAGACTTTGGGGCCATTGATGAAACTTTAAGACAAAAGAGTCCCACTGTAATATCTGGCTATCTTACAGCCAAGTTGGATCAAGCAAAAATGCCACTTCTCCCATACTGGTGTTTAATAAATCTTAAAAATGATTGGTCAGGCTTGTCCAAGTCCAGAGAAAGAATTTTTTAAGGGTATTTCAAAGCCAACAAAGGTTGCATGGCATTTTGAGAGAAGTTGTGTTAAGTTGTGTGAAGAAACTTGTGAAGGGAACAGTCAGTGAGATTTCAAGAGACCAGAGTTCTCTTTGTAATCCAAATCCTTGCCTTGTCTCCTCAAACCTACCCCTTACATTGTGGCAAATGGACGATTCTAAAATGAAATCCTAATTGTGTAATTCCCTTTTAATGTTTTCTATACCTCATTTAGAAGAAAAAGCCCAGGTTCTTTAGTTTGACATAGAGGATTCTTTAGGATCTAGTCCTTGCCAACTTTTGAGTCCCTACCTCTTTCTCACCAATGCATTAGAGTAAAAAGGAAGCCAGGCATGGGACAGGAGGAGTGGATGAGCGGAAATTGCCCTCTCTTTCCCAAATCATTGAGGCCAAATATGGCAGGTGCCAGGAGGGAAAGAAAACAATACAGAACTGGACTGAAATTGAAGTCTTAAAATTTGGATTAGACTAGGTTAGACATTAAAACTGAATGTGACTGGAATCTGCTTTAAGATGTTAAAATAGACAAGAGATTTTACAGAGCATAGTTAAGAAGAGAAAAACAAAAGTAATTTCATGTTTGTACTGCACTAATTTTAGACCATTTGATAAATAATTTAAAGGACGTAGGCATCATGTAGCAGAGGGAGGGCTTACGGGAGATTGTGGAATATGACAGGTTGGAATACAGGCTTATTTACATAATATTAATGGGAACTTGAATTTAAATTCACACTGTAAATTTTATGGCAGTATGTTTTTTTTTTAATTGACTTTCTGGATTAAAAAAATAGAATTCAAAGAAGTTATATGAGGTTAAGTCCTTATGACAGGATTCTCCCCATTGTTCACTATGTTCCACCATTTTTGACTTTCCCAGTTTTTTCATGTGGCAAGTTCTTCGTGGTCCTAGGGACTTTGCACGTGCTCTGCTTTGAACAGTCACACACAACCCTCCGCCCCCAAATCGTCACCTAGCTAACCCCCTGTGGAATACCACAGGTCTGAAATTACATATTCTGTTTTAGAGAGGTCTTTTCTGATTCCTTGGCATCAGTTGGGTGCCTCCTTGTTGTAATGACATATGAAATGACACATGCTTTCCTTTCTTTCTTTTTTTTTTTCTCATTACAATTTGCAATTATATATACACATATATTTTTGTTTGTTCGTTTGTCTCATATGTGATTCTTCCACTTACCGGTAAGCCTTTTGAGGGTGAGGTAGTAATTTCTATTTGTCACTATATAAGCAACACCTAGCACAATGCCTGAGGTAGAGGGTATTCAGTGGGTATGTTTTTGAATCAATGAAGAGATCAAGGTGTTTGCTTGATTATGCTAAAACTTCCATAGTACTTCTGTGACTAGACTACTAATAGTTAGCGAGAGAATGAATAATTTAGAAAACAGATATCCAGGCAACTTCAATTTAGGTGGTATGTAGCACAAATTAAAGGATAGAAGCACAGGCTTAAGGCAAAGGATTTTTAAAAATTCTCCCAACTAGTCCCAGTGAATATGAGCTGAATACAAATTGTGGAATAGACTTCATTTCTTATGCTATTTGATTCTTCATCTCTGAGAGACCTTGAAGAATGTGTATGAAATGACTTACTCTTTTTTAAGAAAGAGCAATGATATTGTGCAGATAGCGATTTTTCTATTTTGCTTGAAACAAATTGTTTATGGTGGAAAACCTGTAGAACTAAAATTATGGGAGATAACTCTATTCTTCACAATGATTTGAATCAAGTATTGACTAAGTGTGCTTTATAAATAATAGTATAGCAATTCACTGTGAAATAAGAAGTGGTCTGTGAAAGGAAATAAAGGCCAAATTTTGACATTAAGGGGTTACGTATTATTTCAGTACAGAGCATGTCTCTACCATTATTGTCAAATTCTATCATGGAAAAAATATTCAGCATCAACAGAATAATATGTGTCTTTGTTATTTAAGATCGCACCTCAAAAGTGTCACAGGGCTTACAGAAGGCAGTTATTTATACATTTTTGGGAAGTGGAGAAAAGGTAAAGAAGAGAGTTAGAATAACCCTACATAGTTATATAAGGTTGCAGGGAGGAAGATTGATTGATTTCTTCTTTTTTATTTTATTATTATTTTTTTATAATTTTACTTTATTTTATTTTCAGTGTCCCAAGATTCATTGTTTATGCATCACACCCAGGGCTCCATGCAACACGTGCCCTCCATAATACCCACCACCAGGCTCACCCAACCTCCCACCCCTCTCCCCTCCAAAGCCCTCAGTTTGTTTCTCAGAGTCCACAGTCTCTCATGCTTTGTCTCTCCCTCTGATTTCTCCCAACTCACTTCTCCTTTCCATCTCCCATTGTCCTCCATCTTATTCCTTATGCTCCACAAGTAAGTGAAACCATATGATAATTGACTCTCTCTGCTTGACTTATTTCACTCAGCATAATCTCCTCCAGTCCCGTCCATGTTGTTAGAAAAGTTGGGTATTCATCCTTTCTGGTGGAGGCATAATATTCCATTGTATATATGGACCATATATATCTTCTTTATCTGTTGAAGGGCATCTTGGCTCTTTCCACAGTTTGGCGACTGTGGCCCTTGCTGCTATGAACACTGGGGTACAGATGGCCCTTCTTTTCACTATATCTGTATCTTTGGGGTAAATACCCAGTAGTGCAAGGGTCATAGGGTATCTCTATTTTTAATTTCTTAAGGAATGTCTACACTGTTTTCCAAAGTGGCTACACCAACTTGCATTCCCACCAACAGTATAAGAGGGTTCCCTTTTTTCCACATCCTCTCCAACACTTGTTGTCTACTGTCTTGTTGATTTTGGCCATTCTAACTGTTGTAAGGTGGTAGAAGATTGATTTATTTCTGCCCACAAGTTGAGCCAATTCCTAGATGACAAATTGCTAGCCAGATTCCAGAGGAAATGGCTGCTGACCTTTGTTTCTTGTTCACTACTGTTGAACCTCTGCGATTCAAAAACAAAAGTATAACTCCCAGGTTGTTTTTGGTTGAGGCACTAGGGGATGCTTTTCTGCCCCAGCTCTTTCTATGTGGTACACGGGACCTCAGCTATCCTTAACAAACATGTCTTGAAGTGTTATTTCCTGGAATAACAAATAACTTTGAACTTATTCTGTGCCAGGTGCTATGAGCTAAGAGCTTTATATGAATGATCTCACTGAATCCTTATTAGATATTTCTGATGTATTATTATCATCATCTCCATTTGATGGATAACAAATAACTAATAAGCAGCAGAGACCAGGTCTGAAGCCAGGCAATTTGATTGTAAACTGTATTTTGCTACTCTTAATGGCTGGTGATCAGGGAATTTGCTCTCCACGATGGCTGTAGTGCAAGCTTAATGGACAGAATGGAAGAGAAGTGCCAAATGCTGTGCGACATGCATTAGATTGACAGAAGTGAGAGTGGAGGTGCCATAGGTCAGGATTGTTTGGAGATGCATGAACAATCCATATTGTTTCTTCTCTGTGTGTACGGTACTGGCTAGGAATCCTACACCCACCCAGTTTCCCCAGGTCTCATGATCAGACTTGGGGGTTGGAACTGGAGGGCTGCCTCTAAAGTCATTTTGTGGTGTTGTTCCCTTGGCCTCTGAAAGAGCAGGCTCTGGTGGACAGACAATAGTCCCTCCTTTTCTACCTCTCACGGGGTAATATGGCAGGGAGAGCGGGTAACAATCTCTCAGAAAAATAGTGGATACTCTGGGCTACTTTCACCTTGTGAAAGTAGGGACCTTGTGCAAGACTAAAATCCCCTGAGAATCACTCCTCAATAAAAGGCTATACTCCTTCAAGTTTTTGTTTTTGTTTTTGTTTTTGTTTTTTCTGAATCATGTATATAGCAGGTTCTGGGAAGTCCTCCCCTATACAGGTACTTCTGTGCCAAAGGTTTTTAAGTTAAGTATAAATAATTATTTGTTTTGGAATTTGAATAAATTTCAACTTGACATTAGCTTGTTATTTTTAAAGCAGGAAATCCAGAAATCCACTATTTCCACTTTTAAGATTTTTTCTTCTTTGGATAGGTCTAACTTCTTGAAAAAGGTTATGGAGAGAATTAGTTATATAGATGAATACTTTTTTCCCCCATAATCTCTATGAAGTGTGAACATTAAAAGAAAATTAGAGTTTAAAAAAAAGCAAATCATACCATTCCAATTTGAATGAAGAATTTTTTTGTTTGCCAATACAGAAAGTTTTTGATGAGTTATTATTTTAACAGGTAAAATATGAAGGACAAATTGAAAACGAAAATAGTCTGCACCAAATTGTACTTGAAGTCTAACAAAAAATTGTGGGAGATTGGCTCAGTTAAAGGAAATTCCACAGCAAGGATGGTGGTCAAAGGCATCAGTCCAGTAGGAGAGTGGCCATGTACTCCTGACTGATTCCTGCTCCTGGACACCCCACACTGCTTCACCGTGCTGTGTTGTCTCTCAAAATGTCTTAGAATGGCTTTCCTTGCTTCCCCAGGAATCCAGTTACTAGGCTCTTCTTTCCAGGTCTCTGACTCTTAAGATTTTGAATTATGTTTAAAGTTGCTATTATTGTGCAAGGTAGAACCTTACTGCAAATTATAGACTCTTAAATATTGCAGTCATAAACTTCCTTTTTCAGAATTAGATCCTGAGAAAAAGAACAGTACCTCTCTTCTGCTTTTCCATCCTTACCCTCTTGACAAAAGAGAAACCTAGATCTCTCAAAATAATATTTTCTCATAAATTGGTTCTACTTCCTGTTGCAACTGCACATGACCCACGTCTTGTGTGCACACTGAGCCGTTCTTCCCTCAGCAATGAATTCCTGAGACTTTTAGATTCATTGCAGTTGAAACTTACGCTCAACTAATGAATCAGCTAAGAAATTTTGTTTTTCTTATTTTTCCCTGATGGGAAGTAATTTAAAACATTTCTTGAAATACTTGAATATAATTTTAAGATAACTCATAAAGCTTTAAAGGAATTTTATGTTTGCAGTGGTCAGTGTGGGCTACTTTGTTTTCTCACCTTTGTTCTCTCCCCCTGGTTTTACTCTCCAACTTTCGTTTCTTAGGATAACTTAAAGTAGGCAGGGTGGACTTATCCATTAGGCATAACAGACAGTGTAAAGGACATCTGACACTTTTAGTGGCCTACAAAAACATTTTGTTTTAAAGTTGGAGGAAAATGTGAGTATAATAATAATACTTAATAATTAATCCAGTTTGGGGGTGCCTGACTAGCTCAGTTGGTGGAGCATGCTACTTTTGATCGCAGGGTCATAAGTTCAAGCCCCATGTTGGGTGTGGAGCCTACTTGAAAAAAAATGATTAATCCAGTTTGGAACGTATTTGTCTTTATTTTACATATAATATAAATATAATGGAGGAAGGGGCCCATAAAAGTAGAAGTGCCTAAAGCCCACAAATGATAACACACACTGAAAGTAGCTAGCTGCTTTATAGCAAATACACATTTAAAAAAATTTTTTTAATTAACCTATAACCTATAATTTTTTAATTAACCTTATTAGCCCTAGGGGTACAGGTCTGTGAATCACCAGGTTTACACTTCATAGCACCCACCATAGCACATACCTTCCCCAATGTCCATAACCCAACCACCCTCTCCCTACCCACTCCCCCCAACCCTCAGTTTGTTTTGTGAGATTAAGAGTCTCTTTTGGTTTGTCTCCCTCCCGATCCCATCTTGTTTCATTTATCCCTTTGCAGATACATATTTTTTTTTAAATTTTATTTTTTATAAACATATATTTTTTTTTTCCCGCAGGGGTACAGGTCTGTGAATCGCCAGGTTTACACACTTCACAGCACTCACCATAGCACATACCCTCCCCAATGTCCATAACCCCACCCCCCCTCTCCCAACCCCCCTCCCCCCAGCAACCCTCAGTTTGTTTTGTGAGATTAAGAGTCACTTGTGGTTTATCTCCCTCCCAATCCCATCTTGCTTCATTTACTCTTCTCCTACCCCCTTAACCCCCCATGTTGCATCTCCTCTCCCTCATATCAGGGAGATCATATGATAATTGTCTTTCTCTGATTGACTTATTTCGCTAAGCATGATACCCTCTAGTTCCATCCACGTCGTCGCAAATGGCAAGATTTCATTTCTTCTGATGGCTGCATAGTATTCCATTGTGTATATATACCACTTCTTCTTTATCCATTCATCTGTGGATGGACATCTAGGTTCTTTCCATAGTTTGGCTATTGTAGACATTGCTGCTATAAACATTCGGGTGCACGTGCACCTTCGGATCACTACGTTTGTATCTTTAGGGTAAATACCCAG